>NC_092590.1:78948000-79248500 GCF_047663525.1 Anas platyrhynchos
ACATCTGCAGAGCGGTCCCCCAGCCCTGCACCATCCTGGGTCTGTTTCTCAGCACAAGCCTAGCCTGCGGGTCCATGGACCGCCTCCAAGGAGTCTGCCAAAGGCAATCATTGAAGGCAAACCCACTGCTGGATTTTTTTTTCTCTGCCCTGTCTGTGTCCCTCAACGTCTCAGCCCTCTGTTTCAGCACCAGCCTTTGGTGCACTTTGGCTCCTGAGCGCGCACACCCCAGGCAAGACCTTCCCGTGACCATTCCTGGGATCTCTGCTGCCCCTGTTACAGTGCACTGAAGCATGGGGCTGCCATGGAAAATGAGCTGTTCCGGCATTTTAGCCTATTACACGTGTAATTCCTTCCTTGAAAGATGACAACGCTGTAAAAAAAAAAAAAAGGCTAAGCTGTGTAAATGCCTCTTATCAAGACCGCAGCGAAAAGTACAGACAAAGACACATGCTTGGGCTGTTTGGAAAGAGCTCTATTTAAAGTAGCTCTGGTTCAAACACCCGCGACCACATACTAGCCAGCTTGGAAGGAGCCTCCCAAGCATATTGAAGTTAATTGGTACAGGATGTTCTATCACTCCGGTGCTTTAACAAAAAAATAAAAAAAAATAAAAAGTATCTGGAAACAAAGCATAACGCTGGTTTACCAGCAAGCTTTTTGGAGGAGGGGAGAGAATAAAAACAACACAAGTAAAGCCTGAGCAAAAGCATCTTGATAAATTACACCGTGTAGCAAATTATGGGGCAGTTTGCCAATTGAGGATTTCTAATAATGCCATAAATCAGGCGAGGAAACTTAGGGCAGTTTACCAGAAGTCATTAGAAAAGCCTCCAGTGGAATATAACCTTCGAATTAATTATCCATCCATTTGTCTTTCGGAGTCTCTCCTCCAAAACGCTTCTATTTTTTATGATTTGACTGGTTGCATTCTGGAGGGTAGCAAGTTTTCTGTCCAGCTATGAATTTGTATTAACGAAGTGTTGAAAGCCAAGCAGGATTATCAATCAGCGCAGAAAGCAAGCTGTAATTAGAATTAATGGCAATGGAAGCAACGCTGGGCTTGCAGAACACAAACAGAGCTTTAAAAGGTAGTAAACATTTTCATGGTGCTGCAAAACAGAGCTGCCTCCAGCTGGAAGCCGCGCTACATTTTTCTACGGTGGTAGCCACTAAAATCTTTACAATAATCCCTGCTCCGGGGAGATAACTTCACCGCAATATTCCCCATGCGTTGGGGCTGCAGAAGCCAAGGCTGGACTTTTATAACCTTTTGCTCTGATTTTGTGTCCAGCTCCATCCCGAGACTTTCCCTAAGCGTTCCCCCAGAGAGGCAGAGCTCATGTTGGTGGTGGTACCAGTGGAGGAAAAGCCCACCACGGTCAGCAATCCTCTCCAAAAGGCCCCCATCATGCCACCGATGTCCTGCTGGACAGGGGCATGGGGTGGAATTAGGGCATTATCTGGTAGAAAGACATTCAACCTCCATACGTGGATGCCTGGAGCAATGAAGAATTTACCACAATTTTTGGCAAACCGTTCCAATGGTGAATTAACCCCGGTCTCAAAAATTAGCATCCTATTTCCAAACTTAGTGTCCTCTAATTCTGACATCCAGCTTCTGGGTCGCATTATATGTCTGTTGTCGAAAGGGTTTCTTGATGTCAGGTTGGATCGAAGGCCTGCCCAAGGAAATCACGGAGGAAGCATCCAGGGAATGCCATTCCCAGTGCCCCAACTCGCCCAGACCACAATGACAAACACTCTGCAAAGAGAGCCGAGGCAAGCCGGCGAGAAACCTGACACTCAGACCGGGTGGAAAAGCCCCACTTAAAAGCGAAGATCCTCAGAATATCGGATTTTCAACATTTTTTGCCGTTTTTGTAAAACAAGACAGTCTTTTTTATGGAAATTTGCATTACCACGCAGTTTTCCACCCAAACCCAAAAGGCCTTCCAGTTGGAAGTGGCCTCTCGCCCACTCAGAGGAGCTGCTCTGTAAACAGCTGCACTAACAACGAACCATTTCTTAGGAACCTGTGCCTAAATTCCCCATCCCGCAGCACTCCCAGCTCCCCACGGGTCCTGGTGAACCTCCTCATCACCCCGCAGCTCCCCCAGACCCTCCTCACCTCTGCACGGGGTATTCTTCACTCACTTCAACTCAGGACCTTCTCTGATTCAAAGCACAAACCATCTTCAAAGGTTTCCAACTCCCTAAATTAGCCCTAAATTTTGCAGAATATTTTGTTTCTCTGCCCAGTGAGCAAAATACTTCCTGGGGGTGTACAACACTGCTCAATGATTATTCTGAACAAGACTGAGATATCGTTTTCTTCACATTCACTGAAAAACCTGAGCTTTTGGGACCCACAGATTTGGGAACTACTGTCGGGGATCATGGACAGCCTGTCGCTGCTTCAGGTGGGAGCACGAGGCTCTCAAACACTTTGACTTCCCAGCTACTTCGACTGTGGTTTGAGGCTTTCATCGCTGTATGAGGGATAGGAAGAAATAAAAATTAAAAAAAACTTATTTTTATACCAGAAGCCAATGAAAATGCCCCGGGTTCATTTTCAGGTGAGATTCCCATCTCTCTGGGATGCCAGAGGAACCACTACTTGCCCAGGACACGTGGTGGGCATCTATTTCCCAGACCCCTGCCCAGCCGAGGACCATCTCCTGAGAAGCAACCACTGGAAGGACCCTGGAGGTCCTGGAGAAGCTCCCAAGAAGCAGAAAGCTGCAGATGAGATGTTCACACAAAATCACAGCAAAAAGGAGAGGAGAACCAGAAGAAGAAAACCTGCACCTCTGGGTGCCCCCTGTAGCAGCCCTTTGGGGTCTTTGCCCCCAGCCTGCTTAGACCGAGGGTCCGTGGACCCTAATGGGATTCCCCTGAGGTCTTCCTGCCACCACCTTTGCCCAGCTGGAGGGGGACAGGGTGCACCCAAAGCCCCCCACCTGCAGCATGGGACCCCTGCACGGGGTCAGGACCACGCAGACAGCACCCAGCAGAGCACGGCTCTGATTTTAAACAGGGCCTGACGGTGCCACCAGCACGCAAACCAGACAAGACGTGAGGAGGGGTTGCTTTTTGGTGCATTTGGTTGCTTTTTGGTTGCTTTTTGGTGCATTTAAATCAGGGATGTAATGGTGAGCTCTGCCAAAGGTCAGCACGCCAGGGGCACCCTTCACAGCAAACCACCACCAGCGCTCCTGCCAAGTGCACTGCTGGATGAAATGGGAAAGCAACTAAATCTCCGGGTAGATACAGGACCAGTGACCTCAAAAATCTAGGGGAAGCTGGCCAAACACATAAAAACTGAAAAATTCCATGAAACACGGCCTCACTTATTCGAAATATGACTAAAAATTGACCCAACCAAAATGAAATTAAATACAACAACATTTAGCCAGGAAACGGGGAAAAAACCCAAGTAATAATGAGCGTAAATCAATATTTATAGTTTGTGATTTTTTTTGCTTCTCTCAACATTGTTTTTATATGATACCACCGGAACGGCTGCAAAGCCACTTGCAGCTTCAGGGGAGCACTGAAGTTTTCTGAGTTCTTCTTGGTCACAAAGGCTCAGGGATACGGGGAGAGCCGTGATCTCATCCCATCCCGTTTTTGAGATGGGAACAGCCAAGCATGCACAAGGTCAGCTCATCTGAAAGTGATTACAACGGCGAGGAGAAATTCCACACCTCGCTCGTCGGCTGCGCGTTGCGAGCGCACAAAGCCATCTGCAGAAAGCAGCCACGTTCTCTCGCACGGGGTTATAAATTACCCCAATGAGTTATTTTCTTTAAAAAAAAAATCATATACATGGAGCAGAATTTGTTAAGTGCTGGAAAGAGCGAGGCGGGTCATTTTTCTTATCAGTCTGGGAGGAGGGGAAAAAGCATCCAAGAGCCGGCATGAATTATGCCAGTGCTGTAGAAACAGAGGAGGATAGAGAAACCCATCCCAAGCCAAATGGGAAGGCCAGGGCTCCGTTATTTATTTGTTTTGTTTTGCCAGTGGAACTGACAGCGAGGCAAGAAAAAGCCACTTGCTTGATTAATGAGGTGAAAACCCTCCCTCTCGTTTCAGATGTTACATTGGGATAACGTGCTGCAAGCCTTGATAATGAGCGAGGGGGCTGCCTGGATGCCTCTAAACTCCCCTGCATCTTTAAGCAATTACAGCCCCATCCATTTCTTGCCACTGCTCAGCCCTGTAAAATGGCTGTATTTCTAATTAGGCTGCTTTTTTCGTCGGGGATTTTCCCACCAGCGCTCAACGCTTCCGACACTGGCAGCTCAAACCTTTTTGGAAACACCCAGTTAACCTCTGGGTTTACTGGGATTGAAACACAAGGATGGGAGCACCCAGGGGCAGACAGCAGGAGCACTGACCCCCTTCTGGCATGTCACAGGGCTGTTCCCTGGGATTTTGGAGCCACCCACACCAGGACCTCTGTCAGCACAGCAGCTGAGCAGCCTCGGAGAGCTGGGGGAGCAGCCGGGACCTTGCTCAGCCCCCCTCTCCTCTCCCAGCTCTCCTCTCCCAGCCCCCTCGTACCGGGAAGGCGTAGATGAAGATCCCCAGGAAGAGCAGCAAAATGAAGAGCACGATGGCCAGGACGAGCACCCACTTGTACCGCCGCCACAGGATGTACTTCAGGGTCTTGTAGGGGGAGGTGAACCACAGGAAGGAGGTCTCTGGGCGCCTGCAGCCAAATAAATTGAGGTCACTGCTGAGCTTCGTGGTACCTTCATCCTGCTGGATCCCAACCCCAGGAGCACTCCTCTCTGTAAGAGTTAGCTGCACCCCTTGGAAACCCACATCCCCATGTGTGGACTACATTAAATGGCCTCTTTTGGAGGTCTAGACCAGCCTCCCAGCCCCCCTGGACTGTCTCAGCTCATACATCTGAGCATCAGCAGAGCCTACGTGGGAGCAAACCCCGTTCAGATGGCAGACCTCAGACTGGGAACCCAGCTTTTCAGCTTCCTCCTTGAGAACTCTGTGCCCCCGGGGTTATTTTTCCACCGAAGATGCTCTTACTTGGGGTCCTCCAGCTTGGGGTTCATGTTCGGCTCATCCCGACCCACGCCAGCTGGCCGCTCTTCATGCTCTTGTTCGGCCACGATTTCCAAAGTCATTTCCAATTTGCCCTGCGGGGGTTAAACAAAACCAAGGATATAAATAAGCAGAAAGGTGGGAAATGAAGGCATGTTGCAAAACACTAACGGGGGAAAGAAAAAGCACTTTGACCGTAGCACAGCCACTACCTGAGACCTTGAGGAGCTCAGCAAGAGCAATTTCATACAGATCCCTCACCTGCCCAATGTGATGATCCCAGCAGATATCCCAGAGCATCTCAGGTACCATCGACAGCCAAGTTTAGGCAACTGAATCAGGGAGTTTTGGTGAATGACTTAATTTGCTGCCTGGCCTCCCTCACCTGCATCAAACGGCCCCCACTGACTCCAGCTGGAGCCTGGACACTTGGATTTAGGTGAATCTCTGACAGTCAAACCCCTTCCCTTGTACTTGTCGCAAGACAAGAGCATTAAGAATAGTCGTGGAGAGGTCAAATGAGGTGGCGTGTTCCAAAAACTGCAGCTAAAAATCTGACAGAACAAACAATTTTACTTTGAGGCGTTTGCATGTTGCTGAGCAAATCCTGGAAACAATCCAGTTTGGATCTGGTCTGGTTTGCCAAATTTGCAGGCCAGGACTGGGTTCCCTGCCCTGGCCATGACTTCCCCCATGTGCCTGCCCGGCCGTGCTCCTCCTCAACACTTTGAGCAAGTCCCCAAAGACAAAGCACAAAGAGGACACCCAGGGGTGCAAAAGGCCTTACCGCCAGGGTCTTCTTCTGATCCTGCTCAGCAACGCAGGGCCACCAGCCCTTGACGGTTTTCTGCTCAAAGAGGGACACGAAGCGACCTGAGGACAAGCTTTCATCTACAAGCTCCAGGGAGCACTTCTCTGCGGTCTTGGCAGGCTTGGGCATCCTGTTGAGATCCATCTGAATGGAGCCTGCAGGGAGAAAAGCACAACAGGTCCTTAACCCAAGGACTATTCCCCTGAAGAAATACCCGCTGCAGCACCCTCCGGCAGCTTGGGCAGACACCCACACAGCACGGGGGGGAGCAGGCTCAGTCTGGTTCGATTTTCTAAGCACAGCACTGGGTTTAGCTCGTGGCTCTGCCTACAGCTCGAGCACTCAGCATCACCGTTGTGGGAGCATCACCATTCGGAAGATCTGAGCCATGAAGTCCTTCCAGGAGGGGCTGTAAAACATCTGCTGACTGTACCCAGCTATAACATGGGATGGCTTGCACCAACAAGGCAGGCTAGGATTTTCAGAGAGGACTAGATTTAGGTGAAATTCAAATTGTCCACATCCACAGGGCAGATAAGTAGAATATTGGTCAGGAGGCTCACAGATCTCTAGGCAGGTTATGTTATCGCCACACCAAGGTTGGTAACTGCAGCAAAATATTTAAGAATAATATCCCACAAAAACGACAGCTTCCTCCTCGTACAAAGAACAATCCCACAATTAGCACTTTTTTTTCTAGCCTTTAGGAAATCTGAGCTCAGTTCTTCAAGCGTTAGCTGAGAGTGCCAGCATTTAACTCCCAGTTACACAAATTTACCTTTCGGCTGGGAAGGGCCAGGGACAAGCACAGGGGCTGTTCCTGGTGCCCAGCTGACAGCCAGCAGCCTTTTATGCTGGGTGGCACAAGCAGGAGCCTGTTTGCATTTTACCCTTTCTGTGCTGCAGTTTCTCACTTTTGAGGTCCTTTAATGAAATGTGTTTTACAAAAGCCAAGGGCCAATTTTGTTTGCTGAAATTTGCAGAGAATTCACCGTTGGCAGTCATAGGGGTGAGTGAACAAAAACTCACAATGAGTAAAGCCAGAAGTGAAAACACACCTTGTGAAAGGTTAGCTTGGCACTCAGCCCACGTAATTAATCAAAGAGAGGATTTGAAAGGATCTTCATCACATACTACCCCAGTGAAGCTTTTGATGTTTGATTTTTTTGGGGGGTGGCACAAAGAAAGGTAGAACAACGTTCAACCAAAAAATAATAATAATAATGCTGGAGCCTCCAGTTTCTGCACAGAAAATCTACTGCATGGCTCCGCTCTTTCCTACTAGGTGTTTTTGTTTTATTTTCAGTTCAGTTTCACTGAGAAGGATAAAATCTCTTCTCGTGGAAACTGGGGCCCTTTTGGAGCTGGTGATGCTCTCGAGAGCTCAGGTCAGCCCAGGAAAAGGCTGCTGCTGGCAGAGACTGGGAATCTGCCCGAGAGGAACCAGTTATCCCCAGTCCTGAGCCTAGGCTGTCATCAGATCCTGCTCAGTGGCTTAAATTGGTCTTGTGCACATTCTTTGTGTCCTAAAAAGATTCAGTAATTGTTTCCTTTGTGTCTGCCTCGGTGGGGACGGAGCCCAAAACCTCTCCTGACTTACCCAAGTAGTCATCAAAAGAGAACTTGTCGTTGTCCCAGATCTGGAAGATAAGCTGCGGCGGAATCTTATTTTCTGTCTTGTCCAAGCTCCAGAAGTGCTCCTAAAATCAGACCAGAAGAGAAACCAGGGAAAAAATAAAAGGCTCATTAGCAGACGCGGGCAGAGCCAGGCTACTCTCATCTCACAGCCGTGGAAATCCCATAACATAACCGAGATTGAGGCTTCCACATCAGCTCACTGAGTGATGAGTTCCTTAGTTCTCAAATGACCTTATTCATCTTTTCTGCTCACCTCCGAGGTTGAGGTCTATAATAATGTGAGGTCTGTGACTATATGCACTTCTCTTTTCTATCCCATGGGCATTTTTTGTCTATTTTCTGCCTCTAGACCTGCTGTGACAACCCCTGGAAAGGTTTTGCAGCAGTCCCAGACGCCTGTTTGCAAAGCACCTGGAATGAAAATCGCACTGGAATCGTCCCTTGCAATTATCCTAATTTACCAAGCCCTTGCACGGTGCAATCTGCCTTTTGGGAAGTCAGAGCATCACGCCCCAAAATGCCGATGGAGGGGAACATTTAAACCAGGTTTCTCTAACAAGGAGGTTGGGGAATCTCAGGAATCCCATTGCTGTGCCTGCAGGCTTGTGGTCACACCATCATAACATCTGGTGGATCCTTGTCCATCCCACGAAAATTGCTCTGTGCGACCAGTAATATATCCCAAAGGGGATCCCGTATCGTTTTTGGGATGCCAGAAGATGCCTGAAGGTTAGGACCACGTGTAAGGACAGAGGGAGCGGGACAGGGACGCGCACAAAGCTGAGGTCCTGTTATTCCTGGTTCCAGCCAACGCGTGCAACGAGGAGCAGCACACGCTCAGAGGTGTGTCCCTGCGACAGGGCAGTATCGTAAAGAGAACAAATTTAATTAAAACCAGGAAACTCCAGCATTATTCACGACGCATACGGAGCACCATAAATTCACTGCCGTGGCTACGAGACTGATTCATTATATCGTGCAATATATATAAATATATATATATAAAAGGACAAAAAAAAAAAATAAGAACGTGTCACACTCCGTAAGAACATAAATATTCGACTAGGGAGACTGTGGGTGGAGGGAGGCACTTAAATCCCATTGAAACTGGTTTGACTTTAAGAGATCACCCTGAACGGTTATATTTCAATTGAGCTCCGTTCCCAGCCTTGCTTAGGAAAAACGCGCCAGCATTTTTGCAGCGGAGCATTTTATTTATGCATTTTAAATATTTTATAATCTAGAAAAAAAAAATAAAATAAAGTCAATGGAAACTTCCATCTCTCCCCCACCGCTCGCCGAGATGTATTAAAACGTGTGTTTACTCAAGCGAGGGGGAGGGCCACGTATTCCCAGCTAATAACTCATTTTAAATTAAAACTGCTAAAAAGGGAAAGAGCTTATGGTGATTCTTCCTCTTCCCATATAGTGGTCGGGTCCTGCTCTGCAGAAGGGCTGTTAGTCATCCTGAGAAGAAAGCCCCGAGGAACCAGGTAGCTGTGCCAGCAGAAGGCAGCCAGATGGCATCGCTGGGGGCCGGGGGCTCTCCTGGGGGTGAGGACAGGAGGATGGGGGACAGGAGGATAGGGGACAGAGGATGGGGGACAGAGGATGGGGGACAGAGGATGGGGGACAAAGGACATCTCCCGTGGTGAGCTCCTGGAGGCACAGGCTCCCTCTGATCAGGGACAGAGCCTTTCAGGGGTGATCCAGGCACCCCACATATGCTCAGGCTGGGAAAGGACGAAGCATCCTACAAGTGCCTCGTCCCCTCTAGCGCTGCCGTCCCTAATTTGGAGGCTGATTCCACCACCACCACCTGCAGCATCCAGCCGTGTCCGTGCTCCGAGGGCATCACCACGCTGCTGCCAGCACCTCTAGGAGCACACCCTGGACCTTCCCTCTGCACCACCCCATCCACCCGGAGCCGAACGTGAGCGAAATTCGGCACTGGAGCAGCCCCTCCAAGAGCCAGGGGTACCAGTGATAGCTTTGCTCCCCAGGAAAAGTTCTCCCTGGGAGGACCCAGCCCCGTGCCAGCCCTGATGGGGAAAGAGCAGCAACCCAGAAAAGGATTGGGGTGCTGTGCGACCCCATTTCTGCCCTGAGAGCAGCGCCCCAGCTTGCCAGGGACCCCCCTGCCCCAGCAAGGATGATTTGGGCAGGATCAGCCCCATCCCGGGTGGCAACGCGGAGCTGGTACAACGCTAGCAGCTCTCTACAGCGTTGGCCTTTCCTGTGGAAAAAGCCTGTAAATGTGGTTTTGGCTGGTGGCGAAGCTTCCCTCCTCCGAGCCCCGTGAAGCCGGGGACACGGCGGAGCGGAGCTGGGCGGGCGGGCTGGGGAAAGGAGGAATTTGATGCTGAGCAAAGTTTATGGGTCCATTTCGAGGCGGTGTGAAAAGCTGCCTCCGTGATTAAATCTAGCTCTGAAGGTTCCCTATAAAAACAAGCCGTGGCCAGAAATTTATTTCCTAGCCTTTTTTGCAAGACGTGGGAAGGGAAGGGGGCTTGAGTTATTGTTTGGGGGGTTTGTTTTGCATCGGGTGGGGGGTGGAGAGGGGAGGCCGGTGAATATTTTACGGTCTTGAATAATGCAGCAGGGGAGGCAGGGGAAAAAAAAAAGCTCATATCACGAGGAAAGTGTTGACAGGGCTGCATTTCTTCTGGGCTGCTTGTTGCTGCAGAATACAAAGTGAGGAGCTACCCTGCTTTTTTGGGGAGGGGGAAAGGCATGAATGGCCAAGCAAGCCTGGCCCATTTTGGTGCAGGAGAGCTCCAGGCCCTGGCCCCACAGCAATCAGATGATTTGCTCATCCCTTTCCACACGTCCATCAGAAAGTAAAATTTAGAGGGGTAACTCCCCGTGGCATGTCACAGAGGGTGCCTGCACATCCCAGGACACGACTGCTGCCCTCGGTGTGTTATGAATTCTGTCGTGTCATTGTGCCTGCTGGTTTCGGCCCCATTAAAATACCTAATTTATGACCGACTTGTGTAATTACATTTTCTTTAAAAAAAAAAAAAGAAAAAAGTACTTGGAGCACATTCAAAACGTTGCATGTTGGCTATACGTTGAGAGAAAACGAACACGCTGCGTTTTGCTTTGCTTTCTCATGTCCCTGAGAAAACAGGGAAGGGCACGACAAAGGATGGGAACCAAGAAAGGAAAAAGTCCAAATTCAGAAGCAATAATCTTGTTTTCACTTCCTAAGACCAAAGAGGAATGAAAATTTCAATCTAACAAAATATTACCTATTATTCATAAAAATCAGTGCTCGATACGCTGAATTTCAAAGCAAAACCAGCCAGGACACAGAAACTTCTTGGTTCACCCTGGAGAGTCAGTGACAAACAGAACAGAACCAGGGGAAAATGGGAAAACGCAGCAATTCAGCTGCAGGAACCTCACACTCCTGGCTATTTTTTTATAGAAATTAAACAACGGAGAGGGCACACACATACCTCAGGGCTAAACTCTTGCTCTGTCTGACAGCTACACCAAGTCAAGGCTGCCCACGTGCTCTCAGCCAGCCCAGAGCCATGCACTTGGAGCTGAGGCTCTGGCCCTACACAAATCCGAGCCATCAGTGCCCAGAAGGTGTCAGGATGCTGTAGTGAGTCCGAAAAGTGAGCAGAATGGATGGAGCTGGGAAAGCAGCAGCTCCAGGGAGTGAGGAATTTATTCTCAGCTCCATTCACGGCACCGCTTGGAGCAGGGAGTTGCTGCCCTCTCTGCCCCGCTTTTCCCCAGCAGGTTTAAGACCCCAAACCTACCTCTTTCCTGAGGAGCCTGTCGCTGGTGTGATTTCTAGGATGCCACCAGCCGACCAGTTTTTATTAAAGGCCTTCCAAACATCACGTTTGCTGTCACACTCAGATCCAAAGCCAGCAAACGCGGAGGCTACAGCATGCAGCAGCTGCACCTTACACAGATGGGACCTCAGTTACTCAAAGATATGTGCAAGCAGCACCAATATCTCACAGCCACGGGGTTATTCCTGGGATTATCCTCTAGGACCAGCTATTTCCAGCCATGCTTCCATCATTTCCAGCAGCTCCTGCTCTGGTACTCACACGTCCTGCATCAGTTCTTAAAAAGGATGGGGAGGGAAGCATCTTCCTGCAGGGTTATAGGGCCAACAGCTCACCAACCTGCTGTTCCCTCCACTTCCCAGCTTCGCAGCTGTCTGAGGACACGAATCACATCTATTTGGTATTATCGCTTCTGCCACTTCCATACCGTGATCTGTCCCTGGAGCTGTTCATTATTAACAAAGCATCTTCAAGCAAGCAATGATTTCCTTGCCTGAAGCACCTGCTGACTGTAGCACCTCCTCCTGCTTTAAGAAGCAGTTAAAACTGGAAGAAGAGATTCCCCTGGACTTGGCCTTCTGGAATATTGTTGATTTTTTTATTTATTTATTTATTTTCCCAGTGTCCCAGGCAGCACAGCACACTCAACCACCTAACTTTCCCTCCTGGCATCTGCTGACTCAGCATCACTGAGAGCCCTCTTCCTCCCCTGCCACTTCTGTGCCCGACCCCTGACGTCTCCCAGTGAGCTTTGACCTCCACCAGTTCGTACTGGTCTCCCAGTTCTGCGGCTGAAGGTGGCGTGAAGCCCAGCAGGCATCTCTGCAAGGCAGGCTGCAGGGCTCACCAACTTGGAATCCAAATTAGGTTTTATATGACCATGCCAGCTTAAACCTCCAACTTAAAGCCACTTTGCTTTTGCACCCAAATAGGTCGCAATTAACCTCAAACCTGGGATGGGCCCCTTCAGCAAAGAGCACACAGGGGAAGAAATCAGATGAAGGCAAGAGCTCCCTGAAGCAGAGCCTCACCACAATTGTCCCAGCCTGAACAAAGCAGCCTGATGCTTGCAGCTTCTTCCACAGTAGCGGGATGTTTCCCCTTCCAATGGCTCTTCACCCTCACAAAACAGCACATTTTCTGCTCTGGCATTAGCTCTTCATTCTGTTGTTGACAGCAAACCCCCAAGACTAGTAGCAGAACAAGAACGAAGACAACAGCTCTGTGCTTTGGTCTGGCTCCTGCCGGTGGCATGGCACGACACGGGGCTGAAATTGCTGACAATGTTCCCGTATTCGTTCTGCTCATCAAATGGAATTTCTTTTTTGCAACGCTTTTCAGCTGGCATGAACCCCCCAGCCAGGTCTTCGAAACTCCAACCCAATGGTTTATTTCCAGGTCCTCTCAAGCACCACGATTTTTTAACTCGTGTGTTGAGGCTCTCTTGAAATTCAACCCCGGGTGTTCATTTATGCCGATGACATTTGCTGAGACATTCGGTGTCAAGCTTTTTTTTTTTGCCCTGGAGGACATCTCAAATTCAGACTTGGCAGCTCTGTGCAGCTACCGCTGTAATTGGCACTTGCAGCCGAACGTTTCAAAATCAATTTCATGCATTTTCCACCTCCACAGCGCCTGCGAGACGCGGGAGCTGAGCGCCTCTCTGACGGGGTGCCCGGAGAAACCTGAGCCGCATCCAGCCCATCTCGGCGGCGCTCTCCGTAGGCTCTGCTTGCACCATGACCATCTGATAACATCGTCTGCCAGAGTCGAGAGCTGCCAGACTTAGACCTGGGGATCTGAGGTTTAAACCCTGCAGACGTCTGCCCTGCTCCCTGCTGGCTGGCAGCAGAACCTTGTCCTTCGTCTGGGACCCGGGGCCGCCCCTCCACGAGTTGATGTGGACACCGAACCTATTTGCTCCCCTAGCTCCCCCTGCAATGTAGTGATGCCCCAACGTGTGCTGTGCATTGGCCCTTTCACCAAACCAGTGGCAGGATTGAAATCTATGAAGCTGGGCTCTTGAAGGACACAGAAAGCTGCAAGAGTGCTGTGGTGACACGAACGGCACGGTCTGACCTGTCCATGGCTGCTAGAGAGGTGGCAAAATGAGAAGGGGGAACAGAAGAAGGTAATTCCGAATAAATACTGACAGAGGATGCTTAAAGAAACGTGCGTTTTTATATTTTCACATGAGCTATCCCAAAGATTGAATTCCTCTTTTTTGGGGAATTTTTTGAAATCCAGAATGGGGTAAATTCCTTTACAAAGCAAAATCTTTACAACTTTACTCCATCAAGAGAAGATGTGTTTGGAAAAAAACATTCTGAGATGGCTAACAAGTTCAGAGAAGCAGGGACAGGAACCCACACTTCCAGTCCGTAAGTTGAATTGCTGTTTGTGGGATTTCCAGGCTCCCACTTTCCCTCGAGGTGCAGTGGGAAAAATCAAAGCTGTGAAACCCCAAGGGATCCCAGAGCTCTGAAGTTTTGGAGATGAATTTCTCCAAACCTTGTGGCAAGGGCGGAACGATCCTGGCTACTGCTGCCTGTCCCAAGGCTGCAGGGGCTGGCTCCATCAGGTGGCACCCGTTTTTCCCCAGGGTTTGTGGGCCTCCAGCTCCCCATAGGACTGCACACCACAACTAACCATCACGAGGACTGCCCTGCTCAGGGGCATCCTTGCTCCTCCGGGAGATGATTTCCCAATCTGGGTTGGGGTGATTCAACCCCGCGCTCCATCCTCTAATGCCAAAGGGAACCCCAGCAGCGAGGAGGCGAGCGGAGCGAACAAAGGAGAGCAAATTGAAAGCTGCTTTTCTCCCGGCAGTGCTCCCTCGGAGAGCCAACACCAGGCAGGCTGGGTGCAGGTGGCTTTTAGCAGCTCAGAATTTGCCATCTGACCGTTTTGATTTAAATTCCACTTTCCATCGCCTGCGTTTAAAGTTCAGCGCATGGGCTTTTACAGCAGCAGTAATGAACCTGGAGTTCAAACAGCACATGGCGAGATCAAAAATTGCCAGAGCGGAATGTGTCCCACAAATACAAAGCATGGCTTTTCATTCATTATTTTTTCCTTTACAGAGAGGTTTTACAAGCTGTTTATTTTCTGATACAGTGTTGGCAGACATGTGGTCGGAGGAGAATCAATATCAGCACAGTGGGATGTATTTTCTTAAACGGTTTATAGGGGGGTCTTTGCTTTTTCAAAGGGGGATAATTGAATGTAGTACACACTGTACTTTTGATTTGTTTAACATGAAGCGTGAAATGGGTACAGCTATGATTCTGTCAATCAGTTTAACTACCCGGCAATTCATTTTGAAGCGAGGCCTCTTTGCAGGGATCGTCTGGCTGGAGGGATTGGGAATTTGCTCAGCATCTTCCCCGCTGGCGTGCCAGTTCCACCCCGGGCCGTGCTGGGACCAGCAAGGAAAAAATCTGGGAGGGGGGTCCCAGGTGAGCTGTGCGGATGCAGATGGTCTCTCTGCAATGAGATGTCTTTGGGACAGAGGGGCTGAAGGGGTCTGAGCTTTAGGAAATGTCACAGAACAAGACCAGGTCTCCAAAGCAGGGCTTGTCCCCGCTGTCCACATAGACCCAGCCTGTCAACCTCCAGGTGATCTGAGCTGGAAGTTTAAGTGAATGGTTTCCCCTTGCTAATGCTTTCCTTGCGAGCCCGTCCCATTTTTCCGTGTATCCACCCCATTTCCAGCCCTCTGCTTTCTTCCCTCCCTGCAACTCCCAGTCCACGTTTGCCACCACGGCACTGCACTAAGCTTATCTAAGAAATACCAGAAGCAATACTCAATTACAGATGTAAGAACAAGGAGGCCAAAATCTATCACTATTTTCAACTTAGAGATTCATCCTGAATCCCAAACCAAAGCTTTTCTTCCCCTCTCTGCATCAACGACACATTCCAGCCCCTGCTCCCCTACAAAGCTACAAGAGCACAAGGGGCAGACGCTCCCCTCTGCTCCAGCAACAATTTGGTGGCCACTGACTTTCCCCAGGAGGCAGGAGACCTGCTGTCCTCCAGCTGAGGCCACTGCAGTCTTTTCTCCCTGTGTGAGGTCTGGGACTCGTTTCCCCCTGGTATCCCTGCAGCCCAGGTGCAGATCAGGCTGGTGGGGGGCACTGGAAAGCTGCTGGCCCCATCCCAGCTGTGTGCTGAGTGCTGGGGGTCTCAAATATTCCCTGGGCTGCACAGGGAGCCTCCAGCTGGGGTCTCCTTCGTGGAGACAGACCCTCCGTGGCTGAATTATAAAGCAAGAGGCAGCACCACCAACACCTTTACACAGATTTTCCCTTGAAAGTGTGTTTTTAAATGCAATATTCCCACCTGTCCACCACCCTGTGTCCCAAACATCACAAAGTTAAGGCTGAACCTCGTGTAGCCCCAGCGTGTTGCATTTCTGCAGGTCTTAAGCCAGGCAGATCAGCTCAGAGATACCAGGAGAAGGCAGAAAACGCCTGTCCAGCACCACTCACCTTTTTTGCAATGTAACACATTTGCTCGGCGGGGAGATAGTCGAAGGGGAAGATGAACCTCCAGTTGAAGTTGCCTTCTCCTCCCATAGACCTGTAGTGCACGTCTGTCTTCTGCTTGTTCTCCTCGTGGCCAACCAGCCAGCTGCAAAACGCAAACACACTGCCCTAAGCTTTGTGGATGTATTAAAGGCTCAACACAGCTCTAAACTCTGGCTCAAAGTTGTCACTTGCCCATCCACAAGCCCACATCAGCTTCTAATGTGCCTTGGTGAGAGCTGCTTTCCCCTCTGCAGCCCCCCCAACAAACTGACCTCACGGCCTCTAAAACCTGTTCTCTTGATGGAGGCAGCACGCTGAAGTCCAAGGGTCATTTTTTCCCCTCTGTTCTCTATCAGTTCCTTGAAAATGATTGTTTGGGAGTCCTAAACAGCCAGGGTTCATACCCATGAAAATCCCAGAGTGGCCTCACCCCGCTGTGGCCAGGGGTCCCCAGCTGCAGCCCCGTTCTCCTCCTGTGCTAAAAGACCTTGCTGTGGTCCCTCCACAACCAGTCCAGGGGCAAACTGAAAACTTTCCACAACTACTTTTTTTTTTTTTTCCAGCTGCAAGTTTTGCAAGTGTCGGGTTTTCATTCTGCTCTCTTCCCCCGTCCAAATTTATTTTTTTGGTCTTCAGCAATCAATGGAACTAAACAACACAATAAAGCACAGCCGTGTGTGTACTTGGAGCCCTTCTAGAGGGGAGCCAAAAGATTCAGCGGGAATTTCTAATGAAAACAATTATCTCGTTTGATTGTTTTCCACCTAAATTGAAAATAAGTTGGTTTTTTTTTGTCCAGCTATACAAGTGTGCTGTGGGAGATGGGGAGGTCTACTCGAGTTCACCCTACAGATCACAGGCACACGTGCTACGCGGACAGCGAGGGCTCGGTGGCACTGGGAATTGTGTGATGAGGTTACGCTAATGCTTAAATTGTGGCCGGATTATTTGATTTGATCTGATTGGATGCAAATGGCCAGCCTGTGTGTTTATCCACGCCGCTCCAGGCTCTGCGGGGCTCCTCGGAGGATGCAGTGTGAGCGCCCTCTCCTTGCAAGCGAGCAAAAGGACGAAGGAGAGGTCTGGTTCAGATCCCTCTTTGGCTCTGTTTTGTCTCTCCCCACTGCCAGAAAGGAAAAGCATCCAAATCACGATGGCCCAGAGCTAAAAACATCACGGTGACCCATCTTGCCCAGTGTCCTGCCTCTGACTGGGGCCAAGCACAGATTTCCACGGATGAGTATGGGAACGGGGCAAGCACATCATGATACCTTCCCAAAACATGACACCTTCCCAAAAGATGACACCTTCCCAAAAGATGACACCTCCCTAACACGATTCCTTCCCAACACCTCTCCAGCCTGCAGTGACTTGCAGGTCAGAGACTTTCTGGTCATGTAGGTAACGTTTTTGTGCTTAACAGGACCAGGTGGATTTCTAGCCTGTTAATTCATCCAGTCATTTCTGAATCCACACACCTTAAGGTACCTGCAATATCCAAAGGCAATGTTGGGTTCCTAGATTTAAGAGGTGACTTTCTTCTTGAAGCAAACAGATATCTCATTGAGCTCAGTATATGTTAGATCTGGGAGGACCAAGGCCATCTTTTCATTCAGAAACCCCAAAAGGCATGAAGACGAGGTTTAAAGACACTGGATAATATCACATACATCATAGTAGTGGTGGTTGGCTGGTAGGGGATTTTGGAAACTTCTGGTCCAACCTGCTCAGAGCAGTCCTGATTTTGTCTCACTGTATCTGGAAAACCTCATAGGAAGAGTCTCCCACCTCCCACAAAACCTGGCTGATCTGTCCTATCAGTGAAGTAAAACGTTATTGGAAATCTGACCATGAAAATAATACAAAAATGTCCCCCACCTGTGACAGAGACCGACAGAGCTCTTAAATCCAAACCATCTTCAGCTCTGAATGAACGTGGTCTCCCTACACTTCTGTCAGCCTTCAGCACAAGGCTTTGGGAAGAGGAGTCTCTGTACTCAGCCTTGCACAACCAGACCTAAACGTGGTTGAGACCTTTTCATGCTATTGTAAGACTACCAAAAAATAACATTGTTAATTCATTAAAATAAAAGGCTGGTGACTTCTGTCTTACTCATGATAGAAAAGTGACTATTTAATTTACTTCCCCAACTGGCAGGCAACAATTTACATGTTATGAAAAAGACAATGCCCAAAACACCGAGATTCCAGTCCTGGTATTGCCTAGCGGGTGATTTCTCTGTAAAATGGGGATCACACTGGCGATAGCCTCCTCAAAGGAGTGCTGTGAGACCTCTCCTGGAGGAAAGCCCTGAGTAACAGCTTCTTACCCATCGAGTTCTCCCAAACCCAGGGTCCCCACCAAAGCTCCACCATGTTGTGGTGGTGATCCCTCTGTCCACAGGGTGCCAGTGGGGCAGACACTTACGCATGGAAGGACCATTGCCTCCTCTGCTCGCAGGGTTATTTATGCCCTATCCAGAAATGGGAATGATGCAGCCATTTGAGGGGGGAAGATGAAGAAATCAAGCAAGATTTTTAATTCATTTACAGCACTGCGAGACTTGCTTGGTCACTGGGGGTGACAAAAGCCCAGCAAGGGGTTCCCCAGGCGCTGGATGCTCTCTTTTTCCAGCAGCCCCCTGCAAGCACTGCTATTTCAGAGCCCCGAGGTGCACAGAGCGGCTTAGCTGGAGCTGATAACAATGCACTTGATGTGAATACCAGGTAAGCAGCGTGCATTCTGGATTTACAGGAGGAAAATTGGGATTGTAAAAAAGGGATTTACAGTCTGTTTCAAAATCCTACCTCTTCCTGTCCATAAATCCAAAGAACGCACAAAATAAGTAAGTCCCTTGGCTGGGATTGCACCATTTTACACAAGATAAAACATAAATGGAGTCAGGCAGAGAAGGGAATGTGCCAGAGGAGTTACTGCTGGTTGCCACATTTTTGTGTGTTTCAAGGAAAAAAGGGAATTCCAAAAAAAGCAGCTACCCAAACAAGCCAACCTATGTATATGGGGGCTTCGTGCTACCGCAGCAGTGTTGTTGCACATTAACTCCTCCACTGCTGCTCTCCTGTGCCTTCAGACTGTCGTATCTGGAGGGCACAGAAGTGGGGTGGCTTACCCTTTGACGTAGATGTCGCTCATCTTCTCCCCCGTGATGCTGAGGTCATCGAGGATGACGTCCTTGGTGTTCCAGATGATGCAGCGCAAGTAGAACCTGAAGGAACACAGGAGAGACATGAGAGAGGGGGAAATCTTGGTCAGGAGTCCACCCAACAGCCCCGTCTTGCTATTCAGCTATTTAGCTGGAGGACTTCAGATTCAACTCATTTTTCCCCTGAAGATAAGCCTGCTCAGACACCCCTCAGCTGAGCAGGTGAATCCTTCCCCACCCAACATCTCCAAGCCCTCTCCTCCTCCTCCCCCCAAGGAGAAGGTGCAGGAATCAGCCTTGCCCCGGGTCAGAAAGGAAAAAGAAGTCACCTCTTGGCTTTGCGTGGCGTGATGTTGAAAGGGGGACCAGGCTGACCCAAAGATTTGGGGAACAGATCCACCCACATCTGCAGCTTTCCCTGCAAGCAAAGAAAGAGACGTGAAGCCTGGTGAGCCTGCTGTCACCTCCTCATAGGACCCAGCACAGAAAATACCAAGTGCTCCACGGTTCCTTTGTTGCAAACCCAGGTTTCTTTACTGGAGAAGTGTCACTGGGTATTTTAGTGATAGTGGGGTATACACCAATGGCCTGTGATAAGAGGTCATCTGAATTAGCTGAAGGTGCACTCCAGGTTTGTTCTCCAAGGCTGAATATCTTTACGTAGGGCCAGACTGAGGGCTGGGTCCATGGGAGGTGCTGGAGAAGCAAGCAGCTCATTTTCCATAGTGTAAAACCAGTGGCCACCAGCTGAACAGCTGGTTTACGGGTTTCTGACCATGGGAGTGGAGGGTGGGATGAGGAGAGCTAATTCCACTTTCAAATAATCCTTCCAGGGAAAAAAGCAGCAGAAACACAGCTGAAATCTCAGGGGGTCGTTTTTTAGGTGGTCCCTTTTACTGTAAACCACCAATGGGTGCCAATAAAATATTTTATTGTACAGTCTCAAGGGTTTAAAGCAAAAAAAAAAAAAAAAGACATCCTTTGACAATCAGCCCGTCACAGAGAGCTTTGTGGTTTGCTTGTTTTTTGGCAAGAAAATCTTCCATTTCAGCAGAAAACTTTAAAAATCCACCCTTTAAGCTCGCTGCAAACAGCCTGGTAGAGCCAGCCTGTTCCATGGGTCTGCAGCGGGTCAGGGCTATGATTTTGGGAGCTGTGCCCAATGCAACCCCTACTGAACCAGCCAGGTTAATCCCCTCCAGCCCAGCACCACCACCACGGACACTCCCAATCAGCAGCACCAGAGCAGGGCAGACCCAAATTGCTCTGCCCAAGCCCAAGACATGCAGGAAACACCCTTCCAACACTACCATGACACTAAGAACAGCACAAACCCACTGGGCGGCTGACAGCAGCCACCTCCTGCCTCTAATCCCGAATTTCAGTGGGTGAATTTGCATGAAAAGGTGTTAGAGCCATTGGCAGTGCATTTAATTCTGCCAGCAAATTCACTGGACTGGCTAAAAACAAACCACGGGAAGGTAACGGTGCTGCAGTGGTGGAGCTCGGGCTGTGCACGGTTACAGCAGCTGCAGAGCCAGTCCCACGAAACTGCCTCTGCAACTGGAACACATAAGAGAGATGAGGACAAATCACGGTGTTCTCCGGGAAGCAGCACTTTTTGGTCCAAAGGCATAAAGCCACATCCACACTAATCAAAGAAAAGGGGTTAGGTGAAATACGGATACCTGGGTTTTGATTGGTTTTGGAGAGAAGCCCGTTTAGCTTTTGTTTGGCTTAAAAAATATCCAGTCTGCACTAGTACTAAAACTTGATGCCTCCAAGGACTTGTTCCTGCTGCAGAAATCCTGCTGCGTTGCCAAAGGAGCCTGCAGGAGCATTATCATTATAAATTCTGCATCGACGCTTTCAGATCAGAAATGGCTTTCCCCAAAAAAAAACAAACAAAAAAAAAAAAAAAGGCTTTTGTGAGCAAATGCTGATGAAAATGAACGCCTATTCCAGGAGGATGGAGCTGATCTCCCCAAGCACTCAGAGCAAGCCAGCCCGAGAGCAGCAGGACCTCTCCAAGAAACGTCTCCTCCTGCCGTGAGCACCTTCCAAAAAGCCATGGAGAACATCTCACCTGGTTAGCTCCGGGTGGAAGGGAAAATGATGCTCCTGGTCTCATCCTGAGCTCTCGGCACCACTCACCTGCTCGATCTCTGGCTGGAGGGGGCTGTAGAGAGCCCTGGTCTCCACGTGCTCCGGCACCAGCCCTTGTTTCCGCAGCGCGTACAGGGCGAGTCGCTCCTCCACCGGCCCCAGGTGGGGGTTGACGGGTTTGCCGTCCTCTGCAACAGATCAGAGCAAGAGCAGGGTCACGCCATGCCACGGGCAGGGTGCTGAGCAACCCAGGGGGGCTCTGCAAGGGTTGCTGCTCTGGGGAAAGCACCAGGAGCAAGCAGGAGCCCCACTGACCTCACAGCAGCCAGGAGCAAGCAGGAGAAGGGCACAAGGCAACGTGGTGCCAGGGGGACACATGGGCAAACCATTGCTCCGTGGGACAGGGACCTGCAAGGGGGCTCACACAATCCCACCCCAGCCACAGCAAGCCCCAGAGCAGTGAAACATTGCAAGCTGAAGCACATGGAAAGGGGAATCTGGGGGTTGATCCAGCTTGAAGTGCTTCTAAGGGCTTGGGATCCCCAAAATTACAGCAGCTGGGGCCAGCAGCCTTCCAGCCCACGCTGCTGCCCTGCTGCTCAATCCCGTCCCCAGCAGAGCTTTGTCCAAGGGGCACTGAAACAGGCTGCCCAGGGACGTGGTGGGTCCCATCCTGGAGGTATTTCAGAGACGTGTGGACGTGGTGCTTAGGGAGATGGTTTAGTGGTGGACTTGGTTAAGGCATGGTTGGACTCGAGGATCTCATGCGTCTTTGCCAACCTAAACCTAAGATTCGGTGATTTTACGATTTAAAATCAGCCAGGAGCTTTGGCTGGGCAGAGAGGAGCGCAGTGGCAGAGCTCCCCGCGGGGTCCTGCTCCTTTTCTGCTGGGTGCAGGGAGGAAGACAGAGATGAGAGGAAGCTGAGACCAACACAGGCACCGCCAGCACAGCTCCAACACCCATCCTGGTCCCTGAACCCACCTCCACATCCTCATCCCACTCCGCACCAGCCCCTAATCCCTCCGCAAACACACTGCTGGACAAGGCCAATTAGCAAGGGACATTTTTGCCCTCTCCACCCCTCAATTCAGGACCCTCATCCCACCAAACGTTGCCGTGCAGGACTCGCCCCGGCGCACGGCTGCCTCGCAGCCACGTCGTTTCGAGGCCGTGCACCTTCGAGGACCTTTTTGAAATGAAATGCGCTCCATAAATATTATTACAGCTCGGCAACTTTCAGGTGATATATCCCAGCTCCTTTCTTGGCAATGTCTTGAAGTGGTTAACTTCAGACATATGGGCCATTTCCCAAGCAGTGGAAACCTGGCGTGTGTGCGTGCGTGTGTGTGTGTGCGCGCACAGGAAAAAGAAAAAGCCCCTCTCAGAAAACAACAAATGTGGGGGTTATGGAATAATGGTCCGGGTGCAGGGCTTGTAAAACCCATGCTCTCGTGTTTAATAGCTTCACTTTATACCACCAGGTTCAGATCTGACATTGCTCTGCGCACACAGCTGGTTTCCAGATCTCCTTGAGGTCAAGCATCAGACTTTGTTCTGTTTTTTGAACTGATTGCCATTAAAGCAGAGGAAGGTGAAAGGCAGAGGCTGGGAGAGGGGGGAAGCCCCCGCTCGGTTTAACACCTCTCCAGCCCTGGCTGAAAACCTCTCGCATAACAAGGGGCTGGGAAGGAGCTGTGGCTTCCCCACCCCTCCTCCCAAGGCGAGTATCACAAATTTGTGCCCCGAGTCCCCAGAGCACAGCCCTGGGCTGCTCCTGTCCCTGCAGTGGCCTTCGTTAGCCAAACTGCTGCTCCTGGGCTCTGTGGGCTGGGGTTTCGCCTCCTCTCTGAGTCCAACACCCATTTCCAAGCTTTAAAGCAAGGTTTCCTCTAAAAGGCAAGCTCCTGCCCCCAAGGATGCCATCAGGGGGGCACAAAACTTCAGGTGTGAGCGGCATTTTCGGGAAGGGTTGTGCAAATGAAAAATGCCTCCCTACCTCCCCGTGATAGCTCATCCTTGTTGGCTGATCCCACCTTTCCAGCTCCAGCACACCTCGCTCGGGTTGTGCTGGCACTTGTGCGTATGATCTTGTCTCCCTCTAGTGCCCCCAGCCCCAAAATGCAGAGACGTGAGGTCCTCAGCCCAGCAGCAGCCTGCATGTCTTCAGTTTGCAAGGGAAGGAGGAATCCGTGCTCAAAGTGCCAGGTTTGGGTTCAACTCACACAGAAAGGAGCTGGGCAAGAAAGCCCCCGTGATGTGTTCATGGCCTCCAGCTCCAACCCTGGCTCTGGATAATGGGAATCTACCCGCAGCAGCCCCAAAGCAGCCCCTTACCCAGTTCGGAGAGGATGTACTCCTGCTCCCTGAAGATGAGCCGGTCGGACTTGTAGGTGGGAGCCTTGTAGTTGTGCTGCAGGGAGAAGAGGTGAAGCAGCTGGGAAGGACGGAGTTGGTCTCGCCACTGGTTGGGTCCCGAACTGAAACGGGAGGGAAAACAGCACGGGATAAAACAATATCCAGCCTCAATAAGGGGCCGCAGCAGCGTTACACCAGAGGGTTGTGCTGAGGAAGGTGCAGCCAGCTCCAACCCTGTGCTCACCTCGACCTGTTGGTGAAGGGGGCTGCGTGTCCCACACCCTGCTCAGCCCCAGCTCACAGGGTTGGGGTGCCCCAATAGCCCCCAGACCCACTGCACCGCCCTGCAGCTGGTCCTGTGCATGGGCAGTGGTGTGCCCAAGAGGTGTCAGGGATGTAGCAAATCTCTCCAAGGAGATTTATGTTTTTTGAAGCTGCTGGAGGAGAGCCAGGACTTGGGGGAAGTGTATAAACTGGGGGGGCTTCTCCAGCAGGAATCTGTCCCTCGAGACAGATTTCTGCAGCGAAATATGGCAGCAGCCAAGTCCCCTAGGACAGTTAGGGCTGGGACGAGGCATTGCCATGGTCCCCAGGGTCCCCTCAGCGCTGCAAAGCCTCAGCAGCTACAGAGACCCAAGCCTACAGAGATACCTACACGCAGTAGGTCTGGGGAAGCCCACAGCGAGCCCCGTATTTTGACAAGAAGCGGTTCTCCAGGTCTATGACGGTCTCCCCGATCTTCTCATCCTTCGACAGGAGGTCGTAGTCGTAGAGCGTGATCTTCAGGTCCTTCTCCAGGGGCAGGGTGCAGCTCAGCTCGAACATCCTGTGCAAACAAGAGATGCCCATGAGATGGAGATGTGCCATTTTTGCCATGCTGGGGCAGTACTAGAGGCTGATGGCTGATTTTGAAGGTCTTTTCCAACCTAGATGATCCTGTGGTTCTGTTGGTGCTGTGCTGTGCTGGCTTAGCTCATGGACATGCCACCAAGTAAGCATGCTCTGGGTTTCCCGTTGCCTGGCTGAATTACCCCTTGAGCAAATTTTGGCCCTGTTTAGCTTCCCCACCTGCTAATTGGAAGTGACAGCAGCCACTGAAGTACCCAGGGTAAAAAAAGCAGGCACTGAGAGACAGGAATCCTCCTTGCCATGGGGTGGGAAAGGGGAAGAAATGACAGCTTTGGAAAACCAACTGTCCTTTGAGCCCGAAGAGCAGAAATCTAAAATAGGTTAAGCTTGTGGTCAGCATGAGAGTGACCCCCCAAAACCTCCTCGTCCTCCCTGCCAGTCCCATGCACCCCGATTTTGTGCTGTCCCCTCTGTCATCACTAGAGCAAACCTTCCTCAACCTCTTCAAACAAAAGGTGGTAAGACGCAAAGCACCCAGACCCTCCCAAAACACAACACCCCGATCCAGACAAAGCTCATGGACGTTAGAGATGTGGAAGGTGGGATGGAGGGTGAGCAGGACAGTCTGGGTCCAACCCAGTGCCACCAGAAATCCCTCCACCTGCCGCCAAAACACCATCAATTCGGGGCCAAAACACGATGCCCGTTTCCACCAGCAGCACCCACCCCGCAGCAGCTTTTAAGGAGGGGAAGTGAGTGATTATGCCACCAATTAAGAGCGCAGGAGGAACTGGGGTCAGCAGAAAGTAATTAGCTAAAGCTGGCGGGCAGCCAGCAACCCCGGGGAAAAGCTCGTGAAACGGGAGGTTTAATAGCCCGCCAGCAGCCAGGACCTGGGTTTTTACGTCTTGCTTTAAAGACGGGGTGGGAGGCGCAGCGCGCTGTCTAGACGGCCGCTGGCCGGGAGCCAGGTTTGGCAGAGGGGGCCTGCCCCAGGAGCAGAGCTCCCTGCAGACCTGGGCTCCCTCGTGCTCCATGGGGAGAGCCCCCTGTGCCCCACAAGAAAGGCAGAGTTTTGGCAGAAGGGGAGGAAGCAGCTTGTCAAACCCATGTGGTGCTCCCCACCGGTGTCACCCTTACCATCCTCACCCCTTCTGCACCAACCTTGCACGTGGGGTATCTCCTTCTGCATCTTGTTTTTTTGGGAAGCTGTCCCAGCACTGACAGCCTGAGCTGGCGAGAGGCCCCAAGAAAACCAGCGGGACCTCACACGCTTTAGGGCTTGACCCTTGTTTGTCCTGGAGCACAAAACCCTACATCTAGCCCCAGCTTGCCGAGCAGACCCAACCCTGATCAGCACGTGGAGGCTGAGCACCAGGCTCTCCTCTGCCTCCCTCTGCTTTGCCTCACCACCATGGTGCTTTCCAGCCCTGAGGAATACCCTTTTCTGAAGATAACCTTACCTTTTTTTCCTTTTACCCCAACTTTGTGACCCTACAGTTAGGCAAACGACTCAACCAGCCAACATCAATTTTATAAATAAATTTTTCAAGGCTCATTATTGGAGGTGTCCCGTGTCACAGTACAATCATACAGACCTCCATGCACCATCTCTTTTCTTCAGACGTTTAAGTGAAGTGCCTAAATGAGGAACAGCTTTGCCCCAAACTCCCTCTGCTATCAGTGGGAAGAGGCAGAAGCCTCCACAGGGGGATCTCAGGTCTAAAAACCCCTCTTGATATCACCTCCACTGGTGCTTCATAGTTCAGAAGACCCAAAATGAAGATGAACGTGAACCATGAGGGGTAGGACAGTGACCAAGCCAAGGTCAGACCCACTTCAGCAAGGCTGAGAGTGCTCCAAGGGAAGAGGAAGCTCTGGCTAACCCACCTCGATTCCCTCAAAATGCCATAAAAATCCCAAGGAATCCAGGCTTAACTCAAACCAAAACTTACTTTCCGAAGACAGGCTCCAGCGTACAGGGGAGGTAATTTTCTTGGTCATTTATGGATTTCTTTCCCACTGAAATCTTCACATAGGGATCACACTGAAGATGGGCATAAAAATAAATGCAAAAGTCATTGGCACAGCGATAGTGGGGTGGGATGGGATGGGATGGGATGGGGATGGGGATGGGGATGGGGATGGGGATGGGGATGGGGATGGGGATGGGGATGGGGATGGGGATGGGGATGGGGATGGGGATGGGGATGGGGATGGGGATGGGGATGGGGATGGGGATGGGGATGGGGATGGGGATAGGGGAGGCTGAAATAGATCAGAACAGTTCAGTTTGGTTCATTTTGTTTGGATAGGACCTACAGAGACCACAAGCCCAACACCCGAGCACCTCAGGGCTACCCAGGAGCCAAGGTGCATTCCTGAGGGCATCGTCCCAGCTCCTGGGCACTGTGGGCACGGGGCATCCAGCACCCCACCAGGAGGCCTCTGTGGGTGTTTGCCCACCCTCGGGGAGAAGAAATGTTCCCTCTGCACTTCCTCGGTGTCCCCTCCACGCTGAGGGACAACAGCCACCGGGGTGAGGGAGCTGAATGTGACACGACGTGACGCACTGCAATTCCATTTCAGGGGTGACCAAAGGACCAGTTAGATGAGTGGGACAAGTGTCCAGATCCCTCTGAGGCCCACAGGGTGGAAAAGTAATGAAATAGCATGAAATGAGCTATTTTTAGGCTTGTTTCATGGACTGGACTTGCTCTGGATTCCTCAGGATGTTCCCGTTCACCCATCTGAGTCACCTTCTCTGAACCTCAGGGTTCCCCTAAGGTCATCATTATTTTTTTTATTTTTTTTTTTAACTTTGGGGTCTACTCAAAAATAGATCTACGAACGCAAGAGACCAAAATGTCAAAGGAAAAACATTTTGGTTCATTAAAAATGTGGCTCAAAATGTGTTTTTTTTTCCCAATATGATGCAATAACTTTAAAAAATAAAATAGAATGGAGGCATACTTTAACATAAAGCCTCATTGTGCATCTCAAAATTATATCAGATATTTTATTTAGTTATTTATTTATTTAGCTTCTCGCTTGTAACTAACGTGATTCAGGGAAAACGACATAAATCTGAAAAGTGGTTAAATTGACCTGAGTCATCATTTCCTCTGGGGTAAAAAAAAAAAAATCACCTAAAACTTTTCACCTAGGTTGAATCCAACACCTGGAGGGACCCAGCATCTTACTCGGATAACATCAAAAACAAACAAACAAAAATTAACTGGGAAAAACTTTGGTGATTTATGCTGCCTGGAGAAAACCCCCAGTCCAAGCTCCTTACCGGTTTTCTCTGATTGGGGATTAATTAAGAAGAGAAGGATGTCCCTGGGGGAGGTCAGCAGCATGAGCACGGACCGGGCTCTCCTTTGGTCTGCCCTCGACTGGGACGAGCTTCAGGAGACACCAGAGCACAGGGAGAAAGGCTGTGGGCCAAGCCAGGATTGGCTTCGGTTTTCAGTGTAAAAAAAGCATTTTTTCTGCTCCTTGTTTTTCATTCTCAGGAGTCTCTTATGGGAGATTTCTAAGAAATTGAAAACCCTCAGTTCAAGGCCATTTTCAAAAACCGGGCAGATTAAAAAGTAATTTGGAGTTGTTCGTGTCAAAATATTTCCTACCTTTTTCTTTTTTTAAAAAAAAAATCCCTATTTTGCAGCAGAGCAAAGAGAGTTAAGAAAGACTTTTCCCTAAGGGTTTTTTTTTTTTTTTTTCAGACTGAAACAAGATGAACATTTCTTTTTGAACCGACACGATTTTCTTGTTGCACTGAATTTTTCTTTCAGACCGGCAAAGCTCTGCAGAGAGCAGTCATGTGAGAGACCTAATTTTGTTTCCTTTGGCACCGAGGTACAAGAAAAAAAAGAAAAAGAGAAAGAAAAAGAAAAAAAAAAAAACTCATTTAGCTATTTCAACTAGCCCTACTGAAAAATCCCTCGGGATGGAGGATGAGGGGATGGCTCCTGGGACTCCCAGATGTAGCAGCGGAGGCAGGACGAAGGGGAATGTTTTCCCCTTGTTGCTGTCAATGTGTCGACGTCATTCCTAAATTTTAGGACGAGCCACCCCGTAACCCATCAGCCTACCTTCCCGTTGGAGTCCTTGGGCTGGAGGCCGAAGGCCCGGACGATGTAGACCCGGACGAGGCACTCCTGGGGTCCTCTGGCCGGCAGCTGGTGGAACTGCCGAGGTGGCGCCGGCACCCGCGGGTCGTCGGGCAGGGGGTAAATTCGGAACGAGCCCTGCAAGGAGACGGGGGCTCAGCCACACTGGGACATGCCTCGTGCTCGGGGACACTCATGTGGATACTACAAGCACAGAGCAGGGCCTGACGGGCTCTTAACTTAACAGGGAGAAAGAAGCAAGGAGGAAAACTGCCTGCAATGCTCATCCAGTGCTTGAGCATTGATGCAAACCCTGTCATAAATCTGTGCAGAGCCCCAGTAGAGTCCTTGCCCTCTATCTCTTCTACTTCAGTGTTGTTTGAGCCATTGAAAAGGTGTTTGGGAGCCTTGCTGCCCCCAAATCGCCCCCCAGAAGGGTCAGGTTGAGGCTTGCGCTGCAGGGCAGCGTTAAGGTCCCTGGGACAGGCAGCAGCGTCCTCAGCGAGGGATGGGAAGAGGAGGGAGAAAATGGGAAAATTTGCAAGTGTTTTATTCACCAGAGCTGATTTTTTTCCTAAAGTGGCAGGAATCGGTGTCTGGGTACCGTGGGGGGGAAGGAAGTGGTGGGTAAGAAGGGGAATTCCGAAAAAGCAGCTAAAGAAAATAAATCCTTCTCCTGAAAGCAGGCTAAGGGCTGCTCTGAGTGTGTTAGGAAGAGCAGTTTCCCTCGTTCCCCTGCACTGGATGAAGACCCCCCCCAGACAGAGCTCCAAGCGTGGAAGGGGCTGTCACACCTTGAACTCCCCCACCACCGAGGGGTCATCGTTGGAATCCTGCGAGCGCCCGCGGTACAGCCTGAAGGTGTGGCAGAAGTCGGAGAGATGCTCGAAGTCCTCCACGTTCTCCAGCTCCGTCTCGTAGACCTGGGGAAGGAGAAAGGAGAATCAGGGGGCGAGGGCAGGGACTGCTCCTGGGGCAAAACGGAGCCGAGCTTCTCCACCTGGAGGAAATGCCACCCCCAGGGACATCCTTGCTGCCCTTTGGGAACCCTGTAAAAATTACAGCACATCAAAAAAGGACCCAGAGTGTGCCCAGGTCTCCCAGAGCATCTTTCATCCACCAGAGGGCTCCTCGCTGGGAGCATTTTCCTTCCAACCAGGCGATGTTTTCCCCACTCCAGTCCTGCCTGGGCTCCTGTGTTACTTCTGGCACCTCTCGTTAACAGGCACCTAAATCTCCCCTTTTCTTAGCAGTCTCCTGGCTCTCCTTGTTTTCTTCCCAAAGACCTTCCAGGGTGGCAACTCCCCATCTCCTCCGCCACTTAGTAAAGTGACAATAACTTAAAGGCTGCGAAGTGGGAAGTTAGCAGGCAGTAGTTTGCAAAGAAAATCAAGTTTTCAAAACAGAATAAAACGGCTACTTTTAAAAACGAAATTACCTGCTCTCTGGGGAAAATTATTTTTATTTTTTTTTATTTTTTTCTTGGAAGAAAGAAAGCCTTAAACTCTCTAAATAAATAAATAACGACCCAAAGCTAGCGGAAAAACATCACGGAGAGTTCCCATCCTGTGAGCCAGGGCCAGCCGAGGCCACTTACCTTCAGCGTGTCGAAGCCCTTCTCCAAGTAGGAACCGCATTTTTCCCTCTCTCCCGTGGAAGCATAGAATTTGCTCCACCAGTCGATGAATTCTTCCTCCTGGCAGCCGGGGATACCAAAGTCAGACACCTCCACGAGCAAACCCCAGTGACAACCAGTGCCAGAGGCACCATCCAGCTCCCCACCCTACCAGACCCCATCCCCACCTGTACAAAAAAATAAATGTATAAATGCCACTTCCACTTAAAATACTGGTCCTCGGGTGCTGGACATCTCCCAGGAAGAACATAACCCTCTTCTCATTGATACTACACACAGAAATAAGCAGAATTTATACAACCCATGGCCATAATGCCACTAAGGTGCGTTTGCCTCATCTGCTATGCAAATTGGATTTCAGCTCTGGGGATGCTGTTCCGAAAAGCAAGCCGGCTGCCGGCTTCAGAAAACGTAGACCTTTCATAAGGGCACCATTGCTGAAATTTAAAACAAGCGAAGATGAAGGGGCTTTGCCTGTGATTCATGAAACATTCCTGAAAAATAATGATGTCTTATTTTAGAAGTCCACAAAATTCCATCACGCTGACCTAATGGAGGAATCATAATAGAGGTTTATTGGATTTATATTTTAAGCCAGCAGTGCAGACTCTAAATTGCTGTCTTGAATAGACATTGTTTTTAATAGAAATATTACATAAATTAACTCTGAGGCCTCGTCTGCCTCCTTTTTCTTCTTCTTTTTTATTTTTTTTTTTAATGTTGCCTTTCATCGCTTCCCCTGTTTTATTGTTTAAAAAGCTACACTCCGACCATCGCGGCTTTATTACGGCATTCCACAGGTACCGGGTTACAAGGAAAGCACTTCAAGTAATCTGACGACTTACCCATGGTATCTTCTGCAGCCCCGAGACAAAGAATTTGGTTAGATATTTTTGCTGATTTCCACTGATGTTAAAAAAGGGGAAAAAGAAAAAAAAAAAAAAAAAAAAAAAAAAAAAGGAGGCAAGGGGAGCAGCTGGAATGTTAATAGCAAAGGACATTATTTCATTTGCCTTCAAATGGAAAAGCCAGCGTGCAAGCAACTGATTCAGGGATTTCATTTAGCCAGCAGCATCCCTGGTAGTTTTGTCCTGCAGGATGCTCCAAGAGCTGTGCCTGAGCCTGGGTGGGACCTTGAGGACCCCACAAGCCCTCGCCAAGCCTTGCGGGGATCCCCTGGGTCTTCAGCCCAGGGGTGAGCATTGATGCTGGACATATTTCACACCAAGTGACCAAAACCTACAGTTTCGGCTGGGAAAGAAGCTCGTTCAGCCGTGGTGAGCTGCATTCATGCTTCCCAGATTTGCTTTCTCCCCATCACCATCCCCAACCTGCTGCCCCCACTGGGACCAGCGTAACGTGAGCTGCACCCCGCGTGCCCCGAGCCTGGTGGCAGGGTGGTGACCCTTCTCCATTCAGTGCAGGGACAAAAGAAAGCCCTTTCAAGCTCCAAAGTGCCCAGCTTGAGCATTTGCTGCTAAAATGGGGAGGATGTTTTATAACCCAGGAGCAGTGGAAGAGGAATCGTGGCCGTTTCACCAGGAGAGAGCCTGAGCGGGGCCGTCCCTGAGGTCTCCCAGCAGCTCCGTGAGCATTTAGGGCAGCAGAGAGCCCTTTCCGGCAGGGCATCCCTGCAGGCAGGATTGGCCTATGGGCAAAGGCACGGCCGTTTCCAAAAATAAAGACAGTTGGATTCCAAAAAAAATAAAAATATATAAAAATACCTTTAAAACCAGAACTTCACCAGCATGCTGCAACTTCCCTCTTAAGCATTTCTGGAATTGTGGCTTGGACACAGCAGCAGCACTCAGACACATGCTTAACTTCAGCCGAGTGTGCAAATCCCTCTGAAGTCAATGAGGCTCCTCAGACACAGCCTGAAGGGCTTTCTGGATCATGCCTTGGGTTCAGCAGAGCCAGCAGCAGTCCCCTCCAGAGGATACAACGGGGTTTAAGCTGTGCCGGATCTCCCTGTAGGACTTTTACCCCGGGGGGCTAAGCACTTTGCTATTGAGGGCATTAAAATCCTTCCTTCCTCCAGACCCCGACATGCAGACCTGTGAGCAAAAGGAGCTGCAGGAACCTGAGAGATGTGTATGGGTCCTGGTGAAACTCAGCCACCTCGCAGGTGGGGAAACTGAGGCACGGCCAGGCAGCAAAGCCAGGAGCAGAGCAGGTATGGGATAACTGAAATCCTAATAGTCATTTTTGCTCTCCTAATGATTACGCAGTCTCTAATGATTACACAGTCTTCCCCGTGGGAATATAGCTAATCACAGCACTAAGAAATATTGCCTCTAAAGAAGCTAAGCCACTGCCTCACCTCACATCTGGGAGGCAGATTTCCTGCTGTGAGTGAGCTCCGCAGCTGGGATGAGGAGATCCCTGCAGAAACAGCTTGGGCATTTAGGGATGCACCTCCAAAAAAAGCTGTCTGCTACCCTGCTTTTGCAGGAGATGACACCCTGCATCTCAGCCTCGGAGAGCATCCCGTTAGTGCTCCTCATCCGCCCCAGTGCGCTCAGGCAGGGCACCGAGGCACCAAAACACCAAGCACCTCCCCGTGCCCTCGGCCTCTGTCCCCAGGAGGGACCTGGTTTTGGGATTCCCTGGGGTTCTCCTGCTGCAGTGCTGGAGGGAGGAAAGCACACACAGCCACACCAGGAGGCTGCGAGATGACTTGGCTCATCCTTCGGTTAACCCTTACGGTGTGAACTCTCAGATGGAAAAAGGGAAATGACCCATTTCTGGCTGTGTCACCTTTCCGTTTTCTTTTTTTTTTTTTCTTTTCACCTGCTGTTAATTTTGCTCAGAAGTGGGCAAAACTGTCTTCGGTGTGAATTTTTTCTTATTTTTTTGTTGCTGTCGTTTTCTAGCCTGTTCAAATCCAAAGGAGCAAGCACCTGGGGCTGGGCAAGGACAGGACCAGCCTTCCCGACCAAAACCCGTGTGCTGCACCTGGGATGTGGCAGTGCCAGGGATGTCCCCAGAGCGTGGACAGAAGGACAGGAGAAAGAAGGACACCCAGAGCACTCCGGGGGCAAGGCTGGGCTGCAGCACGGGCTATTGGCACCCATTTTCAGATGGAGACATCCAACACCCAGAGCCCTTCCAACTAACAGTAACAGGATAAGCCGTAAAATATGTGCTCTGATTTGGAACTAGCAAACACAGCAAATAACCAATTATTCCAAATAGTTTACAGATTCTGACTTCTTTCTTTTTTTTTTTTTCTTTTTTTTTGGCTTGGGTTAGCTTCACTAACTTGCCATGTGATGGGTTATTTGTATTTCTTACAACCAAGGCACCGCAAGCCAAACTAACGGGTACGAGGAACCCACAGAAAGCACCTCGTAGCGCTTCGCGAGGGAGCGTGGAGGCTCCTTGCTGCAGCTCAGCCACGTCCGAGGGCTCCTTGTGAGCTCCTCTCCTCTGGGAATGGTCGCGAAGTGCCCAAATCCTGCAAGCTGAGGCTGGAGGGGGGACCTTTGGCCAGATCATCGCACCGCTGGGAAGGCAGGAGCTGCACGGGCATCAACCCAAAGGATGCGCACGGTCCTACAAAGGATGCTCCATGCTTCTCCTGCACACCAGGACCCCCAGCTCCCACCTCCTGCCACCCACACCAGGGCTCATTTGTGCTGCTCAGAAGGAGCACCAGGACAGCCCAAGGGGCAGCTGAGAGGTACCCGGGGCACAAAATCCCGCAGAGCCCCGCCGGCAGAATGAGGGTTTCTGGATAAAATGAACCCACAAAAATCTGAGTATGTTTCGGGTTAATTAGCACGGACAAGCAAATTAAACCATGCAAACGGCAGCGTCTGAACAGCACAAATGAGGGAACAGGGCCCAGGACAGCTTAAAGGATGGCACTGAGGTCAGGCAGGAAGCCAGGGGTGGAAACTGCCCCCAACCCCACTATTGCCCCGAAAAATACCGGGCTTATTTGTTGTTGGCACAATCAGCTTTTTGGTAATTCACGGCTCTTTCTGCCAACATTTTAAAGCAGTTCTTCAGAAGCATCCCTGTGCCTTCCTGAGGCTCTCAGCCGTGCCTCCTTAGCACCCTGCCTTGGGGATGGCACCGCCTGGGCACGCTGTAGCCCACGGTCCATGCCACCCTATAGCCCCCTGTGCTCTCCCAACAATTATTTGTGGATAATTACAGGGAGGGGAAAATAGCTCACCAAAAGGCTTGTTCAGAGGTGTTAGGAAGTCATGAGTCTCTTTGGGAATTAGACAGTCCTTAAGATCCCTTCCAGCCCCAGCATTTTTGGATTTTTCTGACTCTACAACTTTGGCTGGGGCTGTACCAGAGGAGCACGAAGAGGGATGGGATCAGGAGGGGAAGAAACCCGGCTACAAACAAGTGCAGGCTCAGGGTTTGCACTCAGGCTGGCTCCAGCTCTGGTAGCCCCAAGTTGATGTCACTGCTGTGCCTGGGATGGGTTCAAGGTTTTCTCATTTTTTTCAAGGTTTTCTCATTTTTTTCAAGGTTTTCTCAGATTTTTCAAGGTTTTCTCAGATTTTTCAAGGTTTTCTCAGATTTTTCAAGGTTTTCTCAGCACCCTGCTGGGGAGGAGCTGAGCAACACCCTCGAGATGAAGGAAAAAAGCTGCTGAGGAGCACAGCAAGGGGCTGGGCAGCAGGTCCATGCGGTCCCACCACGCTGCCCCTGCTCCAGGGCGTTCACGCTCGTGGTCAGCTCCCTCGCACGCTCCACACCAGGCTGCAATTTTTGGCCGTAAAAGCTTTTTTTTTTTTTTTTCCCTAACATTTAAGCAGCTGCAGCCCCTATGCCTCGTTCTGCAGCCACAGAAGATGCTGCTTTCGTGCGAAGATCCCCGGCCGTAAAGGAGAAGGAGCCAGGAAGGAAGGCGCACGGGACGCCTCGGTGGCGCGGCTCCCCCGGGAACGTCAGCTGCTCCCTACAACACGAGCTTTATTGCATTTCATCACAGCCTTGGAGGGTCCCGGTGCAGGCCAGGAGAAGGGGCTTATTACTGCCTAATATTCCGTAGCTTTTATTTTAAATTAATGGTTTGCAGCTTTTTTTTTTTTTTTTCCCTCCTTCGGATTTTTATTTGAAGTAAAATAAAAACATATTGGTGTAAATTAAAAATGCTGATGAACGCAGGGGAGGAGGGAGGCTATTTATGGGCCTTTTGTTTCCAGGCTCGGCATCCAGCACTGCCACCCTCTGCACCACAAAGGGGGGGGCACAGAGAGAGACCGGGGTGCAGGAGGGGTGCATGTGGGGCCAAAAAGCACCCATTTTTACCATACAGAGAGCCACCCCGGAGGTCAACGTGCCTCCAACCCTGTGCCAAACCTACCAAGGTGCCCCTGGGGGGGCTTCTGCATGCAAAAGGTAGAGCTGCCATGGGAAGCTGCAACCCAACTCTTACCCCAGGTGCTCTCCTAGTTTGGATTTTGCTCTTTTCAGCTTTTTTTCCACCCTTGGAAAAAAAATTGCTCCCCTGTGCCGTCAGCTCTAAGAAGGCAAAGCAGCCTCGCTGCCCTTCTCACATCCCCAGAGCCTGGTTTGCTCATGAATTGCACATAAAGGGAGCAGGAGAAGCTGTGCAAGGAGGAATCCGTCCCTATTTGCCCCGTCCCCGTGCTTTGAGGGCACCATCCTGCACACCTGATGGACCAAGACTAGGCTACCGACCGACCCTACCAAAAAGCTGAAGCCTTCCTGCAGGGAAAGACCCCGACCTCGTGCAGGATCCTGCCTCCCAGCCTCCTTGCCTTGGGGTGACAAAGGAGGGGAATCTGCCCTGCTTCTGGGGCAGCAGGAGGATCTTTCACTGAAAGAAACACCCCTGTTGGCAGATCTTTAAATATATATATACACATATAAAAATGTACCGTTCATTAAAACAATTAATCGAGCAATTAAGTTAGAAACGAAGCAATACCTACATGAGGTTCGGACCGAGAAGCTGGCATGTTAATTAGTGCTGAGCTGGTCAAACCCTCGGCAAGCTACAAATTAAAATGGTTGGTTGTCAGTGGGGTTAGAGAAACAATGCTCAACAAATATCAGCAAAAGCACATTTCAGGAGAAATTAAAGGAATGAACCCAACATGTTCCACCTTCCCTCCCTGTCCCTGGACCAAGCACCCCCAGAAGTGCTCGTTACAGCACTCGTTAATGTTCCTCAGGTGGGACAGGGTTTGGATGGGTGCAAGCAAGGGGTTATCCCAGTCTCTGGCTGGAAACTGCAGCAAAAAAACATGATATAAAAAAGCCACGAGGGAAAGCCAAGCTGTCCATGTGTCCCGGGACAGGAGAGCATCTCCTGCTGTGGACACCGAGGGGCTGGGGTCACCTGGAGCCAAAAGGGGGGCAGCGGGGCTGGGGGAGCTCAGGACCGAGGTCTGGTACCAACAAAACACCCAGCACAGGTGCAGCTCGTCCTGAAGCTGAACAAGTTTCCTTCAAGGTGATTTTGGGAGCCCCAAGCCTTGGCTGCAGCCTTCAGAGCACCTGAGGGTGCTGGAGACCCGTCCTGGAGGCAGAGCTTGGGTCAAGCAGGAGATGCTGAATTTACAGCTGCTCCACGGGGGAAGGATTTCTCTGGGCTCACTTCCCATTAAAATGGGAGCCCGTCAGGTGATGACAATTTAATGACTTTTATCAAAAAGAAAGAAGCTTTGCAGGTGGACCTCATGGTTTGGGACCCAGGAGAAGAGCACCAAGGACAAGAGGCACTCAGGGAGCCCCAGCACGCTCAGTGCTTGCACAACCAAACTGGGTGCGCATCCCACAGAGGGGCAAACCCAAAAGGCAGAGCCTGGGAGACTTTTGTTGCAGAAAAACTGCCTCTCTGTGAGTCCTGGGAGCTTTTCTTTGCGTTGTTCCTCCCAGTTCACGTGTGCACAGCCGTGTTTTAGGCAGACCTCGGGCTGAGCTGCCCACCCCGCTTGGAGGAGGCGGACGGCAGCCCCGGCGCGGGGGGGGGTTTTGTGCCTGTTTGTTTGCTCTCTTTCGGAGGAGGACAACAAAATGATCCTTTGTTCCCCTCATCCATCAGGGGAGGGACCGAGGCCAGGCTTGGCAGGGATGGGGAGAGGCTCTGGAGCCCCACGCAGCACACCCATGCACACATGCACAGGCAGCTCCCGTGGCCAAGGTCACGGCGCTGCGAGGATCACGGGCAGGGGTCCCAAAAACCATCCCCAGGAGAAATCCCATGGGTGCCAGACCACCAGCACATGGGTCACCCAACCTCCGACACCAGCAGGGGTGGGCACACGGGGAGGGACGGTGGCCAGGGCCAGGATTTGGAGGCTGGGGGAGGGAGGTAGTGGGAATTCTGCTCTGGCTTTCCAGGAACCAGCCGCCCCCTCCCCTGACTGCAAACAAAGGGCAGGATTGAAAGACAAACAAACAAACAGAGGAGAACCCATCTGGGGTCAGCCGGAGCGATCCGATTCGTGGCAGGGTGTTTTGTTGCTGAAATGTTTGTTTCAGGGAAGAAGTGCCAAAGTTTTGCACTTTGAAAATGCTGAAAACGAGCGTTTTGGCGTTGCCACCTCCCTCTGCCTGCCTCCGCTCTGACCTGCCCCGGGGCTGCGCCGAGGCTCAGATGCTTTTGGTGGGCTCAGAAGTGCCCCAGGGCATGAGGCAGCTATTGTGGAGCTTCAGGGGTCCCAAAATAATGCCTGCCTGAGCCCACACAGCTGGAATGATAATGAAAATCTGCTAGCAGGGGCAGGCTGGGGAGGGAGGTGCTGCTGCTGTGCTGGGGGAACGGGGTTCTGCCTCCAGGGCTGGGGACACTGCTAGGGAGACATTTCTGACCTTTGCTGGAAATTAAAAAAATAAATAATAAGGGTATAACGCGGTGCTGTCATTTATTTTGGTTAAAGGGAAGTCAAACACGAGCAAGGGCTCACCTCACTTCGCTCTGCACGCACCGGCTGAGGGACCTCAGCGCAGCCACCGCAGCCCCTCTCCAGCCACCAGCCCTGATGTGCACCCCACCTTCTGGTTGTCACCTTCTAGAAATGCATTTTGCCTCCAGGTTGGTAGGAAACCTCGTTTCCTTCCAGCAGACCCAACACAGGTCACCTCCAGCCCCAGCACCCAGCCACCGGGAGCACACCAGGTCCCCGTGCTGGGTCCCACCCTGCTGCAGAAATTAGGTGCCCCTAATTTCCAAGGCAAGGAGAGGACAGAGAGCCCGCTATGCTGAGGATGAAACGTTGATCCATGGTGTGGGGGGTCTCCTCCGGGACAAGCAGCACCCTAAGGTCTCGGGGAAGAACATCAGAGCTAGGGAAAGGGAGATTTCCCATGATCGTGGATAGAAAACGCACAAATTTCCCAGCAGGGATGCACCCCCAGGGCCATGCCTCGGGTTGTTCCCCTAGCAAAGGTGATTTTTTTTCATTTTCTTATCCAAGCTAACGGCAATAAAAGCCATGGAAGCCAAAAGAAACTTGAAATTGTGCCATTTTTGGTGTGCAAATTGAAGAGCGTGAGCCCTGCGTTTCTCTTTCCTCCTTGCCCTCGCCTCCAGGTGCAACAAAACTTGGGGAAAACAGGAAAACAGCGAATGGGTCTCAGGGGGGAGACTGTAAGAGAATGAACTGCAGCAAAATTAACACGAAAGCCTTTCTTGATTTCTCCCCCCTAGAAAATAAAGCGAGGAAAGCCTCCAAATAAAAGAAAAATCCGTGAAATCGTTGAAAAAGAGGTGCCTTTTTGTTAAAAACCCACGTGATCTGATCAGGGCAGTCTGGGCGCTGGTGGGCATGGCAGAGCGGGGGAGCAGGGGTCAGCACCCTCTGCAGCCCCCACTGTGCCCACCCAAGCTCATAAAGGATCTTTGGGGCAAAAACAGAGGTTCCCAGAGGGAATGACAATTCTCTCTTGGGACTTTGCAGGTGTCTTTGCAGGCTGAGCAGCCCCGGCTCCCTCAGAGGAGAGAAAATAAAAGGTAAATGATAGATTTCAGAACACACCAGAAAAAAAAAAAATCATCCATCTAAAATGAAATCCGGGTAGATTTTGCTATTAAAAAATCAGAACTGATGTCATCACAGCTCTCCAGAGCTGCAGCTACCACACCGACCATCATCAGCACCAGGTCCTGTGCCACAAACGCCACCAGCCCAGGGCACGGCTGAGGGCAAGCAGCCTCCTGAAACCCTGCCAAGGCCACCAGTGCCCTCACCACATCACCTCCTCGTGCCACAAAGCAGCATTTTTTGCCCAGCATCACCCAGCAAACCAAGGGTAAAGCCATGCGCCACGTCCCAGCCCTCCTGCCCGTGCTGTTCAGTGATGCCCTCGCTTTTCTGTCAAGTGCTTTCTGCACCGGGCTAGAAAAGGTGTTGCTTTTTCATTTGGAGCAGCGCAGGTTCCCGTTCCAAGCCTTGTTTCGCCGTGATTTTTACAGACATGCTCCAGTTACTTTGCTGATACAAAGATGAAGCACAACTGTAAACAGTCAAGACAAATCCACCAACGGCAAGGACACGGAAAGCCAATGAGGCCATCGGCTGTATTTTCTCTCTCGAGCTGCTTTTCCCTCCCAGTGACACTCGTGCACTCGGGCCAGGGTTTCCAGACCCTCTGTTGGGTCCCCACTGGCTCGGTGCATCAAGGCACTGAGATGTCTCTGCCTCAAAAAGGCCACAGCTGCAGGCAGAGGGAGGTGGGTGTCTTGCAGCCCCCAGACTCACAGCACGCCCAAATTTGCTTTCTGCAACAGCAGCAACACGTTTCTCCTTCATCAGCTCAGCTCAAGCACATCCAATTGCCATCCAGCAGCCCCAGTACCCACCACAGCCCTCTGCCAAAAAAACAGAGCTGCAAACAACGAGCAACATTGGGGAAAAGAAGGCAACGACCAACCATGACCCCACATTTGCACTGATCTCTGCCCAGCCCTGCACCCAGACAAGTCCCCCCATGTCAAAATACGTGCAAAGTAAGAAAATGTGGCAACGTTTCCCATACCTGGGCAGGAAGAAGGGGCTCTTTGTCATCGATGTCAATGAGGACGTCGTCCCTGGGCGTGAGGCTCACGTCATCTGCAATCGGAGCAAGCACGGGCATGAGCAGGACACCCAGCTGCTACGGACCCCAAAACCAAACCACCTCCAGATCAAGCTCCAGGAGCAGCCTCGGCCATGCCCAGAGCCCTCGCACCACCCAAAACTCACGTCCATGGGGCTTGGCCATGACACAACCCACCAACAGGCCCCAGAGCCAGACTTCCTTGGCACCTCCCAGGCCTTTTACAGCCGTGTTGAGCTAAAACCCACACACACAACCACCCTCAGCTCCTCCTGGGGCAGGGTGAGGGGGGCAGCTGGTGGTGGGCTTGGCACCACGGGTACCTGCGTGCTCCTGGGGCCCGTCGGCCTCCTCGTGGTAGGGGTCGCAGTAGAAGGCCTCCAGCGAGCGGATGGTGCACTGCCCCACCACGGGCCTGCGGCCGAAGGGCCGGTTGTCGATGATTTTGATGATGATGGGGGGGCTGTACAGGCTCTCGCTGGGCAAACGCTGCGGGTAGAGATTGGGGGGAACACATCACTACACACAGCACCCACCCCAAAACTGCCCAAAGGGAGGTTAGGCCGAGCAGGGCAGAATCAGCTCCAGCCCAGGGTTGTTTTATAGGCCCTCGGAGGTCTCTTCCCGATGATGATGATGATGATGACCCCATGGGGGCCCAGGTCCTCACCACCTCCATGAAGAGCACGCAGACGTCGAAGTTGGGGTTCTTCTTGACGTTCTTGATGACGCAGGACTGCACGAGCTGCCCACCGCACTCCACCAGCAGGCTGGGCGAGGTGACGCTGGCCAGCTGGTAGCTCTTCAGGTTCCTCAGCCCCCAGGCCAGGATCTGCAGGGTGAGAGGGACGGAAAGACTGTGAGGAATTTTTTAACAATTCGTGTCCATAAAGAACAGTCCTGCCTGCCTCTGGGCCCTGCACTGGCAATTTAATCCTTGAACCACAGATGTGTCCCAGTCTCCCCCTCATTCTACTCAATCTATCAAGTCTTCGGAAAATACTCCTCAAATTTATGAACCCATTTGCTTTTGTTATTCCGGACTTCTAGTTCTAACAGAGCCTTTTTTTTGTCTTCTTCGAGATTAATTTAACACTGCTATAGGTGTGACTGTCCCTGTGAATGGCTGGTGAGGAATGTTTTAATTACTGGTGAGTGTCAATAAGAAAGCTATTTGTGTTTGTATGAAGTCTTTGAGGTCTGGGGGTTTCAGAACAACTGATAACAGCTAGTGACTGTTATGGGATACTATGCAAGCCTCTGATATCTGGCCAGGTGGCCAAGAGATTAAGAAGAAGAAAAAAAAGAAGCTGAAGGATGGCTGGGAGACAAGACCTGCAGGGGATGTTCTATAAACTTGACATGGTGCCAAGGAGTACAAAGGGGAAGGAGAAGAAAAAAACTTGGAGAGGAAGACTCCGAGCCTTCAGCATGAAAGACCCCCAGAGACCCCCAGAGGGACCCCTAGAGACCCCCAGAGGGACCACCCGAGACTGATGCGCATGCTCCAGTAGGAGGGACTGGACCCCAGAAGCTAATTATAATAATTATTTTTTTTTAGAAATAGTAATGAATATGTATTAGCTTAGGAGCATAAAAATCAGCTGCTTGATGTAACTGGTGTTCGTCCCAGTGGAGCAGAGACTCCCGGTGCACCCAGCGCTGTTTGCTTACCTCTATTCTTTTAATAAATCCTATTTTTTTTTTTATTTAATCCTATTTCGAAGACTGAGCCATTTCTAACAAGACTGAGCCAAACTCATCCCTCTGGGTCTGCCCCGAGCTTCTCAGCAAAGGGAGGCAAACCCAAAGGTTGGCCCACCGCGAGGGAGAGCCAAACCCTCCAGGTGCTGCGAGGAGAAGGCAGAAAAAACGGCGCTGGCTGGACCCTGTGCCCACCAGGTTTGCTCAGCTCCCATTTCTGGGTCTCCCCCCCGTGTGCTCCCCACCACTCACCTCGATGGCCGTGCGCTGCAGGACCGGCTTGATGCCCTGGGGCACCATGTAGATGTTGGGCTCCCGCTGGGGCGGCGGGTACGGCAGGTCGGAGTCTGCAGACTGCGGGGTGGAAGGGTGAGAGGGTCAGGGGGGGCACCAGCCCCATCGCCTCCCTTTAATCTGACCCCAAAAAAGACCAAGCACCTCTTGCTTGGGAGAAGTGAAGGGAACTGAGAGGCATCTCCTGCCCCCAACCGGGGCACAATCTCCTTTTGGGGGAGGAGGAGATGAAACCACATCAATTCCAGCCCAGGCTGATGGTGAGGTGGTTATGGGGAGGGATGGAGAGCGGATGAAGCAGCAGCAGGGGGACAATTAGTGGGGTTGGAGTTAGCTCCGTGCAGTGAGCCCACAGCCCCGCGGGCACAGCAGGGGCAGCACGATGGGACGCAGGCTGGCATCACCCCCGCTGCAAGAAGGGGCACACGGCACAATCATACAATTTGGGCTGGGAAAGACCTTCACGACCACAAAGTCCAACCATCAGAGGTAATTATTCAAAGTAAAACACCTCTGCCACCTCTCAAGGCCTGGGATACCCATTGCATGAAAGCACGGGATTTTTATTGCTGTGTTGTGTGCGATGTATAAATTTATGTTATTCTTCTGTGTTCCCACCTTGTATCTTCTTTTGAGGGAATCACAAGCTTTCCTGAGCTAGGGCTGCCTTTTATCCTAACGCAGCGCGGCCCTGATCCCACTGGTACTGTTGGATTCTAAGGAATTTGAGAAAAGATGTATTTGTTTTTTATAATAATAAAGGAATGCCACCAACTCGCTAAAAGCACAGTTTACAGAGCTACATGGCTGATACGAAACTAATTAATTACCAACCCTACGAATCCCCAACAGTCCATCTGTTCTGCAGATGGTTCAGGGAAATGCCCACTTGTTGCCCATCAGCTGTCCCTACAATAGGGCAGTTCTGAATTACTACGTGGTTGGACATAAAGTACTCCCAAGATACTAATGGCAGGAGTAACCCCAATTCAGCACTGAAAAGTATGTTTTTGGGGGGACTTTTGTGATAAGATTTAAGATACTAGTTTAACACTGATCCCATAAAAGAATGATGCTGGCTCAGGTGCAGGCAGAAGGAGGATTCCTTCACCGTGAGACCAAGTCCAGACAACAGGCGAGGGACCCAAAATTTGCCTTCAGAGAGGAGGAAGGAGGGAGCCAGATTTCCCTGGCTGCTGACAGAGGATGGGCTCAGAGCCCTGCCAGGGTTTGGGTTCTTCTTGACCTGGATCTTTGAGTTCAGACTCACCGAAAAGGCAGGAACGAAAGCAAAACCTCTAAAAATGCATCCCTCAACCAAGGGCAGTTGGAACTGATTTAGGAGAGCAGCATCCTTTTCAGGCTGAAGCATTATTGCATTAAATTAAGCGTGTATGCATTTCAAGTATGGGACTGGTTGGGGCTTACGTGCATGTGCAGACGACTGCACTACAAAGGGGTTTTCCACGGTGGCATGCTGGATGTACCAGATGCTAAGCTCTGCTTTGCAGTGGCAGCTGCTGCTGAATTGAACTTTGTGTACTGGGTCAGGCTTGGGGTGGCAGGATGGACGGCACGGCCCTTGGAGAGCTGTCCCCAGGTTTGTCACACACTGCACCTAGAGCACATCAAGGTGCCCAAGCAGGGGCTGAAACAGGACAAACCTCAGTCTGTCCTTGCTCGGTGAAAAAAAATAAAAATAAAATTGTTTCTATCTTTAATTTTGCTTAAGTTGCATTTTAGCTGCTCACCAGAGACACAGCTGGAGAAGTCAGCCCATCTCCAAGCCCCAAGGAAGGCTCAAAATATGATGTCTGTTCCCCAAAAGGGAGTACTTTTCCCCTCTAAATTTCCACGGGCACAAATGCCACGTGTTGCATTTCCTCATAGCCATTGGACTAAAGATTATTCAATTTTTCTGTCCTCTGGCAAATCCGTAAGGGAAAAGGGGAAAGCCTCAGGGAAAGAGCTCCTGCTTGCCCCATCAGCAGGGTCCACCAGCAGCTTTGCCAGGAACAGCACCCGGTTGGCTCCCAGCACTGCAACGCCTCCAGCTGGGGCTGTGCTTCTCCCAAATCACTGCTGGAGCATCAGAGGTTTCACCAGCTGGGACAGAAAGGGGGAGAGTTTTGGGGATGGGCAGGCACATGGAGGCACCTTGGAGGATTCAGGGTGATCGTAGGGAACAAGCAACTCCCTGACACAGCAGGAAGGACAAGACATCCATGCAAAGGCCTGTGGGGGCAGCTGGAAACTGATTTTTTTTTGAGTGGGGCCAAGCTGGGGGGGGATCAGAGTGGAAGGGAGCTCCGGAGGGCACCTCGTCCAACCCTGCCTTTCACGTGGGGATAGAAGAGAGGTGAGCGAAAATCCACATGGCTCAGCCCAGCTGAAACAATGCCTGGCAACTTCTCCCTGTTTGAGCAATTCGAGGTTAAAGCTAAATCCCAGTGCGTGGAGGGGATGCGTCCTAAAAGGGCTGCTCCTGCTTCCACCAAACAGCAAGGCAGGAGAAGGTCTGGTGCCAGCCTGGCCATCCAGCCACAACATGAACCCAAATCTGGGGTGTGCATGAGCCTGGCTGCCCCCGGGGGCTCTCAGCATTGCTCTTTGGGATGCAACCTGAGGGACCTGGATTGGAGGGGGCTCCTGCAGGGCAGGGGGTGAGGCCAGGCTGCATCTGGATTTGCTTTCTGGGCAGAGGCAAAGGAACAGAGGGGAGCCGAGTGTCCGAGCATAAAAGGTACCCATTGAAGGAGCCCCTCGGAGAACAAGGCGGGGGTGCAGAGCTGTGGAGTGCCCAGTCCAGAAATGGCAGTGGCAAGAAATGGAGGAGAAAGAGCAGAGAGATGGTTACGTTTCCACCAGCTCAGCCATCTCAGCACACGTGGAGCACGAAGACGAGCCCTCCCGCACCACCAGGAACGGCTGATGGAAGAAGCTTCCACTTTGGGTGGAAGAAACTAATTTTGCAAAGATGTGTTCACGCCATCCAATCCTTCAGAGGGTGGCCAAGTTCATTCCATGCCCCAGTTTCCTCATCGCTCATCTCCCAGACTTGGGGGTTACCTGGCTCCTAGGGCCACCGCAGCACTCAGAGCGTGGTGCCCTCGTTCAGCTCCCTGCCTTGGGCTTTCCAAGACCCCAGCCCACCCTGGCAGTGCTCGGCTCAGCCAGCGATGGGCTCTGCAGGGTGTACAGCCTTGTCTGTATTTCATTTAGAGCACATGGGACACACCAGCACATGCCACAATTCATGGTGAATTCCCCCAAAATGTTGCAAGCTTTTCATGGGGTATTCCAGCTGAGGTCCAGTGAGAGGTCAGCGCAGCATTTGGGCTTTCACATGCTTTGTTTGGCCAGGTGGAACATCAGCAGACCTCATGCACACACACCCCACAAAGGTTAATTAAATACCACCCGACGTGCCCTGCCTCGGGAGCCCTTCCTGAGGTACGGGCAGAGCCATCCACCCCGTCCTGCTGGTCACCACTCATTATTAAAATCCTAATGCAATGAATTTGACCCATCCGAAAAGTGGCTGCCCCGTGGATTGTAACAATTTCCAAGACGTGGAGATAAAAAAAATCTTCCAGACTCACCTCATCCAGACTGGAGGAGAGCTCGTTCTGTTTGGAGAAGAGACAGAAAGTCGAGTTAGAACAGCTCAAAACCATACGCTTTTAGGACTTTTAAACTGCAGCTGATAGCCAAATGGGAAAAAGATGATGTCCAAATCTCTGTCTTCCCTGGCTCAGTGTAAGAAATCAGTGGAGGTGACTTAAAACCTTCAAAAACCCAGCATCAGTTAATGCCTTTGCTGGGCTTTTGGGTAGGAAGCGTGCTGGGAAGCACAGCCCTCCGCAATGGAAATGCTGAATTTTCTCAGGGCAAGAATACGTCTGCTGAGACCCAGCAGCTCTTTGGGGCAGGGGAGCACAGGGGACAGTTGGAGGTGAAGGGCCGAGGAGTTACAAGCAGGAGGGAGGCATTACCTCGAAGCCAGGAATGTGATGGACAGCCGGCTGTGGAGAAGAAAAACACACAATTGTTGTTTGCACTCCTGGAGATGAGAAACGTTTTGGAGCTGGGCTCTGCCTCCACCAGGCTGCCTTCAGCTGGGATCAAGCAAAATCTCTCCCACCCAGTCCTGCAGCGTCTGCATGGGGTGAGGAGGCAGCAGAGGCAGCGTGCAGATGATTTAGCCCCGTCCTGGCAGCAGAAACCTCCCTGGGGGCACGCAGCATCCCCTCACCACCTCCCCTGGACATCAGCTCCCGTATTCCACCGGTGGCTGCCAACCTGCCCAGCTCCATGCAGCCAAAATTGGTGTATGGCCGATGTCAGCATCCCCATGTGGGCACATCCCCGGTCCCCCCAGTAGCCCCAGCACATCCCCAGCAGCGTGCAGGAGCAGCGCTGGGACCCACATGGCAGGGAGAGAGAGGAGGGAGCTGCGGGACCCCGTTCCCAATTAGCACCTGGGGGCCGGGAAGGGGAAGCAGGAGGGGCAGATGGAGGCTCCCATCCACTTCCCTTGGCACGGAGGCAGAGCTGGGCTGCAGCCAGTGGAAAAGCAAGGGATGAAAAAGGTGGAAAGGGAACGAGAGCGCACGGGGCACGAAGAGCAGCCTCTCCAGCCCGGGCTGGCTCCGCGGTGCAGCCTGCATCCCCTGCGGCTCGTTAGGGGAGCAGCCAGCAGAGCTGGGCAGCTTGCTGCAGCAGTAACCGCCCACCCCAGCTCTCGTAAACCCCCTCCGGAAATTAACTCTACTCCGAGCAAAGGGCAGCGAGCTGGGGCTGGATGCTCTGGGCTCCTCCGGAGGCGCAGAGGTGCCAAGGCTCGGAGCGAAGTGAGCCTGGCCAGGCTGGCTGGATGGACGCAGCACCTCCCAAATCAGCACCCCAACAGCCAAGGCTTGGATCCAGCACCAAGCCTCTTCCCAGTGCTCTGGAAGCTGCGGAGGGGCACCCGGAGAGGCGCCGAGCCCAGCCGGGGTAACAGCACCGAGCGAAGGCTGGGAAAGTGCTGAGACACAGAGGGAAGAAGCCAAAACTGCAGTCAGAGTAGGATGGGGAGCTCACCTTCTCCCTCTGAATCAGCTCGAAGGATGCCAGCAGCTCCCCGACGCTCCTGTTGCCCTTGCTGACCGGGTGCCAGGAGAGCCGCGGTGAGCGCTGCAGGCTGGGCTTGCAGACACAGCGCCCCATGAACTCGTCCGCACCCTGCAAGGCAGCAGAGGGACGGGGAGCCCCCCTCAGGCACCAGCCACGGCTCTGACCCACGAGGAACCCGTCCACCCAAAGAGGATTTCGGATGCCCGCACAGACCCAGGTTTTCCAGCTCCTCCCTGTTACTGCTAGGGCTAGAAATGTGCCCTTTTTGCACATTTTGGCTTAAACGGGAGGTGAGATTCCCGGGAAGGGAAGAGAGGAGGGGGGAGATGCACCGAGGTGTTCCCAAGGTGTTGGCGGTGCCGTGCATTCATGCACTGCTCTTACACGGGGTCTGAAAGCCCTCCTGCCCTTGTGCCATTTGGGGTTATCTCCAAAATGCCATTACTACAAGGCACTTTGGATCCTGTGGGCAGCTGGGCAAACAGCGCATGGTCCTCCTGTTCCCACAACTGCTTTAAATCCTGTCCCAAGCTTTTTTTCCACAAGGAACCATGGCTAATTGGGCTGCTGTGCAACACAGCACATCCACGCAGCCTTGGAAACTACAGCAGGGCACCACGGGCATCATTGGCACGGCCACTCGCTGGATTTTTATCATCCAAAAGTCCAGGTCGGTGCCTGAGCCACCCAGAGATGCTACAGGTCTGCAGCCCAGAGGGCAGGAATGGTGCTGGGTGTTTCTCCCACCTACCCCAGCACACCCACACCACGAAGGCTCAGCCAATTTTCCTGTAGTTTACATGAAATAGTGCCCCAGCGCACTTACGTAGGTGTCGTGGTCGTATATTTCCACCACGATGTTGGGAGGGGACTCGGACACCTTCTGGGGGTCCCCGAAGATCTCAATCTCATAGAAGATGAGCGTCTGGTCCCAGGTGGGGTTCAGGGTGTTCTTCATCACCACCGTCTTCTGGCTTTGGTGGAGGAAGGAAACGATGGCATACGGATCTGCAAGGGGCGGTGGGCAAGAGGTTAAAGGCTGAATCAGACCATAACCAGGCTCCCCTCGTGGTTTTTGCGGTCCTGTCTCCCTCCGAGACCCCCCAGGCCCTTCATGAGGAGAGGAGCAGCCCACCCCTGCCCACCCAGGGCACCTGGAGTTCTGCAAGTTTCCGTCCTGCTGAGCCTAAATCCTCCCTTTTCAAGCTCAAAAGTCTCAGCCTGTGGAACTGCTCCTCATAAAGGGCCAGTCCAGATCTCTGCTCATTGCAGCTCTTTTTGGGGCAAGAAAACCACAATGTAGCAACAACTTAGCAGTTTATCCATGCAGAAACCTTCATAAAACCAAAAAAATCCATGCAAAAACCTTCCTTCTTCTCCAATGCAGCTTCCCTTCCTTAAAAACTTTTAATGAAGGATTTTGTCCCAAACCTTTCAGATATCCCCTGAGACCACATAAACCAGAGCAACCCTGTCCTCGGGCGGTATCTCCAGCTGGTGAAGGTGCTGTGACCATCTCCCAGCGCTCTGCTGCCGTACCATTAGAAGTTTTCTCTCCATCTGACCTGGTCTGTCATGGTCCAGGTTGTTTTCATGACTCCTAGCCCCGTCCACAAGGAGCAAGGAAGCACAAAAAGTTCATTTATTGGCTTATTTTGTGGCTTTCTTTTCCCCAAAAGAATGTGGGTGAGCAGTGACTTCAAGCCTGACCCTGACGTGAAGACCAGACCCTGAAGCAGGTGCGTGGGGAGCTGCAGGTGCCTCACAGAGCCTGGATTTTGGGCACATTTGGGCACTATTTGATGCTGTTCCCACAGCCTGACCCCCACCTGGGGAAACGCCGCGGGCAGCAGCAGTGAGGAGCAGCCTCCATCAACAGCCCGAGCAATTAACACAGGAAGCCTGAGATCAATTAGTGGCGGAAACCTGAAATCTGAGTCCCCTCCGACACCTTCCCTTCCAGGCAGCCTCAGAGGCAGGACAGGGACCGAGGCCAAAATCGTGCCATGGGGTCACGCTGTAAGACCCCATGGGGGCTGAAGACCCTTTTATATTTGGCAAGAAGACCCTTTTACATTTGGGGTCACGCTGTAAGGCCCCATGGGGGCTGAAGACCCTTTTATATTTGGCAGCACCTACCGGTCCCCATTGAGGATAAGATCTCCAGGATGGCTGCACCTCACCTGACCCAAAAAAGGCTCTGGGCACCTGCACGTCACGGTGGCCGGAGACCTGATGGACCTGTGGAGAAGGACAGGGACGAGCCCTGCTCTGGGCAGCCAGCCTGATGTCCCACCACAACACGCAGGAACACCACAGAGAGCACGGAGAGCCACCAGCACGCTCTGGTGTCCCCCCCAGGTCACCCCAAATCCAGCCCCAGGAGAGCTGCTGGTGGCCAAGAGCACGGCAGACCCCATGAACGCTTGGCACTGCAAAAACCCCACAGTCCCAGGAGGGGACCCCAGCCCCACAGGAGCTCTCGTGCCCCCCACGCAGAGCACAGGGAGCTGACAGGGGCGCACACCAACCCCTGCATGCCCTGGGCATGGAGCTCAGCCCCAAAAACCCCACAACGGGCTCTGGCGGAGCAGGGCAGCATCCCCCAGCTCCCTCCCCCTGCCAGAGGCTGGGGGGGCCGGGGGGATGTATTTTCCTTCTTGGCGTCCGGACCGCAGCAGACGTGTTTAATGAGCCGGGCTGGTTGCGAGGTGGCCGGCTGGAGCGAGCGCTATTCACGCTGGGAAGAACCTTTTCCACTTACGCGCTTTTTTCCAGTAAGAGGCAAGCAGAATGCGTTACAATAAACAAAAAAAAAAAAAACATGGGTTTGGATTTGCTTTTTTGCTCTTTTTTTTTTTTCCCCTTCTTCTTCTTTTTAAAGGAGGCCTCCATAAAGCCCCTTTGTTTAGACCCTCGTGTGCACAGAAGGTTTATTTTTATAACTGTGTAAAGCCCCCTTAATGAACTCCTTTATGCTTTGTTAAGGCAGCGGAGATCACAATTCCACATTGTGGCATGTTGTTACTCATGTTGTCCTTGGCTGGGTTTTTCCGAGGGAAGGGACTCCCTCCCCGCTCCGCCATCGGGGCCGTGAGATCACCTCGGTCCCCACCGTTGCGAACAACAACCCCATTGTGGAGACGGGACCTCGGTGGGCGCAGACACTGGGTGATTGTTTGGGTGCCCCTGCACCTCTCCGGGGTGTTTCTGCCCCTACCTCGCACCCCTCTGCTTCCAAACAGCGGGGGGAGCCCGAGCCCCCCGGGACAATTGTCCTGGTGCCTGGCACGGGGATGTCACCGCTTCTGGGGACTGTCCCTGCATCCCACCCAAGGTCCATCATCACCTCCGTGTCAGCCCCAGGAGGAATCCCAAACCCGGTCCCTCTGTGAATCCCCACAGTGGGGTGGCCACAGCGAGGGTCTCGGGGGGGTGCAGGATGCGCCCACCCATGGGCACCGCTGCTGAGGGGGTGCTGAGGGGTGCTCACATCCCAGACACAGCCCCACCACGCAGCATTTGGGATTTTTTGCATCTCCCCAGCTCCGGCTCTGACTCAGGGATAAATAGCAACATCCCCACTTTGCTGGTTTTCCACCTCAAAATGACACGGAAGCACTAACGGCCGTGCACAAAGGGAGCTCGTGTCACAAGCACCAAAGAGCCATGGGGACGAGGACATGGGGCCACCCGGCTGGAGGGCCAGTCCTCACCCACCTCGGGCTCCAAAGGACAGCCCCCAGCGTGTCCCCCCCTCCACAGCCACGCTTCTGCCCCTGCTGCAAACAAAATGCTCCTAAAACCAAGCAACCTTGTTTTTAGGATGCTTCTTTGCAGCCTCGGCACCCAAACAACCCGCACCCATCGACCTCCGGCACGACGCACCTGATCCTAACTTCATCTCCTATTTCATTCCATTTTCTGAGATGTCCCCCCATCTGCCACTCTCAGTTTTTTTTTTTCCACCCAAATTTTCAAAATAACTTTTTATTTCCTAACCAACGGGGTCTCCCCCCTTCAGCAGAGCCCCTTGGTTCGCAGCAAGCCCCAAACCATGAGCCCCTTGCTCTTAGCTCGGAGGAGAAATCCTCGTGAGGATGCAGGACACGGTGCCTGCCCGCGCCCAGGTGCTCACTGCACCTTTGCACGGCTGCCAAACACCCCTACAAACACCCCAAAGCTGCAGAAATTTGCTTCAGTGACCCTACCGGTGTTCATCAGAGCGCGAATCACGAGCACAAACGTGGATGCGCGCAGCTGGGCTCACCTGAAAAGCTGTCCTTGTCCATGGCGATCAGGTCCCGAGCCTGGTACATGTAGCAGCGCAGGTGGTATCTGTTCCCATCTGCCAGGGGAATGGGAAATGGGTGAGGGGAGAGCTCAGGGTGAGCTTTGGCAGCACCACGAGTCCATGCCCACGTCCCCAAGAAGGAGCCGTGCCCAGCCCCATCCCCACCCGTTGGCACTGGAGGAGATTTGGGGCCATGGGGTGCCCGCAGCGGAGCCCCCACGCTGCTGCTCCGGAGAATTTTGCCCTCCCCTTGGGGACTCACAGTCAAAAATGCAGGAAATGGTGGGTCTGTTGACACCGAAACTGAGGGTGGACACAGATTTGCCGTCATCGCTCCGGTCATCCGTCACTCCCCCCTGCAAGACAAAGCAATGGGAGACTGGTTGGGAGACAATGGGATACTGGTTGTACTGGGACCTCTGCAGGTGCTGGTCCACTGGGGTGTCCGAGGGGATGTCAGGCTCCTGGGGACACCCATGGGGTGACCCTGGGGCTCTCCCTCACCCCAGATCCCAACCCATACCATGCTGGGAGTTAATGGGATGGGTCAACAAAGCCCCAGAGCCACCAAGTCAGATGGCCTCAGATTTGTGTGCATCAGACCTTCCCCTGCCTTGCTTCCTCCTCCTCCTCCTCCTCCTCCTCGCCCAGCAGCTGAGGGACCCCAACCCACAGCCGATGGGTCCTGGCTCCTCTGCCACCCCCCCGAATTTCAGCAAAGCCCCTCCGCAAGGCACAGCACTCTTCTTCTTGGGGCAGCGGCTACAGCGATTTCACAAAGTCCCCTTGTGAGCAAAATTAATGGGGTATAAACTTGGGAAACAGCAATGCAGCTGGTGTCGAGCGCAGAGAAACGCCCCGGCCGCTGCTTGGAAGGAGCCCAGGCCGACCTTGGCCAACGCTCTTTCCTCTTCTTGTTTTGGCCGCTTAGCACCTCTTAATTGCCACGTCCCGCTTGAAATAGTTGCAGGAAAAGGAGCATAAAGATGGCTTTCCAGGCAGCGTAAAGCTGATCTCTGAGTATTTTCAGTTATCAGATGCTAGGGAGAGACGGGAGCGTTTAAAAAAAAAAAAAGAAGGGAAGGGAAGGAAAAATGAAAAAGGGTTTGGGATGGAGTTTCTGGATCCCAGAGCCACCCGGTCCCAAAAACAGATCAGGAGCTTAGGTGGTCCGCAGAGGCTTTTTTGCCTTTCCAAAATGCTCCAGATCCATGCAGCAGGGCAAAAGGGGGTTCCCACCACCCTACACCACCGTGGAGCCCCCTTTGACCAGGGTTGGTCACACCTGGTGCAGAGCCAAAGCTGGGGTGAACGCAGAACCCGGTGGAGACAGGCAGGATTTTCCAGGCTGGTACGGAAACCCCAAAGCTCTCCTCCAGCCAAAAAGGCTTCCCTCAGCTGCTGCTCAGAGGAGGATCAGAAGAAATGAGGCTCACGGGGTGGGAGGGCTGCTCGCAGCTCCGGGGAACAGCCTCTGGGATTTCCATCCGAAACTGGAGACGGCCCCGAGCCGCAGAGCTCGTGGAGCCGTGGCTGCGGTCTGTCTCCTTCTGTAACTATCAGAGACGAGCCAGCTGCTATGCAGCAGGTCCCAGAAAAACCAGGACACATCATCCCCGAGAGGGAAGGAGGCTGATATGGCAGAGGTGGGGGCCAAGCCACCCAGTCCGGGGTGAAAGGACTCGGAAAGATGCTCAGCTTTCATGGGGTGGGCGCAGGGTGAAACGCAGGCTGGAGAGGAGCTCACGAGCTGGAAATGACAGCACAGTTCCGCAAACGGTGTAACATTTCGGGTGCTAAAAGCCTCCTGTAGCACCAGCTCCCCATTCCTCAGCTTGGACCCACTGTGAGAAGCAAAAGCTCCGGGTGCTTTGTGGGCATCAGCCCCGTGGGCTGAGACTCCCCCCTGAAACCCCAAATCCCATGCACATTCCTGCACCCAAGACACCTTCCTTCTGGTGTGTTCGGTATCACCCTCCTGTTGGAAAACAACCCTCACGAACAGCTCAGGGAACGGGGTGCTGGTGTGTTCTGCCTGACTTTGCACTTTATTCCTCCCTCCGCTTCGGTTTCCCTGCGCCACGCACGGGCAAACCCAGCCACGGCCACAGAAAGGGCACGGGGATGTGGGCGAGAGGGTGGTGGAAAACAGGAGCCAGCAGGCAGGAGGGGCTGCGGGAGGCTCCAGGAATCAGTGGCAGTCACAATCCCCAGCATGGGTAAAATCTGAGCTCGGGGAGGCTCCGGGCTCCCTCTCCTGACAAAATCCCTGCTCTGCTTCGTTGCGCTCGGATCGGGGAGCAGCAGAAGTGCTTCGAGCCTTGGATCCTGCACGCCTCAGCCAAGGGAAGCTGCCTCCCGCTGCCTGCACTTCAAAAGCACCGAAAACAGAGTAAAATCAGCGCTGACCCCGTGTTCCTCATCCTCAGCACCCCTGTGGCTCAGCGCCCTCGTTCCCGAGGTGTGAAATTGGGAACTGGAGCGCTCTGTGAAATATGCCCGGGTGTGAGAAAGGAGCCGGGAGGGCACAAATCTGCAAACTCCTGGGACCCTGCTGGTGCTGGTGACACCGCCGAGGGTTTTCCTTGCATTGTGCTGAGATTCAAGCGGGGAAAATTTACACTTCAGGCTTGGTGTAGGGGGACTGGATGGCTGCGTTGGGGCCACGATGCTCTACGGGAGCAGCCCCAAAGCAGCCCCATCAGATGCCCCCCACCTGGACCCCCCAAATTGAGCCATGGGCGCACTGCGATGGCACAGCCTGGTGAGAAACCTCCAGCAGCCCCCCTGCAAAGGGGCAGCCACCAACCAGCAATACCCCATCCCATAGCACTGGGGGAGATAAACACAGCCAGGGGGCTTAAAACGTTATGGGGTTTTCCAGCCAGAGCCCCCGTGAGTGCCATGCAAAGGGTGGAGCTGATGCAGAAGGAGGTTTGTCTGGTCAAAACTAGGATGGATGGGTCTAAGGGTGAAATCAGGTGTCCTGCCAGTCCCCGTGGGGGTGGGTGGCTGCCAGGACCCCCTAAATGGGGCTAGTAGATGTACGCCAAGCTCCAAAGCAAGAGGACACCCCGGAGCAGCTTGTCCTGGACATGTCATGGCTCAGCCCTTGGCCAGGGGGCAGGACAGCACGGAGCAGAGAAAGGGAAAAAAAAAAAAAAAAAGAGCCAAAAGGGGAAAAGAAAAAAAAAAACAAAGAAAAAAAAAAAAGCCCAATAATAGGGGCTTTGTGCTGCCGCGGTTGGTTTTCATTCAGCTATTGGAAAAGCCAACGGATTATGAAATCCCGAGTATCAGGAAAGCCAGAACATGAGCTAAACAAACAGCGGGCGGCGGGCGGGTACCTACCAGGGCCCCCTCCAAGGCGAAAACGGCGGCGGCACCGGTGCGCTCCAGGGGCTCCATCCTGCGCCTCCAGCGGCGGCGGCGGAAGGCATCGGTGCGCCGGGGCTTCATGTGGAAGCGCCAGCCGAAGAGCGAGGCGTATTCCCAGCCCTCCCCGTCCAGCTCCTCCTGCTTGTGCTGCCAAACGGGACCCCAAGGGCGCTCAGCACCGGTGGCCGGGGTGGGGTGGCTCAGTCCCACCACCCCCAAAAGCCCTCCGTGGGTGAGAGCAGGACCCCAGCCCGGCCGATGGGTGATGTCCGTGTGTGGGGGGGGTCGTCCTGAGCTCTGTGGGGTCAGGGTTGTGCCCACCCAAGCCCAGAGCTCAGCCTCCTCCAGCTGCTGCCTGCTGGGGGGTCCCCGTCCCATTCTGTGCCCAGGTCCCTGCCGGGAGCTCAGGACCCTCTGCTGGGTGAAGCCCACCCACAAAAGGGCCTCGCTGGGCTGGGGGCTGCCTGAGCAGAGCAAGGATGGGGCCGTATCCTTCCCAGCCTTGGCAGCACCACCGCTTCCCTAATCCCAGCCTGTCCCCCACTGTGCCACCGCCTCTGACCCCTGCTGTGGCCACCACGGCTCTGCCACCATGGGGTCACCACTCCAGGGCATCAGTAACGAGGACACAAAGGGGTTTGTTTTTTTTTCTCCCCAGATCTCTGTCACCTCTCCGGGACATTTGCATCCCTTTTGGCAAACGGGGTGACAGGGAACACCCCAGGATTTCTATCCAAAGCTGTGCATAGATGGAGAAAACTGGGAGGAAATATTCTGGGGACCTCACTGCCGTGCTGTGGTGGCATTCGCAGTCCAACTGCACCACCTAGAGGGAAGCAGGACTGGGACTGGGACGGACTGGGACCTGGGCCAGCCCTGGTTGCAAGCACAGCTCTCCCCTAAGCAGCTTCACCCCACAAAGAGGCCTCCACCCCTGGGAGACGTTGACCCCCCCAGGGGCAAACCACAGAGGCCCCAAAGCACCACCAGGCTCTAAGGGAAGGGGACGGGGACGGGGACGTGGCCGTGAGCTGCTCCCACCCCCTTTCTCCCCAGCCGCGGCCTACCTTCCTCATGGCCTCCATTTGTGCCAGGTCCCTCCGGCGGAGCCGTACCCAGCGCCGCCGCCGGTTGGTGTGGTACATCTTCTCGGCCGGCACCCAGGCCTTGGGTTTGCGGTCCGGGGGGATGGTGATGCCATATTCCCAGCCTTGGGGACAAAAAGGGGACACGCGGGTGAAGAGGCCACCAACCACCACCCCCCGCCGGCCGGCCTCCCGGCTCTCTTCACACCCAGAGTTGGAGCAGTTTTCACGGCAAGCTTTGTCCAGGCACAAGGTGGTTTTCCCCTAAACTGGGCAAAGAAGCCCCAAAAGCCCCCCCGTGAAGGCCCTTCCCCAGCAGCGAGGGGAGCGATGCTGTTGTGGCTGCCCACCCCATAGACCTGGGATAGAGCAAAGGGGGTGAGGTACCCCCCAAGGGTTGACCCCCTTCTCCTGCAGCTCAGGCAGCCACAGAGGGGATTTTGTCACCCCTGGTACCCGATGGGACCGTGGGAGGGAAAACCACAATGCCCCTTGCTGCTTTCTTGTACCTTTCTCATCCACGGCCCTGTTGAGGTCGGTGTCCCACTCCACGTCTTCCCATTTCCAGCCCGGAGGACACTCGATCTCATCCTTGTGCAGGACTTTCTCCCCGTTCTGCGGGACAAAGCGGGGATCCCAACCAAACAGTCCCAAAAAAAACCCCAGGGTGGCACTGACCCTTGCAGCCCCGTGCCAGCTTCCCTCAGCCTTTTTGGCCGTACCCACTCCAGGCCAGGCTCCGGGACAGCCCCCAGTGAGCACAAACGGGGTCAAACCCAAGGGATTGCACCCGCAGCCTTGCCTGGTGACCCCCCAGCCCCAACCCGCCGACCCTACACCGTCCTTACCACGTCGGTGTAGGCATCGGCCATTTGGATCCACTGCCCCCCGGGCAGCCGGACCTGGTTCTCAAAAACCTCCTCCACGAAGCTCAGGTGCCCGGCGTCCGCCTCGTGCAGCAGCCTGGGGAGCAGCAGCGGTCAGGGCAGAGCCCACCCAAACTCTGTAATTTTACCAAAAAAACCATCACTCACGTTTTTTCCGGGCAGATGAACCAGTCGCCGGCCCAGGTCCAACCCGTGGAGGGTCGGAAGCTGTCCTTGGGCAGTTTGATCTTGCCCGTGACGTCCGAGTACTTGGGGTACGTCAGGCCGGTGGTGCCCCAGTTCCCCACCAGTGCCAGCTTGGTCTGGTTCTCGTACTGAGGGGGCAGAGAGGTTTCTGTGTTAATGGGGTCTCCTTTCCAACCTCTCCATTGCTTAGGATGATGGAAAAGCGAGGAGGGTCCCCCCAGGATGCTCACGGTTTCAGCGAAGACGGAGAGCTTCCCCTCGGCGTACTGGTTGAACTCCTTCTCGTCGACGGACAGCCCAAACCAGAGCTGCACCCGGATCTGGGCAGGGATCTTGGGTCCCATTGCCTCCTCCTGGGGGTACTGCACAAGACGGAGCCGCGTTAACGTCCCCATGTGGGATGGGAGGCCAAAATCTGCTGTGGGGTGGGGGTTACGAAGCCCCCACAACCCTGGATGGGGCAGCAGGAGCCTACAGACACAGCATGGGGTTGGGGTGCTGCGTTGTGGGGGGACAGGGCTAGGACAGAGAGCCCAGCACAAAAAATAAAGAACAAGAAAGGAAACATCTCGCTGCCCTTTCTCTCTCCCTCGGTCACTTTTTTTTCCCCCTCGAGTGATGCTAGTTTTCCATCCCAAGCTAAAGTGCAGAATAAAAAAGCAATATATTTTGGTTTGCCTCCTGCTTGCCAGCTGGGCTTGGGGTTTTGGGGTTTGTTGAGTTTATTTTATTCTGCTTTATTTTTTCAGAGCTTGTTCGGCACTGACTGTCTGCTCCCAGGCTGGCACGCAGCGAAAGGCCAAAGAAACATCCTTGGAGACGCGGGAAGCTCGGTAAGTGCCTGGCAGAGGCGGCCACAGCTTAAATTTCGTGGGGTGGCGGAGGGTCAGGAATTTTGAAAAACATTAAATAACGTTACAAAATTTAAATATTAAAAAAAAAAAAAAATAAATGCACTGACTGGGCCAAACTGCGCCCATCTTCACTTAAGCTCCGAGCCAGAGCTTAACCCTACCCGGTGCTGGGGTGCCATGGCCAGGGTGGAACGAAGCCTGGGTTTGCAGTGGGGCTGGGGCTCCACCAGGCGAGGGCAGGACAAGGCACCGAGCATCTCCTTGCCCTTTTAGCTCACATGGGATGGGGATGAGCCCCAGGCTCAACGGACTCTGCAATCAGACTGCACTGACTCACGTTTTCCTCCTTACAGGTCTCCCCGCTCAGTTTTTAGGAAAAAAAAGTTTTAAAAATGGTTATATCTGGGCACGCGTGCACACAGATGAAAAGCCCACGCACCTTGAGGAAGATAGTCTGGAGCTTCCCGCAGTTCTTGCCGCAGCAGGCGGGGATGTTTTTGGAGAAGAGGACCTCGTGGGCCGGCACGCGGGCGTAGGCGACGCGCTTGTCGCCCTGCAGCATCCAGATCACCACGTCGGGCAGGCTGTTCTGCGGCTGCAAGGGATGGATGCCAGCTGAGCATCACAGAATGAGGACAGGCACAGGTATCTGAGTCAGGGATGCCCAAAATCCCGTGGGGGGGACATGGCACGTGGGCCCCCTGCCACCTCGTGAGCCCATGGCCGAGCAGAGCATCCCCGCGTGTCCCCGCACCCTGCGCCTGCAGCCAGCCCAGTCCCCTGCAGCAGCTTGGGCTGAGGATTTTTTGGCAAAGCTCCATCGTGAGCCTGGCTAAACCTCAACGGCTGTCTGCAAAACCTTCCTAAAGAGAGGTGGGGGCACGGGGACGATCCTTGCATGGGGTCCCAGCCATCACCTCGGCTCCTCACTAGGGCAGCACTGCGGCATCGCTCGCATCCATCGCCACGAGCATCACCACGAGCATCACCGCGTTACCTCCTCCGCCATGGCCTTCAGCCTGCAGAGCCAGTCCTCCGCCTGCTCCAGCACCGCGGGGAGGCTCAAATCCTCGTGCTTGAGCTTCAGAGCCGCCTGCACAACCTGCTCCAGGTTGGTGCTGCGGAAGCGGTACATGTTCTGGTCCAGGTGGGTGCTGGCCGGCTTCCCCAGCACGTCGGGCAGGGGCACGCTGCGGGCAGAGACGTGGTGTCAGCAGCTCCTGGGAGCCTCACCCTCGCTGGGGGCTTCTCTTTTTATTTTTTTCCTTCTTTTTCGGCAAGTTTACAAAGAAGGAACAAGGCCCTGAAGATGCATTTGGGGAGCACGGCGATGCTGAGAGCGAGGACGTCGCTGGAAGGGGCCACGTGGAGCCTGGCTGAGCCGTGCACATCGCCCTGCACACTACGTGGACATTTTAATAGGAATTGATTCAAGCTGCTGCATCCAGATTTCAGGAGGATGGGGCCATTTAGGGCTTTCCATGCAAAATGGGGTGATGAAGTGGAGCTGCTCCCCACGGTGCCAGGCAGGACACTGCTCGCCCGCCCCGCACACCGCGACGTGCTTCACCAGCCGTGCAGGGACAAAGAAAATAAAATAAACCCAAGCTAAAAATATCCACAGCAGTTGCATTCAATGTCAGACAGACAAACTGTAAAGCTACACAAGGAGGAAATTTGTTATAAAGCTGTGAAAAGGAGCCACAGAATGGGTTAAGCCTGGTCACCGAGGGTGTGTGTGGTGCATTAAAAACCCTATAAAACCCCAGAGGATCCAGGGACTTAAATTGTGTTCCCATGGGCAAATGGAAGGCAATGGACTCAACCAAGCGAAATGTAGAAGCACAATGAAGTAGATTAAAGATAAATAGACGGGAGCATCGAGTTCACGCAGAGCCATGGGTCCTGCACTGATGTCCCTTGGGGCACAAATCAGCAGGGAAGAGCCAAATGTGCTCCCTGGGGCCATCGCTGTGGTGGGAACAGGGCCAGGAGCAGCCCCTGAAGCTCCAGGTCAGAGCATTGGCACCAAGGACCGTGCTGCAATGCCGTGCCTCTGGTTCTGGGGCTTGCTGCCACTGCTCTATCCCCAGCTCTGTCTGTCTGGGTGCCACTGCCAAGTGCTCCAAGGAGCGCTTCCCTTCACCCAAAAGCTGGGAAAACAGACCTGGGGAGGTGATCTGAGGCACGTTGCTGCTTTCCTACTGGGAACAGGAGGTGGAGACATCGCCTCCCACTTGGACCCTTCAAGCATAGACCCATGTCCCGCTCACAGCAGAGCAGGGAAGCACCAGGGAGCAGCAGGGGTTGTCCCATCACTCCAAAATCCAGCCCAAATTCCTTCTGATGAGCTCTGCCCCAGCTGAGCGCATCCAACCTGCCCCCAGCCATCCAGCCCAGCCACCACAGAGAGGTCCAGCTGCATGGGTCTGCTCATCCCCCAGGGCACAGCATGCAATGGGGTGAAACTCTCCCCAAAAAAGCCATCAGAGCTGTCACACCAGCTCCCACCACCATGTACCACCCCGGTCCCCGTGCCAAGCCCCTCCGGAGCCGCTTACAGCAAGAGCTGAGCATGGAGAGGGGCAAGGAGCAAGGGGAGCCACGGGCTTGGCACAGCTCGCAGCCACGTTCTTCCCCTCCCTCCCCATTAATTGGGGAGGGAGGGGAAGAACGTGGACCTCAAGGACCACAGGGAGGACCAAATTCTCCCTCTCTGCTGAGCTGAAGCACCAAAAACCACCCTGGGGATGAGGAGAGTCCTGGAAATACCCCAGGAGACCACGTAGGAGATGAAAGCAGAGCTCAGCCCCATGACAACCCATCCTGCATCTGCCCAGGGTGGAGGCAGGGGGGCTGCAGGTCACCCACACCATCCAGCCCCACATCTCCAACACCTCCATCCCCTCCACAGGACACACAACAGGCACAGCCAAATAGCCCCCGGGTGCTGTGCACGGATGCTTCACACACAGCACCCTCAAAACCCCTCGGGGAGCCACCAAGGGGGTGGCTCCTGGCCCTGGCGACCCCCCCAGAGCGGGGGCTCCGGCCCCGGCCCCGCGGCACAATGCGGCTCATTCAGGTGAGCCGGGCTGGGAATTTACGACTTGCCTTCACCGCCACCTCTCCAACTCCGTGCCTTGGCTCAGCGACCTTTGAAGTAAACATTAGCAAACGACCGCCCTTTTTTCGGCATTAAAAAAAAATAAAAATAAAAAAAAAGAAGAAGAAGTTGTCCCTTCCAAGATAAATAAGTGCTCTCGCAATAAACGGCACGGAGGGGCTGGCAGCAGTACCTGCAGTCGGCGATGATATCATCCAGCAGCTGGGCGCCCAGGGAGTCCAGCTCGCTCGATGAGCACTTGGCCTTCAGCGCGAGCTGGACCTTCTCCAGGTTGGCTTCCTGCACGACACAGGGGGGGTGAAGGGGAGCAGCACGGGGGGACCCCCGGCACCCCGCTCCTCCCCACCTCCAGGAGCCTCCCGGCAAGCACCCAGGGCTCCATCACTCTGCACCCCCGGATTTGCTCCTCTTGGAGCTCCCTGGGGAAATGAGTGTGCAGCACAGCAGGAAATCCCATAAACAGCCCCAAAACTGAGGGAAGCCCTGCTTCTGGTATCTGCGCAGCCTCCCCAGCGGGTGGCACAGCGACGCACCCCGCTGTCACCCCACAGGGATGAGGGTGGCCCCCTCTTCCCATCCAGCACCATGCTGAGCCCCACACCAGCTGGAAGCCACGGAAGGAGAGGAAAGAGCCCGGGTTTGGGCAAGCAGAGAGCCCAGGGCTTGCTGCACCTCCAGCCCCTGCTCATCCCGGGGCTCCTGCACCCCGAGGCTCTGACACCAGCAGAGGCAGCTCCGCAGGAAAGGGATTTTCCAAGGAACACCCATTTCCCTTTCCCCTTTCTCTCCATGGCTGAGCAGGGCACCTGGGACCCCACAAACCCCAAACCTGACCCAGCACGGAGATGGCCTCCATCCTCTCCCCGTGCCCGCAGGTGGGATGCAGCCAGGATTGTCCCTGTCCCTGTCCCTGCGGCACTCACCAGCCTGTCTGCCGTGTGGTGGAGGAGGTTCTGAGCATCAGTCCGGGCGCTGATGTCTTCCCAGTAGGACGACAACACCACCACGGGCTTCACGTTGCCCCAGGGCAGGTAGTAATACTGGCAGCCTGGAGGGCACAACACACGGGTGAGCTCGGGACATCACGGTGACGGGCACCACCCTGCTCAGGACCAGAGATCTTGGAGGGCTCCTCCAACCTAGATGGTTCTGGGATTCCGGGAACCGCAGCGTGGTGAGGACACCTCACACCACAGCCCCCAGGAAAAGGCCACCCTAAAGCACTGGCTCCCTCTTGAGAAGAATTGGGCACTGTTAGGGCTGGGTGGCCACCCTACACCCCATGCCCAGACCTCTCCTGCCTTCCCCACACCTCCCTGGTCACCCATTTCCACGCACACCGGTGGCTGAGCTTGGAGACACCTCCGGGGTCCTCCTGGCCCCATCCCTTGCTCAGACAGAGCCCACCAGACACCATCCATGTCCAGCTGGGTCGTGAGACCCCCCCCCGGCTCACCGTCGAACACGGCCCGGCTGTACTGCGTGGTGGAGGCCAGGGGCAGGCAGGTGTTGTCGAATTTGTTGCCGTAATTGCCGATGCTGACCTCAAACTGGATGGCATCGTCCACGTCCTGCAGCATGGTGGCCGAGTAGAAGGCGGCGAAGAGGGAGTATTTGCGCCGGCGCAGGTATTTCTGCAACAGGTACGGGGATGGGGCCATGGGGTCTACGCACAGACCCCCCCCACTGCCCCCAAACACCAATCCGGGAAAGCCCCCGAGATGGCAAAGGTGACGGCAGGGAAGAGGACGCGGTGTCTCGAGGGAATTTGGGGTGGGATTTAGGACGGACCCCCGGTGCCAGCAGCGACCCCGTTACCTCCACCCGCAGGATGTCATCGGCGGAGATGTCCTCCACCTTCTGCTCCACGTGCTCCACCAGCCGGGTCTCCAGCTCCACCAGCACCCTGCCACGATACGCGACGCCCTCGCCCTTGGGGGTAGACCGGGGACGGGGTCAGCACCCAGGGGCCCGTCCCTGGCCCCTCTCTGCTCGTTCAGCCTCACGGAGAGATTGGGCAAAGCAATTCTGGAGGCGTTTTGGAGGCGGGGAGCAACACCAGGAGGGTTCAGCCAGCGGGGAGAGCTGGGGCAAAGCTCCGGGTAAGGCAGCCGGGTCGGGTTAGCAGCAGCTTGCTTTTGGCAAGGAGGAAGGTTAATTTATTTCAGGCCGTGCTGGCAAGAAGCCGACTTCACCTTTCCCAAATTGAGCGTCTCGTACGGGTCGGGGAAGCCGGTGAACTCGCGGGGGCTGCCGTAGAGGTTGATGTAGCAGGGGCCGAAGGTCGGCAGGAAGCCCAGCCCGTCGTCCACTGCGGGGCACAGGGAAGAAGCCGTCAGCGACCCAAAACCCACATCAGTGGGCACCAAAACACTGCGTCTCCTGCGAGCCCGGGAGCTGCCGGGGCGCTGCGTGGGCTTCCAGCAGCCCCGGGGTGCTCAAGCCACGGGACAGCGCTTGGAAGAGCAGCAGCGCTCGGTTTTTGGGCACCTCAAGCCGATGAGAAGCTGAAACCCTTTTTGTGGAGCTGCTCCGAGCTCCCAAGCACCACGCCGGACCCCGACAGCTCGGCACACAACACACCACCACACCGCAAAACCATTGGGGATGTCCCAAAGCCACCGAGGGGAGGACACTGGAGCCCTTCCCAGCGTGGGAGGTTTCCCCCATCGAGGTGCTCCCAGCTCTGGCCAACGCTCTGGCCCTGACGGTGGCAACGACAGCAGGGGAAAAAAAAAATTACCAGGGCGGCGATTGCAAACCGAGAGGCTAAGGGGACGTACGGTCTGCGGCTTTCAGAGGCTTCGCGAGAGCAGGAAACTCATCTGAGGCACAAAGAAATGGAGAGAGGTTAGGAGGGGGAGCGCACGGAAAGGGCAGCGGGTTATGGAAGAGGAGAAAGAGGAGAAGGAGGAGGTGAAGAAGGAGGAGGAGGAGGAGGAGGTGGCACTGCCATGGGCTCTCGGTGCCAAGAGAGGAAGAGAAAGGGTGAGGCTGGTTGGGGACCATAGGGCGCATGTGAAAGCCCCAAGGGATGAAGAATGCTCCATGCATTGCAGAAGCCATAAGGATCCAAGGGGCTGGGGGTTGCCAATCCCACAGACCCCTCCCAGCCTCCTCATTTCCCTACCTGGCCCCCTTTTTCCTCTCCAAACCATCCCGGGAGCCACACTTCAAAGCGGGGAGGCGCGGGGACGATGTGCACGTGCAGGGGTCCGGGAGGGCAGCAGGTGCCACCAGGTGCCACCAGGTGCCACCAGGTGCCACCAGGTGTCACCAGGCTCGTTAGCAGCAGGACACTCGTGCACTTTAGGGCAGCCTCTGCTCCAGCCCCGCCGTGGCTCGCAGCAGCCCCACAAGCAGAGAAATCGCCACGAGCACATCCCTCATCCCTCCCTGCTCGGCACAAGTGACACGGTCGGTGTCACCCACCCGGTCCCTCACAGCACCTCCGCGGTGGCCCTTCACTCAGGAAGGCTCCTGGCACCTCAAACACTGCTCTCAGCGCAGGCTGGACCTCAGCCCCCACCCCGACAGCCCCAAAATGCCACCTGAGGAGGAGCCGTCAGTGGGAGCAGGGAGAGGTGGCACCTTCCTGCGCCGGTGACACCGCTGTCACCACCTGCAGTCACCTCTGGTCGCAAAGGAGGACACAAAACCTCAGCTGCAGCTCTGCAACCACCCCTCCCCACGGCCCTATTAGGACCTGAAGATCTGTAGGGCCACGAAGCAGCAGGGACCGAATCCAGCAGGGCCACCCCCATGGGATGGAGCCACCACCAGCACCCTGCCCGCGCCCCCCCGGCTTCTCCCCCAGCCCCGGTGACCTGGCAGAGCCCTTCCCGGCTGCTCCTTCCTCCCGGCCAGCACCAACCCCGGCCAGCAGCGTGCAGCACGGCTCCGTGGGCATGCACCGAGGGCCACGTCCTGCCGCCCGCCCTTACCCTCCAGCTCCCCGCCGGGCGCCGAGATCTTGGACATGCAGAGGTAGGCGGTGCCGATGATGTCGTTGTGCGTCAGGCGGTCCCTGAAACACGGCCACGTCTCGTCCCAAATGCATCCCATGTCCCAAACACAGCCGTGTCTCAAACGGCCATGTCCCAAACACGTCCCGTCCCAAATCTAGCCCATGTCTTACATACAGCCACGTCTCATTCCAAACCTATCTCACGTCCCAAACCCATCCCACATCCCAAACCCATCCCACGTCTCATCCCAAACTCATCCCATGTCCCAAACCCATCCCACGTCCCGTCCCAAACCCATCCCACGTCCCAAACCCATCCCATGTCCCAAACCCATCCCATATCCCATCCCAAACCCATCCCACGTCTCATCCCAAACCCATCCCACGTCCCAAACCCAACCCACATCCCAAACCCATCCTACATCTTGTCCCAAACCCGTCCCACATCCCAAACCCATCCCACATCCCGTCCCAAACCCATCCCACATCTTGTCCCAAACCCATCCCACATCCCAAACCCATCCCACATCTTGTCCCAAACCTATCCCACATCTTGTTCCAAACCCATCCCACGTCTCGTCCCAAACCCATCCCATGTCCCATCCCAAACCCATCCCACGTCTTGTCCCAAACCCGTCCCACGTCCCAAACCCATCCCACGTCCCAAACCCATCCCACGTTCCGTCCCAAACCCATCCCACATCCCAAACCCATCCCACATCTTGTCCCAAACCCATCCCATGTCTTGTCCCAAACCCATCCCACGTCCCGTCCCAAACCCATCCCACGTCCCAGACCCATCCCACGTCCTGTCCCAGACCCATCCCACGTCCTGTCCCAAACCCATCCCACGTCTTGTCCCAAACCCGTCCCATGTCCCAAACCCATCCTATGTCCTAAACCCATCCCACGTCCCAAACCCATCCCATGTCTCGTCCCAAACCCATCCCACATCCCAAACCCATCCCACGTCTTGTCCCAAACCCATCCCATGTCTTGTCCCAAACCCATCCCACGTCCCAGACCCATCCCATGTCCCGTCCCAAACCCCTCCCACATCCCATCTCAAACATGGCCACATCCCAAACCCATCCCACACCAAGCATCCCCTGCTCCATGAGCGCATCTCCACCCCCTCAACTCCTCCTGTGTTTTAAGGGGATCTGGTGCCCCCTCCAACACCCTCACACACCCTGTCCCCGTCCCGGGGACATGTCCCCACTCACCAGTCGGTCACCCGGATGCGCATCTTCTCGCACATGGAAGGGAACTGGGAAGAGAGCGGAGCGGTGAGCGGTGGCCGGGGGCTCCGGAGGGTTTTGGGGGGCAGCTGGGAGCGGGCACGGTGCTCACCATCGCCGGCAGGGTCAGGCACTGGTTCCACTGGGGGTTGGCGTTCTTCTCCAGGATCCTCGAGTAGAGCTGGAGGTGTGGGAGCGGGATGGGGGTGACTTTTCTCAAGTCTCCCATCCCCAAAATAAAGGCTCCCTTCAATGTCCCCGGCCCGTGGGGCTCTGCGTTGCGCAGGAGGCAGAGGGTGCAACGGGCTGCTCGGGGGTCTCGCCCCAGGACCCCCAAAAAACCACCCCCAGCGGCTTCCTAACACAACAGCACCGCGGTGCGCCCGGCGTGCCACCCTCCCCACGTCCCTGCCACCACGGCGTGCCACGACCCACCGCCACGTCCCCAGCCCGGGGGACCCCTCTCCGGCCGCTCACCATCTTGCCCGCGAAGCTGACTTCCACGAAGGGGTCGACCAGGTTCTTTTTGTTGCTCTCGAAGCCGAAGACCTGCCGGACGTTGTCCATGACGGCATCATCCACTGCGGGGAAAAGGAGGCGCTGGGAGGGCTGCGGGGACCACGTCGGCGAGGTCCCGGGGACAGGGATGAGGGCGCAGCTTCCTCATGGGCACCCTTGGTCCTCTACACGCCATGGGATGGGGAAACACTCACTCTGGGGCAAATCTTCAGCTTTGAAGATCTTCAGGCAGAAGTGAGCCCCTCTCAGGGTGACCCCGGTGGGACGCAGGAGGTTCCCCTCGATGTCCTCCTTGTCTTCCGAGACCTCCTTCTTCTCCATCTGTGGGGCGAGAGGAGGAAAACCCAAAAAGTCGCTCCATCCATCCGTCCGTCCGTCCATCCATCCATCCATCCATCCATCCATCCGTCCATCCATCCGTCCATCCATCCATCCGTCCGTCCATCCATCCATCCATCCGTCCATCCATCCATCCATCTGTCCGTCCGTCCGTCCCACACCAATACTCACGGGAGCTTCGTCTCCAGGCCCCAGCACGAACAGGCTGACCTTCAGGTAGCCCTTGGCCCCCGCGGAGAAGTCCTCGGGGTCGGAGAGCAGCAGCCACTTCCTGAGGAAGGCGTGCTCTGGGGAATGAACGAACACCCGAGGATGGTGAGATCTTCGTGGAGGGAAAAACGTCATCTCCAGGACCCCTCTTTCAGTGTAATGAAACTGGAAGTAAAATATCGAGGAAGACAGCAGCCACCCAAGATTTTTGTTGCTTCATTCCACAGATCGATGGGTGACCAAGGCACAGCCATGGGGTCACCCCCTGCTGGCCCTTACCAGTGATCCAGGTGGGCCAGGGCTCGTCCAAGGCGTTTGTACGGGTTTTGCCCAACATACGTAAGATTTTTCCAAGGTATTTTTATGGGTTTGCCCAACGTCGGTGAGATGTGCTCGTGCTGTCACACCAAGCCCCCTAAGGTGCCCAGGTGGGCGCGTTACCCCCTCCCCAGCCACCACAGCACTGTTTAAGCAGCACGAGGTGGATCTGTCCCGGGGCACAGCCTCAGCGTGCCCCCTATGTTTGACCCCAAAAAACTGTCACCCAGAGAGATCAATCCCCACCACAGCAAGCAGCCCCAGCTGCTGAACTCACTTGGCTCCGAATAGATGGTCTCGACATCCATCTGTGAAAAACAAGAGGAAAGCAAGCGAGATCAAGCACGCTGCGAGCCCCAGAGGCTGAGATCGGGGGCGAAGAGGCGCGAGCCTTACCCGAAACTCCCCGAGCACCGAATCCGCCCGAAATGACCGAGAATCCACCACCTGCAGGAGGAGAAGGCAGAGCAGTGAGTGCAGCACCGAGCTGGAGCAGGGACGGGTCCCTGGGCAGCGTGGGGAGGGGACGGGGCGAGCGATCCCCCCGGGGAGGAACCGGAGCGGCTCACCGTGATGAAGATGGGCGCATCAAACAGTTCGGCTGGCGACTCGAAGACGTTGAAGAAGAAAGTCTGTGGGGCAGAGGGCAAAGGGCTGAGCACCAGCACCCTGTGCAAACAGCCGTGGGGCTGGGGGACACCTCGGGGAGCCAAAGTCTCTGCTTGGTGCAGCTCGGGCTGCAGCCCCTGGTAGCCAAACCCTTGCCCCTGAGCTGTGCCGGTGCCTCCGTTCGGGTCCTGACCCCCAAAGCTCCCCCCAGGCCTCACCTCGTCGAAGAAGGGGCTGTTGCCTTTGCGGATCCTGGTCCTCCTGGTCTGCCCCGCGACCGTCACCTTCACCACGGGCTTGATGTTAACCCCGGGCAGCTGCCGGCCCTCGATCACCCGCACCCGGATCTGCAGCAGGAGGGGGAGAAAGGGAAGAGCTCAGCGGGCAGCCGGGGTGGGCACCGGGCACTGCCCGGGTACCCCACGGGGGACGCACCAGTACCTGGGACCACCAAGAGGGACCCCCAAGAGGATGCACCAGGACCCGGATACCCCAAGAAGGATGCACCAGGACCCGAATAACCCAAGAAGGATGCACCAGGACCCGGATACCCCAAGAAGGATGCACCCAAACCTGCCCACGCCTCACCTGGAAGTCCTGCGGCTTGTTGGACAGGGGCTTTTTGGGCGAGCTCCTCCTGCGCCTCACCCCGTGGACGTGGTGCACCGGGGGCTTGCGGGGCAGCGAGGGGGGCTCGGACCCCGGCGGCCCCGAGGGCGCAGGCTCCGTCTCGTCCCCCGTGGCCGGCCGGTCCTCAGCCTCCTCCTCCTCGGTGGGCGCCTCTGCGCGGGGCAGGGGGCAGGGAGGTTGCTGAGGGGGCTTCGGGTGGGCCGTGGGGGTCGTGTCCCCCCGTGCCACCCGTGGGGCGCTCTCATTACCGGTGACCGTGTCAGGCTCGGCAGCCCCCGGTGATGGCTCAGGGGGGGACGGAGGAGGGAAGAGGGGAGCAGCACCCGGAGGGGGGGTGTAGGACACCTGCAGGATGAGGAAAGCCTGGGGAAAAAATAAGAGGAGGGGTGTCACAGAGCTCTCCACAGCCTGCAAGGCGCAGAGGAGGGGGTCCCATGTGGATGCAGGGGGTGACCCCCCTGGCACAGCTCATGGGGTCCCCGTGGAAGCCCCCATGGAAGGGGGGTGTCCTCCTGCTGCCCCCTCCCCGAGCTCGTGGAGCAAAGCTGAAGGGCCCAGGATGGGGCAACTGGTCCCAAACTGGGGCTCTGCCAGGCTGGGGGCCAGGGCCATGGGGTCACCAATGGCCCCAGGGGCAAAAAGCTGCTGCCCCCATGGGAACGCCAAGGGGGCAGCTTAAGGAGGAGCGGATGGCACGGCCCCCCCCAGGCAGGGACTCACCCCGGTGGTCTGCTTCTTGGCATCCAGCAAGGGGACGTTGAAGGAGGCCGCCAGGCTGGGGGAGGAGAGGACATCTCGCAGGGGCACGCGGGCTTCTCCCAAAAACCTGGGGGCCGAGAGCACCGGGGGTCAGCGGGGGAAGGGGTCAAGGAACCGCACTGGGGACGGGAGCAGCTGCTGGAAATTCCCAGCTCAATTCCCAGATTTGGGGGGAAAACGGCCACGTCTCAGTTTGGACGCTGCTGGGAGGATGCTCGGAGCCTTGGGGCTGGGCTGCCTGCCCTGCTCAGACAACGTGGGGACTTCTGGGGGCTCTGCGCCCTTTTTAGCACAAAAAAAAAGCACCTGGAAAGCTGCTCTGGGGAGCAGGGAGCTGTCAGCTCCTTGGATGGACTTTCTGTGCCAGCTGCACCCAGAATAAAAATGGGGAAAGAAACGGCCTGGGGGGGTTCAGCGGGGCAGAGGAGTCCAGGATATCAAAGCTGCTCCCGTTTCCTTCCCCACCACTTCAGGAGGGCTGGAGAGCCTGAACGCTTCTCCCACGGGGAGGGGACCGCCTTCCCCTCCCCGTCTCCTTCCATTTCCTCTGCAGACGGTCACGGAAATAGGGCCGTGCCCCCCAAAAGAGGAGCAGGGTCACTGCTAATTGCCCTGATGGGGCAGCACCCCGGCAGAGGGGCAGCTCGGTGCCGTCTCCGTAGGGAAGGGAAGGCAAAAAGCCAGCGGGGAAGGGGCCAGCAAACAGGAGAGGCTCCACGTGGGGGCTCTGGGGGCGCACAGAGGAGCGGCTGCACCCCCCCGCAGGCAGCCAAGAAGTGCCTGCACCAGAGCCGGAGCCTCCTCCCCTCTGCCCCCCTCTATTTATAGAAGGGCACAAAGCCACCGAGCTGGACCGAGCCCAATTTCCAGCAGATCCAGCAGCAGCATCGGCACTGGAAGTGGGGATTGGCCACGCCAGGGCCGTCCTCCCCGTCCCAGAGGCTGCAGAGCTGCGCTTCCCACCACGTGCTGCCCACAAATCAATCAATTCCAAGGTTTTTATTATTATTTTTTTCCTGTAAGCAGCCAAAAAGAGCCTGGCCAAGAAGAGCCTGGCCAAATCCTGGCCAAAAAAAAAGAGCCGTGGCACCTCCTCGGCCGTGCGCCCATCACCGTGGCCTCGCGGCACCAGCCTGGCCATGAGCGGAGGCGGCGGGCACAAGGCTCCCTGTGTGCGTGCTCCGTGCCCCGAGCAGTTTTTATTTTTTCTCCCCAAATGTTGTGCAAAGCAGCCCAGAAATGCAGCGCCCGCCTCCCACCAGCAACCTCAGCCCCCGCTGCAAACGGGGCAGCGATGCACCAATGCATCACCACCCCCCCGAGTCCGATTTGCAAAGCCTCGGGCGCGCACGGAGAGCTAAAACGGAGCCGGGGAGGCTGCACGGGGCTCGCCCCGGTGCTTTTCCTACCGGTTTCTCCCCATGGTCTCGTGGTCTTTCACCACGACGCTGAGCTCGGACCCAGGGTCCAGCGCCGTGCCCTTCAGGTCCCATTCGAAGCCCTGCAGGGGAGGAGAGGGGAGCGGGCATCAGGAGGAAAGCTCAGCCCCAAAGCTGGTGATTTTCACAGGTTTTCGCCACGGGTTAATTAAAAAGCTAAAGGAGAAAACCGATGGGAGCTGGCACGCAGCATTGCTGCACCTAAACTGCGTTCCTGCTCGCTCGCCAAAAGCCATTTTTTTAACCTTGACCCCCCCGGGTCAGGGTTAGAAGGAAAAAATATCCTCCCCTGGGCCAGGCTGATGCGTAAACCACTTGTTTTCCCTGCAAAGCTGCTGTATTTTTGTACCGTTTCTTTTAATCTGCGTGCTTGGCCCTGATAAGATCTTGATGGAAGGGGAAGAGGTTGGAGCAGAGGGGCCGTGCGGAGCCAGCTCAGGGCTCTCCGTGCCCCCGGCAGGATGCGTCCCGCACCGTTCCCGTGTCCTCGTGGAACCGAGACAGCCCCGGGCGCACCGGGACGGGGATGGGGCCACGCTCACCTCGTTCCATACTGGGTTCACGTTGTTCTTGATCACCTTTGTCTTCTTCTTCACGCCTGTGGGGAGCAACGCGCATGGGTCTGATGGGAACGGTCCCAAAATTCAGCTCCCCCCCCCTCTGATGTGTGTGGGGGGGAATAGCAGGGGGGGTGAGAGGCTCCCGGGGGCAGGATCTGCCCAAACTTTGCGCACAGGCTGGGCTCTGGGACTGCCCCATGAACCCCAGGAAAACCCCAGGCAATCCTCTCGCTGTGCCGTGCCTCAGTTTCCCCACAGCAGGGCAGGGAGGAGGCTCTGCCTCCCCTTAAAAATGCTCTGGGGAGAAATTTTTGGGCTGGAAAGCACCACGGGGAGCGGGACAGCCCCTCGCTGCACCTCAATCCTGCCCCAACCGGGACCCAGGGCCCCCACACCGCACGGCACAGGGCTGAAAATCCTGGGCTCCACCAGGGGGGTGGCACAGACACCCCCAGGAGGTGAGGGCAGGGACGATGCCACCCCGTCCTGTCCCCATGGAGCCAGGCGGCAGCGGCTGAGCGCAGCCCAGCACCGAAAGCCCGCGGTGCCCCCCGCCCAAACCCGGAGCCTCGGGTTCACACCGAACCCAAGGGACGGCCGCGAGCCCAGGGGAAGAGGAAGAGGAAGAGCAGGAGAACAATAGCGGTGACTCAAAGCCCACAGGACCCCGAGTGGCCCCAGCCCCGCTGTACGGTGCCAGGCGCGCACGGAGAGGCTCCGCGGTGCCGCCGGGGAGCCCAGACCACGCACTCCGAGCAGCCCCCTTGGTTGTTGGTTTTTTATTTTTGTAATATATTTTTTTTTTAAATTTTATTTTTGTGATTTTATTTTTTAAGCATTGCCAAATTCAGCTTTTCCCATTTCAGATTTTCAAGAGCCCACCGCTGCACCTTCCGGCCCTGAGCTCAGCCAAGCGGGAGGAGGGAGGGCTCCATGTGCTGGCAGGCAGCCCCACGGGACGCGTCCCCACACCGTGCCCGGCTCTGGGGAACGTCCTCGAGCTCTGGAGACGTTGAACATCCCTCGTGTCAGGCACAGCTCCTGCTCGCAGTGCCTCCTGGCTGTGCACAGCCCTGGAATTCCCCCGTGCCTCCAGGCTCTGGCCCTGAGCTGTTTTCTTCATCGGATGGAGCCCACCCCTGGGAGCCCCCTGGGACCTCGCAGCTCCGCGCTCCCCCCACCCCGCAGCCCAGCACAGGAAAGGCTTGCTCAGAAGCCACTCATCATCCCTTTCCTTTCCTTATTTTTTTTTTCTAAAAATGGACATTTTCCACCGCCAGGAAGCGGGTGCCAAAGAAACAACATCCTCCCAACGGGCGCTTTCGAGGTGCGGAGGCATCGCCCCGCTGCCCCAGAGGAAAGCCTCTGAGCATCCCCCCCCCGGTGCCAACAGCGACGGGATGGACCCCAAGACACGGGGTTATTTAGGTTTTTACTACAAATCTCCTGCTAGCAATTAAAAGCCCATAATCAGAGCAAAGCACAAAAGCAACCAAGAGGGCACCCAAGGGCGCAGCGCCCTGCAACCCCATTTTTTGCCTGCTGAGCCCCCTGGGGTCTCCCCGCTGTGCCACAAGCTGGGGACGGCGCTGAATGCTCACCCCCAGCTCCTCCCCTGGGGAAAAACCCCACTACCACCAAAGCTTTGGGATTTTTCACTCCCCCCCCCACCTTTGCACACCCCAAAAGCTTGAGGGGAGAGCCCACCCTGGGGACCCCCCCTTCCTCAAGGGATGCACCGCACCAGTGAGCGAGGCACTGGGATGTGCTGGAGGATGGGGATGGAGGGGGTCGATATGGAGAGCGTGTGGGGGTCCCCTGGGAATTTTGCAAGGATTTGGGGTGAGGATGGAGTTTGGCAAAGCCCGGGGTCCGCGGGGTGCCCGGACAGGACGTACGTCCTGTCCGGGCACCCCGCGGACCCCGGGCTTTGCAGAAAAAATTTGCAAATGGAGATAACTCGCCCCAGGCAAAGCAAAAAATCCTGCCCCCCACCCCCGTCCCCCAGCCCCAAAAGGCAGATTTGGGGTGCCCTCACCTCGGAAAGTCAGGCTGGCCACCGGGTCGCTCTGCCTGTCCCCCTTCTCGAGGTTGGGGAGGTGGCTGGCTCGCTGGAGCAGGCAGCGCAGCATGGCTGGGGGGGGGGGGGCGAGCAGGGCACCGAGAGAGAGGCCAAGCCGGGCCCCCGCACCGGGCAGGATCCGTTCCCGGTCCCGGTCCCGGTCCCGGCCCCCGCCCCGACCCTCCCCGGCCGCTGGAGGAGGCGCCCGGGCGGTGCCACGGAGCGCCTCGGTGCGGCAGCCGCGGGGGGTGCAGGGGGCGGCGGGGTGCGCGCAGCGGGGCGGGGGGCACCGGGGATAACGCAGCGCCGGGACCCAAGGGTGCTGCGTGCCCAAGGAGAGCAGGCACCGGGGAGAAGGGCGCACCGGGACCCAAGGGTGCTGTGCGCACCGGGATGGAGGGCACCGGGGATAACGGAGTGCCAGGACCCCAGGGTGCTGCACGCCCTGGGACAGAGGGCACCAGGAATAAAGGAGCACCGGGACCCCAGGGTGCTGCACCCCTCAGGACATCGGACACCAGGACCCAAGGGTGCTGCACGCCCTGGGACAGTGGGAACCAGGGATACCAAAGCACCAGGACCCCAGGGTGCTGCAGGCACCGTGATAACAGAGCACTGGAGATAACGGAGCGCCGGGACCCCAGGGTGCTGCAGGCACCGTGAGAACAGAGCACCAGGGATAACGGAGTGCCAGGACCCCAGGGTGCTGCACCCCCGGGACAGTGGACACTGGGACCCAAGGGTGCTGCATGACCCCAGAATAAGCAGGCATTGGGGATACCGGAGCACCAGGACCCCAGGGTGCTGCAGGCACCGTGAGAACAGAGCGCTGGAGATAACAGAGCACTGGGACCCCAGGGTGCTGCATGCCCCGGGACAGCAGGCACCGAGGATGGTGGAGCGCCGGGACCCAAGGGTGCTGCACGCCCAAGGACAGCGGGCACCGAGGATAACAGAGCACCGGGACCCCAGGGTGCTGCACACCTCAAGACAAGAGGGCACCAGGGTAACAGAGCACCAGGACTGCAGGCACCATGATAATAAAGCACCGGGACCCAAGGGTGCTGCACGCCCAAGGACAGCAGACACTGGGACCCAAGGGTGCTGCATGACCCCAGAATAAGCAGGCATTGGGGATACCGGAGCACCAGGACCCCAGGGTGCTGCAGGCACCGTGATAACAGAGCGCTGGAGATAACGGAGCACTGGGACCCCAGGGTGCTGCATGCCCCGGGACAGCAGGCACTGAGGATGATGGAGTGCCGGGACCCAAGGGTGCTGCACGCCCAAGGACAGCGGGCACTGGGGATAAGGGCACACCGGGACCCCAGGGTGCTACAGGCACCATGATAACAGAGCACCAGGGATAACGGAACACCGGGACCCAAGGGTGCTGCATGCCCGGGGACAGAGGGCACCAGGAATAAAGGAGCACCGGGACCCCAAGGTGCTGCACCCCCAGAACAAACAGGCACTGAGGATAACGGAGCACCGGGACCCCAGGGTGCTGCACGCCCCGGGGTAACAGAGCACTGGGACCAGGGATGCTGCAGGCACTGGGAATAATGGGACACCGGGACCCAGGGTGCTGCAGGCACTGGGATAAGTGAGCACTGGGAATACTGGGGCACTGGGACCCCAGGTGCTGCAAGCACTGGGATAACTGGGCACAAGGACTCGATGAATGCTGCAGGAGCAATGACAAAGCAGCGGGCCTGGGAACGCGACAAAGCCCGGAGATGTCACAGCGCCAGGAGCTGGGGACGCTGCGAGGAACCCAGCACTGGGACAGCTGGGAGGACTGGGAGCCACTGGTGGGGCAGCAGGGGTGACACCCCCCCGAAGGCAGAGCTTGGGGATGGAGCAAGGAGGGGTCGTTCCCTGCATCGGGGACCCGGGGGGGGGGGGGTCCCAAAAACGAGCACCCTGACAGCGGGACGGGGACCTCCTGCCACTGGGAAGCCCCCCCCCCAAAATCTCCCCCCCCCGGCTGCAGAGCCCAGGACACGGGCACATGGACACGGACACACGCTCCCCATTCTCCAAAAAGCCATAAAAAGGCATTTTTTCACCCCAAAACCCCCCAGGACGCTGCAAACCAGCCACGACACATCGCACACCCCCTCGTTTCTCCTGTCACCGGGGGGGGGGACACATTTGGGACCCCGCAGCCCCCCACGGCCATCGTCCCCCAGGTCCCTTGGGCAGCACCATCCCAAAATAGCCCCAAAATAGCCCCGGTGCTGCGCTCACCGCTCAGCTATGTGCCCTCCAGCCCCCCCCCCGGGGGGGGGGGCACAGGGGGGGCCGTGGGTGGCTCCGTGACACACGGACCCGCTGCTGGGGGGGGGGGCTGGAGGCCAGAGGCAGCCCCAAACTGGGAGCCCCGCAGGAACTGGGAAGGCCCCGCAGTGGTTCCGTGCTGCCCCCCCCCGCCCCTTGGGACCCCCTTAATGGGACCCCCCCCCCGTACCGGGAACCCCCCACCCACATCCATGCCCCCCCCCCCCAAATAGTGGGACCCCTGCACATGCACAGAACCCCCTTAATGGGACCCCCCCTCTGCCGGGAACCCCACACATCCACGCCCCCCCCCCATACTGGGACCCCCGCACATGCACAGGACCCCCATAACGGGACCCCCCCCATATACTGGGACCCCTGAACATCCACGCCCCCCCCCTCCATCCTGGGACCCCCCCCCCACGGTACCCCCATAACGGGACCCCCCCATACACTGTGCCCCCCGTACATGCATGGGACCCCCATAATGGGACCCCCCCACACACCCACACCCCTGCACACCAGGACCCCCCCCATACCGGGACCCCCCCCATAACGCGACCCCCCCATACCAACACCCCCCCCACCCCCAGACCCCCCCCTTCCCATCAGACCCCCTCCATTCCCTGGGGCTCTCCAAGCACGGGGGTGGGGGGCGCGCAGACACCAACCCCCCCCACGCCCCCCTAACCCCTCCCTGACCCCCTCCCCGACCCTTTTGACCCCCCCAAGCCCCCCCAGACCCCCCCACCTCGGAACTGGACCCCGCAGTAGGCGTCGCTGATGTCGGCATCGGGCGTGCGGAGGCTGTCCGCCCGCAGCACGAAGACGCGCAGCATCGCCCCCCGATCCCAACCCCGATCCCAACCCCGTTCCCGGCCCCCCCCCGGGCCAAGCACTGCGGCAGCAGAGCCCCCCCCCCGCCCCCCCGCCCCTTAAAGGCGAAGGGAGCCCGGGGTTGCCTCGGTTTTCCCCGTCCGGGGGCGCCCCCCTGGTCCCTCGGAGGTTTTTGGGGTCGGGATTCGCAGCTGGGGGGTCAGGGAGGGCCCCCCCGCAATGTGTGTCCCCCCCCCCCACAATGTGTGTTCCCCCCCCCCCGGTCCTGTTCCCGTGTCCCAGTAACCCCAGTTTGTGGCTTGGGTTCACCCAGAGGCCACCACCCCAAAACCTGCGGTGTCCCCTTGGGGTCCTTCTTTGTCCCTGCACCCCCCCCAAGGACCCCCCCATGTCCCCCCCCCTCAACCCTCGCCCCTTTTGTGAGAGCCCCCAGTAAGGAGCTGGGGTTGGTCAAGCTAAATATTTGGAAAACGCAAAGGAAACTTTGCTAAAAGCCCGCGGATTTCACCCAAAAGTGCCAGGAGGCTGCGGCTGCGGCCCCAGAGCTGTGCCCAGGGGATGGGGGCGCGGGGAGCCCCCCCCAAAAAAACATTTCTGAAATAAAACCTCTGCCCCAGAGATGCTGGTAGCTGTAGGATGAGCTGGGGTGTGGTTTTGGGGAAAATGCTGAGGCCAGGCACAAACTGGGGGGCACGGCGCAGACCAACTCTTCTCAAGAAATTCCAGGTCGTGCCCCATTATTTGGGGCAGAAATATGGAATTTTCTTAAAAATGAACCGTGTAAGCCCAAGAGTCGCTGGTAATCAGACCGGGGAGGCAGCAGTTAAGCAGCAGCACGCCAGCCGCAGCTGCTCACTGTCTGCAGAGCTCAGCCCCTGCCAGCAGGGAAGGGAGAGAGGAGGAGGAGGAGGAGGAGGAGGAGGAGGAGGAGGAGGAGGAGGGCAGCCCCGCGTTGGGCAGCTTTCCCCAGCAAAAAAAAAAAATCCCAAACAACGATAATTTAAATCACAAAGAGTTTGTTGCGGTGTTTCACTGAGCAGAGGCCTGAAGATGAGAGTTTTGCAGCAGCACAGCCTGTAGCATCGCTGCCAGCTAGACCCAGGGGCTGCCTCCCTCGCCCCGGCCATGCGGGAGCAGAAACCAACGCAGTTCGACACAAATTTCAGGAGACGAGGTGAAAAATGAAAGCTGAAAGCAAAGTTTTGATCCAGACTCAGGCTGGCACGCGGGTAATGCTGAATCAGAGACCCACAGAGACCCACCCGATGGCTTCAGTCCTGGAGTCCTGCTTCACCCTGAGACTTCAGGGGCCACAGGAAAAAGGTGGATAGAGAAAGCCAAGCACGATCGAGTCCCCTTGATTGTTATCACCGAAATCTTTGCCACAATAGTCGCTGATTTGGGGCAGTAAGACTGGAGCACACGAAGAATGGGAAATGTCATCTGCAAAGCGGCACCTGGGAGATCTCTGGGGTGAATCCCCCCGCTCTGCCGTGTTTTTTTAGCCCTCTGGATGACAAGAAACCACGCCAAACGCCATCCCCTGGTGTTAACTATACAATAAGAACATTTATTTCATGTCGACACTTGTAAAAGAAATCTCTTGCGAGTCGGATGATTTGATATACAAATCAAAGCCACCATACATCTTTTTTAGTCGGTCTATACTGAGCTCAAATTTATACAACATGAATGCTTGCTTCTGAAACAAAATTACAAATTAAATCATAGCAAAATACACAAAATTGACTGGACCCTAAGTTTAACTTGCTGAAACAACTCCTCTTTCCTCTGATCACCTTGAACTCCGTTCTTCCCCGCTGTTACCCTCCTCCTTCTGCTTGGCCATGAATTTCTGCAGAAAGAAGGACAGACAGTGAAAAGTGATGCTTCTCTGCGATTCCCCAGGCTACAATAAGATCATGCTCTAAATACAGGGCAGATTTCAAAACAGCATCAGCCAAATGTCAGCAAACTCCTGGAGGTGGCTCTGTGCCATCTGCACCAAAAAAAATACTCACCCCCAACCCTAGAGACACACACCACATCACCAAAGGGCGATGGATGGAATTTTCGTGGGGCAGAGAGCAAAATATTAGGGATTGGGGGTTCACGTGATGCTGGGTACCTTACTCTGCAAATCAGATAGAAAATAGCAACTCAAATAGCCTTACGGAGTTGATAAATTTGGCTAATTTCAGGAGTTAAAAATATATTTGTTAGCTGATTATATATATATAGTTAAATATATAATATAATGTAAATTATATAAAATGTAAATAAAAATATATAAAATGTAAGTAAAAATATATAATGTAAATTATATAAAAATGTATATATAATGTAAATATATACGTATTTATATAATATATATTATATTGTATATTTGTTAACTTCTATTAGCAATATATTTGTTGACTGAGTTATATTTGTGTCTGAGCTTAAAATTAAAACCCCTTGAAGTATTACCATGAGCTCCAGATGCCAACGAGGAGGCTGTTAGCACTCCCTGAAGCACACATTTTACAAGCTGTGTTTTTTTTTTGAACCCCTGAGCGTTCGGAGAAGCCCCGGCATTACCTCCATGTTTTGCTGATGGAGCGGTGTCTTGCAGTGATTTTTCACAGACGTTTCATCCGCGTAGAACAAAGAGCAGATCTGACAGAAAAAGCCAGCCTTGGGAACGAGGTAATCTAAATCTGACAGAGAGCACACCGTGTTAACAAAACACAGCTTAAAAAATAAAAAATCAGATTCCTTTGGCCAAATCTACGGAACTTGTTATTACTGGAGGGATGTTGGTTACATTTTGTCAGCATTTACAAAATGATGCTTCTGAGCTGAGCTGGTCCCCTGCCCTACCTCCAAGAAACAGAAGGGCACGGACTTGTCTGTGAACAGCACAACTGACTTCGGGATCTGCAGCCACCCTGACGTCTTTTAGCCCTCCCTAAAGCATCTCAGACATAACCCATTCGCCAAGTTTAACCTCTGTCCCACAGCACGCGATGTGAACGTTTTCTGTCACACAAACGTTGCACAAGCCACCAGGCAGCGATCCAGGTTTTCCTAGCAGCTTCTTTTACAGTTCAAATGCTTGCAGTGGTTTTGTCTAAAAAGTATTTTAGGTGAAAATCTTGGTGTGTATATACTCACATGCTTTTTTTTTTATAATGTAAGCAGTTCCCTCACGTGTATACATTGAGAGAAAGCTGGTGGCAGAACTTGTAATGTTTCCTTTCTGCTCTAATCCCAGCGCTGTGCTAATCAGAAATAAATTAGCCTGTATTTGTAAATTAAATTTGAGTAAAAATGAACTTTCAACTTTGCTGTTGCTATGAAACCAATAGCAGAAATGTGTTAAACGTGCATTTGTAGGGATAAAAAGAGATTCTGGGCCATGAATTTGAAGCTGTACGTGGCCATGAAGCAACTGGGGTGTTTGAAACAAACCAGAAAGGTGTTTTCCGACAAGAACAGCATGGAGCATTTGGGCTTGTTTTGTGTTTACCTTTTGGAGCACTCTGCACCTTTGATGCATCCAAAGCAACCGTTTTCTTCTGCTTAGGCTCTGGTTCTTTCCGTCCTGATCCCAGCTGATCAACTGGAGGCCAAAAAATGCACAATAAAACAAAGACAGCCATTAGTTTAGAGCATCCTGGACTTAAATGGTTCCTTACTGCTCGAAACAAACACCATATTTATGGCCTTTACTGTTTTCTACCCTACTCGGTTTGGTCTCTGCACAGAGCAATTCTCAGGAACTCCTGGCACCAGCCCCGAGGACAAGGCTCCCAGTTAGGGTACTGGTGTGCTGGTGAGCCCAAAAGCCTTCCACTTCTCAGCTGTACCACCGCTGCTCCCAGCTGCTCTGCTCCAGAGCTCTCACCAGTGACTTCACGCTAACTTTGGGATTATCTTCATAAGGCAAGCTACCAGACTTCCTCGAATTAAACTACCTCACGGTCCAACAACAGTATTTCAACTTAGAAATAACAAAACAAATCATTGTTTTTTTAAAAAGCCACCAGCAGCACACCCACCGCATTCAGCAAGTTGTTCCAGCGAGGCACGAACTCACTTTCAAAGCATTCACCTTTTTTTCTGTGAATTATCCCAGCCTTCTGCTGCCACCTCTCTACCCAACAGCCTGAACAGGATTTATTACCAAATTCCACCTCCCCGTGAAGATAATTAAACTGATGAAATCAGAGAAAACAGAAAAGGAACAGAAAACTCTCTCCAATGATTTTGGTTCACCAAAATTACAGCGCAACACAGGAGAAGCTGCCTGGCTTTAACGAGGGGCACTCACTAAGCTGCCAGGTTCGTGGCCACTGCAGGACACAGCTTTGGTACAGAGCCAAACCCAACCACGACTCGGTCACCAGATGAACCAGCTCCAAGGCACTCCCTAAATTAACATTTTAGGATTCTTCTGGAGCCAGGGAGCCTCTTCTGCAAGATAAACAAGCCGTCTGGGTTTTAGCCTATCAGAACAGATCATCTGGCCAAAAACATCAAAACTAGCCGCTTCCCTTCCACTTCTGCCTTCAAATAACTGCAACGCCAACTCACCTCGAGCAAGGTTAAGGCAACGAAGCCTTTTGGCCATACTACTGAAACCCAGGAAGCTGCTAAGGAACGCCCCAGGCAGCCCCAGCATTTCTCAGCACGCTGCACCCACTGCTGCAGCCTGCCCGGCGCTTACCCTGCTCGCCCCGCAGCAGCTGAGAGCCCGTTTCCTATTTTGCTGCTGGGGTCAGATTTCAGGACTCGCAGTAACACCGCTCAACCCGCTTTAACCTCTCCTTCCCGGTTATTTGCTCAGCTTCTCAAGCTCAGGGAGAACTTTTCTACATCCACCTGTTTCGCCTGCGACTTTACTACATGGAGTAGGGCTAAAATCACTAAAATCACTGTGTCTCTGATGTTTTTATAAATTGTCACTACCACCTAGAGCAGAAATCAGCTCAAGTGCTCGGATCTTTTTATAAGAAGAGGTCTATATTTGTAAAATTGTAAAAAAAAAAAAAGAGGTCTTTTTACAATTTACTTGCTTATAGAACATAGAAAATATTTTTTTGTTGTTCATCATGTAGAAATTTACATTCTGTAACAAACAATATTACAACATAATATTGCATTTCGGTATTTACTGGTGTGTACACAGTTAACTGACCTATTTCCTACTGTTCACAGAAACTAAAAACTTTAAAATACTGTTTTTAAAATCTGCCCTGCTCAGGTTGCCTCTGCTACGCAGCAAGAGCAAGATGGACAAAAGCTTTTCCAGCACAGCAGAACAAAAGGCGCTGTTGTCAGCATTCAGCTGCATCAGCAGAGACAGAAACTCTCGGCACTTGTGGACTGCGTCACGCCGAGCCTTCCACCCACGCTCTGGCCAGAAGTGTTCTTGTGTGCAGGTTGTATCTCTCCCTGCTTGGTTCTGTTGGGCATTTCTTAATCCTTTCCTTATTCCTCCTACTGTATGTTGCTATATTTTTCCCTCCAGACCCAGCTTGGAAGCTCTCACTTTGCGTATTTGTGTATTTTATTTGACTCACCCGTTTTAATCAAGTTTGGTTCTGTAATCAAAGATTACAAATCATCTTTAGTGTTGGGTAGTTTACCAAGCTTTGCATTAGAGGCTAGGAGAGAAACCATTTCCCCATTTTTAGCCATCGTAAACACCAAATGAACATTTCACAGGAATATGCTGCTTAATTTAAATCAAGAGAAAAGGCTACATCCCAAAATGCATTCATGTAGTATCCTGCCTTCAGACTACTCTTCACTACCAGTCTTCATTTCCTTCCTAGTAACTCAATTATTGACTTTGTGGAAGACTTGGGTTTGTTTTTTTTTTTTCAGTTTCCTCCATTTGCTTTGAGGATGCCTCTGTCCCTTCCCTGTGCAATGGTTACAAGCATCTTATTTTCTATTTCCCCCATGGAAGCTAGAAGAGGTTCCTTACCTTTTGACTTCGAGATTGCAATAATATCTTCGTCTTCTGGACTCATATCTCCCAGAATTTCCATTTCTTCTGGTCCTGCAACAGCAACAATATCCTCCTCTTCTGGTCCTGCAATGGCAGCAATTTCTTCTTCTGGTCCTGCAACAGCAACGATATCTTCGTCGTCTTCATCTTCGTTCAGATTTTTCCCTGGGAAAGTATTTTCTTCTTCCTCATCCTCCTCTCCAACTTCATCTACCGTAACAAAATTTAATTCCTCTTTTAGGCGATTGAAATCAGCCAGAAAATCATCCTCATCTTCATTAACTTCATCCAGCGTCACTAGGGGGTTGTCCTCATTGTCTTCTTGGATCTCATCCACTGTCACCAAAGCGCTGGGATCGTCAGGCACCTGAGAGGTCACAAACTCTCCAGAATCCTCCGCGGGGCCTTTCTCATCCTCCTTCTGCTTCAGCACATCCTCGATGCTCAGGCCCGTGGGCTCATTCAGCGGCAGCTCCTCTACTTCACCGATTTCATCTACAGTTACCAAGGGCTCGGTTTTCAAATCCTGCTCCTCAAAAACCGACCCGGGGACGTCCTTATGGGAGCCAAGCTCCTCCTGCTCAGATATCTCATCCAAAGTCACGAGCGACTGAGGATCCTTCACCGCTTCTCCCATCAGCTCTTCCTCCTCAATCACCTCATCCACCACCACCAGGCCCTGCGGGTCGCTGAGTGCTTCGAGGTTAGCAACTCCCACCAGCTGCGCGGCCACGTCCTCCTCCTCGCCGATCTCATCCAACGTGACAAAAGACAGCTCGCTTTCGGCGATGCGTGCTGCGGAGCTTTTCCCTTTTCTCCTCTTCGAACTTGGCTCGGAGGAAGAGTTGTTTTTAGCACCGTCTTTCCTCTTGCCCCTCGGTGGGTTTCGCCGCGTTTTCACGGGAGACTCGCTCTCCTCCACCACCTCGTCCACGGTAACAAATTCATCCAGGTTGAACGGGAACAGCTCCTCTTCCTACAGAGTGTAAAAACACAAATAGAACAGTTCAACATTCAGCTCAACGTAACCCACGCTTACCTCCATCCACACGGTGCCTCGTGGCAAACAGCTACACACAGAAGCTGGATGAAGGGAAAGAAAATTCAACCTGACCAAGGTAGAAAAAAATGCTCGGGCCTTCCACCTCACACGGAACGGTTTTCATTATTTCACGACTTGCATTAAGCAGAGGTTAACTCAGAAATCCAAAGGATTCTTCAAACACACAGCTGGATGAACAGCCAATATTGGTGTCTATGAAAAGAGCAGGGCCAAAGCCCTGAATACTTGTGCGCATTTTTGCAATAACCTGCAGGAAGTCTACTGAAAATGTGAATAGCTCCAGAGTAGCCTTCAAGAACCCTATTTTCTTGTGTCAGATCTCAGTCTCTTCCCTCAGCAGATGCTGCTAGCACTGCTCCAACAGAGGATACTGCAGTAGATGATCCAGCAAAGGCTTCTTTGTCCCAGTGACTTACTTTTTATCTCATCTCTTGGGTTTCACTCTAACATCTCAGCTCCAGGTTCTCAGACAGCTCCGTGCCCCAGCCTAGGAGAGGGCTCCCAGGACTGGAACCTCCCCATTCCTTAATAAAGAATTCAGATAAGGTATCTTAGAGATCTTAAGATAAATTAAGATCATTTTGTCCTTCCCGTTGAGGTCTGCCTAGCCTTCTGGCAAACACTTTACCACCTTCTTATGGTACAACGACAGAGACCGACAACCTTTTCTCCTCACTTGGAGGCACAGCATCCTCCTGCAACGTGTCATGTACCAAAAATTCCTGCTACCCTGCAGTTTGACCGTGCTGCCTTCCATCGTGGCTCGTGCAATTTATTCCAGGACTACTGGAAAGAATTAGCAGCGATTTAATGCCATTTGCAGCTGAGAACATCTGGAGGAGGATGAATGGACAAATGCTGAGTTTAATGAAAGACTGAATTAACCCAAATTACATTTAGGCTATTTCGGTAGACAGAGTAATGTTTTTGGAACAGAGCGTTAGCCTCATTCACTATAAAATGGCTCTGCTTTTATCATCAGAACAACAGGATATGGTGGGTAAGATGTATAAGATGTGTACTTGAAGGCAATTAAAGTAAATTAATTCTAGACAGTAAAACACATCCAAATATCCATATATCCATAGTCCCATATTATCCATTCGATTTCTTCAATGAATGATTCTGATTTATTTTTTTGTAAAATCTGTATCCTGCTGTCAAATACTGGTCGGTGTCCAACACGAGAAGAGTGAAAAATAGTTATTAATGCAGAATTTTAAGGCCAAGGCAAGATGAATTTTCCTAGTAATACTAGAAACAGACCTCCAGAAAAAAAAATCTGAAACTGAAAGGCTACATTCCTCCCCCTCTTTATTTTAAAGCTACCAAAAGCAGGAACAGCATATGTCTCCACCTGCATCCCGATGCAGAAAGTTTAGAAATATTTAATGTAAAGTGGGCAGAGTGAAGAAAATGCAAGAAAATGTTATGTTTCAACTTAAATCAAATGTCACTGGATTTTTTCTTCTGTGAAAAGAAGAACAAAGATATTGGTTCTCATCAGCTGTACTGCAGCAAAGAATAATGCTGTAAGTGGTAAAAGACATTCCAAAACCTTTTTACAAATGCTGAGGAATTTGCTCTTGGGATTAAAAAAACATGTCTGGAGCTTGATACAAGAACGCGTTATCTCCTACCGTTAGATAACACCAACTCTGCAACACACACCAACATCAGATAACCACTAACTTCCCAAACACACCATTTTGGTCAAGCTAGAAGTTTATGTGGATTACATCCAGGTTGTCAGCTCTAGGTCAGGAAGCCTTTTTCCACAGCGACCCTCTACTGACCCAGCAGACCTTTGCTTTGATGCTGTAAATCTACTTCCACAACCTCATCTGTATGTGTTTTTATTACTTTCTGTCTGTTTTTCTTTCCTAAAGATCAAGCTATCAAAGAGAGAGACTCTTTGGGAGTTGAGCCAATAGCTCCAAAGTTCTTCAAACCAACAAGTCACAAAAAACATTCAGTAATCTGCTAAACAACCTGTGGAAAACACCTTTGCATGCAAGGGACACTGTGGATGGAGAAATTCTGATTATCTGCTGTTATAAAAGTCGTTTATGAAGAGCTAGAGGACCTTCACCTTCCTTCCTCTTCTCACAAGTGCGATGATGGATGAAGATGTTACGTAGCTAACTGGGGATGTAGCTAATTAATTCTTCCTCTCCCAAACAGGTGTTATCCAAGACCAAGAACCACCTCCTTTTAGCACTCACATCCTGAAGCTTCTCTCCCAAATGGCGTGACTTTACAGCTTCATGCCTGTTGTTTAACAACCAGTAATAAAAACCAGTAATAAAACCAGGAATTCCCTAGGAAGAACGCTGAAGATTCTCAGTACACAAATTGTCCAGACAATCTGTATTTTAAACAGTTACAGTCAGACCCTTACCTCCTTTTGCTTCGCACTGCTGCTACTGCCACTTTTCGGAGGTCTAACAGCACTGCCGCCAAGAGAAGCCTGCAAGTTAGACAAAAGTTGACAAGAGATCAGTTAAGGCATCTAACCTGTCCACAAGAAAAATAAAAATTAAAAAACCACGAACTCTTCCCTTAATGATTTTTTTTTTTTAATTGTCCAGATTCTGCTTCTGATCACATGCTTGGCAAGTACAGAGCTACGCCAACCGTCAGCGGTAGAGTCGAGGCAGACAGTCTCTAGCAACAAGTCACAGGCAGCACCTTGCTTAGGAACCTCTTTCCAGTAACCAGTGTCTGTGCAGGACTTGACAAAGCAAATATCAGCTCACAAAAGGACAGAAAGCTTATCGATTCCCATTCGGAACTAATCCAAGAACATAAAAGGTATAACACTCAATATAAAGACTCGCTTCAAAAAATATACCTTCCTGCAATTTTATCCGAGTAGCATTTTCGAACCAGTTACATCCTCGCATTACACACAGTGCAGCTAAAAGCAACTGGTTGCCCACCATGGTGCTATTCCAACTCGGCCGCTGGCCCAGACCAGCTGAGTGATTTATGGGAAGGGGAAGGGGAACATACTCTCCTCGTCCCATACTCAACCTCTGAGAGAAGCATGGAGTTAGTTACCGACCAGGCACACTGAAGCGGCCTTCCTGCCCTCCTCACCTTATTGCTGCTGTTGTCTTTCTTCGTGCTGGATGATCTACTCTCCCCCTCTTGAGACTGTTTTGAACTAGCCCTAGATTCCACTCGCGAGTCCTTGTCTTGCTGGGATGAGTTCCTCCCATTGCCTCCTCCCTTTCCATCAACCACAGAACTTCTGCTCACTTTCGGCTTGCCGCTGCCGTCTCCCAGGCTCGCTCGGTTGCTTGCAGCTCTCGGAGCTCCCCCTTCTTTTGGTGCCATTTTCTTCTCCGCCACCGCTTGTCCTCGGGGCTCAGGTTTCGAGGCAGCTTTCTGCTCCTCTCCTTTACACAGGGGAGGCTCGTTTCTCCTCACCGGAACCCTCGCCTTGGACACATCAGGAAGAGACACCACCGCTTTTAAAATCGCTTTACCAACAGAGGAAGCTTCTTTGACAGATAACGAGGGGTTCGCTGGAAGCGCTTTGCAGGTTTCATCAACTTTTGCTGGTCCCGTTCCCTTATTTTGAGGTGCTTTGCTTAAACTCCCCTCGTTCTTTTCATTCACATTTTTTTCAGCGTTTTCCACAGACGCCCCGACCTTGGTCACAGATTTTTCAAGTTTCTTCTCTGGCTCTGCCCCAGTCTTGCCCCAAAGTTTTTCAGGGGTCTCCTCCGTGGCTGTTCCAGCTTTGAGCGCAGACTCCTCTGGGTTCCTCTCGGTGGCTGCTCCAGCTACGTCCACTTTCCTCTCCACGGCCACCCCGGTTTGAAGTGCGGGCTTCTTCTCCGTTATCTGAGTCACTGGCTTTTCACAGTCGGTATTCACAGCACCAGAAACATGATTTTTTTCAAGAGCATCCAACTTTTTGCTCGTTTGTGTGACAACAGGCGAGACCATCTCTGCTGAGGCTGCATCCAAAGCAGGGGGCACGGCTTCAGGGACAGCCCCTGCCTTTTTCTCTCCTGGCAGCTTCAGAGCAGAGCCCGAAGGCACATCTCCCACCTTCCCCGCATCGCACGATTCTCCTGGTGGCTCAGTGGCAGCAGCAGACGGCTCTTCAGCTCTCGCTTTTACTTCCTTCTCCGACGCAGACAGAACAGCAGACTTGCCCAGCTCCAGTTTAGCATTATCTCTAAGTGCCTCTTCTTTCTCCAGGCTGGAAGGAGGCAGCAGCTCTTCTGCCTTTGCTCCGAGCAGTTCAGCATCAGCCGAGTCGATGGATGCGACGCCAAGTTCGGCTTCCTCCTTCTCCACGGGCGCTTCTGCCAGTCTTGGAGCAGCCTCCCTTATTGCTCTTCCCAGGTGGGACTCAGAGGGCTCTATCTGTACTGCTGACATCTCTTCTTTGACATTAGAGATGGAAATGGGTTCTTTCTTTGCCACACTAGGCTCTACTGGAGGATTAGCAGCTGCTGTTTGCACCACTCCTGTTCCCTCTGGATATTTTTTCAAGCCAGAGCTAAATGCATTTAAAAAAAACAGAAGAAATCAAACTATGTTGAGAATTCTACAGTTACCAGTAACCTCTTGACGCCAATGGTGGGTGATTTCCTGATGCATTAGTGCTTAGCATTTGGAAATCTGGCCTATCAGTGTTAAAACGGTTAAAATACTGAGGCGAACGGCTGATTAGTTTTATGCTTCTGCTTAATCCACCTCAGTACTGCGAGACTCTGTGAATTACATTACTTGTCGTCAGACCTCTCAGGGTGGTACCCGGTACTGCTGTGACCTCGCTGCTGCTGGGAGCTCCTACAATTTAGATCCCCTGCTAAAAGGCAGACTGTGAAAGCACAAAGAGCAAAACCAAACCTCGCCCTCCCTGCGTGTTACCAGCTCTGTTACGGCTGCAGACAGAGGCTCTGTCGGTCTGAAGCTGCAGCCACTGACCTGGAGAACTCTTCCAGTAGCTACGAGCCTGTTCTCGTTTGGGGAGGGAGGCATAAGGCTGTATTTAAGCTCCACCGACCTCACACAGCGGCGAGGAACAATGCAGGCACAGAGGCTCCCCTTGGCTGGGCCCTGTTCTCGCTACATGATCCCACTGTCAGCTCCCAAAATCACAAAGCCCAGGATGACACGCAGAGCACGGCATCTTACAGAGAACACCAGTTAGTCCATTTCTCTGAAAGAAAGAATTCTCCAAAGATGAGCTCGGGAGACTTCGGAACCAGAGGTGTCTGTGCCCCTTCTCCCACAAGGCTCAAGAAAACGAGCATCCTTCAAGCACCTGCCTCTTAGGATGAGGGGTGTCGAAGCACCAATGCTGATGATCCCGCTGGGTGCTGAAGCAAACACAGAAGCATCAGACACCCGCAGGCTGTGCTATGGGTTCTCTGAACCCAGGCACACGAATAGAGTGTGTGTTTGTGTTAATCCTCAGAAAGATAAGGAAGAAGAGCTTGCCGTTTTGGTACGGTCTCATCAAGAGAATGGAAGGACAGAAAATTGTGCCTGGTGCTGGCAAGAATGCTGAGTCTGCAGGGGAGCAGATGAAGGGAGAACAAGAGGAGCACACAACACGTGGAGCCAGAGCGATGAGAACAGGCAAACTCAAAGTCTGTGCTGTGGAAGCACAAAAAAAAAATCAATAATCGCAAGGGTTTCCTCCAGCCCCGAGGGCACCGTGCTCTGCTGCTCTAAAATGTGAGAGGAGAAGGAAGAAGGGATGTGAATTCTGCTTCAAAGCTCTTTCACGGAGCCAAGTGAGAACTGGCGTAGCTGTAATGTGCTGTGATGCACACCGAGCATCTGGGCACAAGAGGAGGGCATGCGCCCTGCACCCTGCACCCAGCCCCGTGAGTGTTTAAGCAGTCCGGGCTGAACTGATTTTTTATGCTGTGGTGTCAGGTTATTCAGTCACAGCACGAAAGGTATTTTGGTATCAGTTAAACACCCAGAGGGTTCCAAAGCAAAAAGTGCTTCAGTCCATTTCCTCCGCTATCTGAGTGTCCTACAGACCACTGGGCTTTAAGTCTCATGAGTCTGTGAAGCAAAACGTCACCTGGACATCTCAGAGCCCAGCTTTGTCACTGACACATGGCAAACTTGATTAAATACAGGCTCTGGCACCTTGCTCAGCTGCACCCTGCTTAGCCTCTCTTTGTACAAAGAATGGAAAAATGTCAGCGAACACTAAAACCATGTGCTAGCTACACACCTTACAGCAAGCAGCACACATGTTGTCCTCTGCACAATTCAAACGAGGTCCTAGTTGCTGGATTCTCAGCCTTCATGCCTCCCCTCACGCCAGCAGCCCTGCTGTGCCTTGGACGAAGCCCTGGTGGCCTCCAAAATATATTCTGATGGGTTCGAAGTAGACACTGAAGCAATGGAAGAAGAACTCTGCAGAGGTGGCAATGTGCAGATAAAGATGAGCGAGCAGGAGGAAGCTTCAAGGTGCCTGAAGATGCTTAAAAGATCTGTAAGGCACTGGGCGAGAAGCCCACAGACCCAGAAGATGGATGTCGTGTACAGAACTCAGCACAGAGGTGAACCAAAGTCCCTGCAGCAGTGGCTGCACGCAGCCATCGCTGCCCAAGTCAGCCAGGGAAAGACCTGGAGAGGTTCGGATCTGGAAGTGCCAGCACAGAGAGCAGAGGCTGTGTCACCACAGAGACCCAACCTGCCATCCACACGTCGGCTCAGGGTTAAGGAGGAGCAGGAGGACAGACCTTGATCCTTAACCTGGTGAAGGGAAGTTTCAGCTATCGTTAGCTGAGAAAACAAAGGAACAGAAAGGAACAAAACGCATCAACATTTCTAAAAGCAAGTCAGTCAGCACAGGGCTGGATGAATACCCTGCGCAGTTTGGGCAAAAAACAAGCCTCAAAAAGCTGATCCAAGTTTTTTTTGACATCACATCCTCCAAGGACAGTGAGGAGGCGTTGCCTTCTGCTGCACCAGTTCTGCTGCTCCCTTCCTCCCCAGAAAAACGTGGCAAAGACTTCCCATATATGATAATATTTAAGCTATGTTCTGCCTCTTATGGATTGTAACTCAAAAAATTGGTCTGGTGATGAAGGCTGAGAAGGAGAGTTGCCTCAGACAAGGAGGATGCACACATCCTTACCTGCAGGGACAACGTCAGCTCTGCCCCCTGCCCACCAGCCTCGGCAGGGAGCTCTGCAGGGGCTGGGGTTCACCCCAGAATTGTTTTGGCTGAATTATCACTAGCTACAGCCCACCAGTCTGCAATCAAAAAGGTTACCTGCACGTCTACACACGTGGGGTTCAGAGCCAGTGCACAAACTAACGCTTCCCAGTCTGACCAGGGTGTGAGGAGAAGTTTCATGAAATTAGGGGTGTCTGGTTTGAAAGAAACAGGTTTTTGGAAATATAGTAACAGTCCGTAACAGTATATATAGCGTCATTACTTGAAATTCAAATTTAAGGACAATTATTAGGTAGCTTTTTTTTTTTTTAAATGACAAATCTTATCCAGAAATACGAATTTGAGTCACAGAAGGCATCTTAAATCATTTTGTTAACAAGAACCCTTATGATGATCTATCCACTTACAAAAGTACTCCCAAAACATAACCGAGACAAAAACCAACAAATAGTTACTCCACAATTAGAAATTTTACCACAAGCAATGTCTGTAAAGCAATATTTTTTTTTTTTAATGGAACATACCAAAACCACAATTTCCCATTTCTAGGTTCTGATGTTAATGTAGCACCTAAACATTTTTAAAATCAATTTAGGGACCTGTATCACAGCATGAAGTGAATGTTAATAAGTTAAACAAGGAAGTTCAAGTTTATTTTTAGCATTTGGAAACAGAAACAATAGAGCCAGGTGCTCCGACAGAGGAAAGCACTGTAAGACAAAATAAAGTGTAACGCTTCCTGCTTAAATACAACAAAAAAGTGTCTTACCAACACGTATTTCCCAACATACTTTCCAGGACCTGTGGTAAAATCCTGGCCATAATTATTAAAACAACAACATCTCAACGAACTACACAGAAAACAGGATTTCACCCCGTTCCTCCACGTTTTCTTTCAAAGCCCCGTTTTTCAAGGTGAACACAAACAGTACAGCTCTACAGCAATACACCACACGTCCTGCACACACAGAACACACAGAAGGTTGAAAGAAGTAACAGCAGGTAGCAGCTGATGCATCTCGCAGCACGTCCTTTCATCATGCTTGGTTAGAGGTGGCTCAGCATCTGCTTAATGTCGGATATTCCATAAACAGTACATATAAAAAAAATCTTAAATATCTGAGGGGCATACCTTCCTTTGCTTGGCTCCTCTTTCTTCACATCTTTTTTTATAGCTTCAGCCTGCAAGGTAAAAAGCAGGGTTCAGTAGCTACAACTTGCAGAAGAGCACAGTGTTTGTGTAGGACAGCTAATTAATAACACCATGAACCCAAATTTAACGCATGTGTTACCTGAAAGATCAAATGTCAGTAAACTAGTCTAAAATTGCTCACTGCAGAACAAGGACTTCCTAAGACAACAAATAGAAGCTCATGGCTGGTAAGAGGTTTTAGCAGAAGGCTGCCAGGCAGAACGTGTGGCACAGCACCCGCGGTTCCACTCACCTCATCTTCAAAGATGGGGTTTTGAGCAGAATTAGCTTTTGGCCTGGGATGTATTTTGGGGAGAGAGGATGTTAAACGTTTTTTTCCCGGACAGCATCTTCTTTCCTGTACCGGGGAGGATGCTAACAGCTGCAGAGCTCAGGTAAACTGCAGCTAGCTTGACAGCTCAGTGCTGTACTGCAAACAGCAGCATCGCACCTCTTGGAAGAGGAAGCACATTTCGAGTTAAGCAAATACCTACAGAAAATCCAAGGCCAGACTCCATTCCTTCAAACCTGCTGTAGTAGTATCAATTGCTTAAACATGACTAAGCTTTTCTATTTGCTGATATATAGAATAATTTTAATGAAATAACATCTGGAAAAAAAATCTATCCAAGCTTTGTGGCTATCACAATTCACAGCACAGGTCCAAGCAACCCAACAACTTTTAAAACTCGGTTGAAATTTCTTTTCTGAAGGCACTCTACAAACTCATTTGAAGACTGGCCCCAATAAAAGAACTTCAGATTAATTCCATATACATAAAGTTCACATTACTCTTTTATTTATGCATGTATTTTTTCTGAAGCCCTTACTTTTCCCTTTCTAAGAACGGATATTCCAGATACAGTAAGTGTCAAAGCGCCAGCTATGTTATAATAGATTCAAGATAGCTTTGTTTTTCCTTCAGAGAGCCTTCTGAGAGAGAGAAGAGAAAATAGCTTGGGTCAAATGGGGCTCCAAGCTCAACGCTCCTCTGGTACTTCGCCACAGCATCCAGATTCTGCACCACCACCGAGGAAGATGTGCAGCGCACAGAGCTCACTGACTCAAAGCGCAGTGAAGATTCTGTATCCAGCTGCATGTTCACTGTTAACTGAGTTTCCCCACAGATGTATTCTTGTTGTTTCAGCAATATTAATACTCAAGACATTACCAGCAAAATGACAAAAACAGAACTATACTTGATTAAGCAGCACTTCCACTACTACCACCACTGTGCCGCTGGCATCAGTCCCTGCTGGCAGGCTGGCCAACGTCCCCAGGTCAGGCAAGCACCCCAAATCACCCCAGAGTGCACAGCTGGAAAGAAATATTACTTCGAAAACAGAGAGCTGAATGCCATTCTTTGTTGGCACCGAACTCTGCTCTGATGAGACATTTGCAGCAACAAAGGCACGTTATTCTGTGCTACACAAGATACAGGAATGGCTACAACGAGCAGATTTGGTTCAGTGTTCCCACAGTGCATCCTCGCCAGGCGTTCCTTAGCAGAAGCATTTAATTATGATATTTTGCTTGTTTTTCAGTGCTAAGGGAGCTTATTACATTTTTTTAGACTTAAGAGCTTATAATCCTGAAGACTTTGTTATTTCTTCAGCTACCCAGCTAATCTAATAAAGGATATTACGCTTAAATGCATCTGATGACCTGATACAACTTTAACTTATGTTCTTTAAAAAGACCTCAAGTTCACTATTTAGGAAGAAATACAAAATGCAGTGGGGCACAGAAGACAACATGCTTTATCCCACACAGGAATCAGCATCATCCTGCAGTGGGGGGGGGAAAGAAAAGCCTCTCAGGGACATCTGATGCAGGTTCCTGCACCCAGCAGAGAGGACAGCATGCTGCCCCCACGCTCACCTGGGTTTAACACATCCAGCAGCGCATCACCTGCAGGGCTCCTGGGGGATGCACCACACTGACAGTACCATAATGAAAGGCTCACGTGCTAGAGATGGAGCATTCGTAGTGAAATTTAAACCAGTTGTCTGAATTAATTATGGAATTCAAAGGCATTTTCACCATTATCGTACTTTCTTGCAGGTGAATGCCCAGAAGGTGAGGACGGAAGGTAGCAGCCAGGCTGACCACAGGCTCCCTACGGACACTTCAAAGAGTCACCCTGAAGAGCAGGGAACAGGTAACTGATCCTACACACGCACAGCACCCGCTGATTTCCTTGGAAAGGGGCACTACAAATCCGCTCAAAAACATCCACGTGCCCAGTCACGTGTGGTTGCGTACCCTACGTCCTAAACCATCAGCAATGAGACTCAACAGCTGCAAGAGAACCCTACCAAAAATGCATACCAAAATCTGCTGCCACACTGCGTATTTTAAAATCCCAAACACCGGACAGCTACCCTATAAACTTTTTAAGTACGGATGCTTTCCAGTAAAGCACACGAAATTGCCAGTGCAACAGAGAACAAACTATAATACCTGTCAATGATCAGTCCCCAACCTGCTCTCAAAAAATAAAATTAAGAATGCACAAAAAATCACTGTGACGATTGGTGAGAATACTGACAGCTCGGTCAGCACAGCAAGAAGCATGCATCTGAGTGATTTATAGACATTTGACTTCCCTGTGTTGAAGTAACAGACTGATGCTCTTGATATTAAGCACCAAAAGTTAAACTTCTACCTGGTGGTGAGTAACAGTGAAGGGATGCTCTGCCCCTCCAGCAAATCCTCGTGTTTGAGCAGTGTCTCTAAGTCAGGTCAATGAAAATGACCAGGAACACGCAGGGAAGGAGAGCTCCAAGGATGGAATTCACACGGATAACCCCTCGTAAGAGCAGAGCTTTATCTATCTCACAAGCACCGAATTCAGCTTAAGATAACCGTACAGCTTGTAGTCTTTCTTGACAGAAAACAGCTCATATTGAGCTGCCAAGTTGGTCCGTGCTTTTGCAGTTAAATGTAAGCTATGAAGACCAAAACTATTTGAAATTCAGAAGAACAAAAGCCAACCTATATCCCCCTACGATAAACATAACTTGGAAGATGTGACAAAGAGATGGAGAGTGCCATGGGACAGATAGCTCAGGTATCTTGTTCGGAGCTCTTTACCCAGTGCAATGTACACTAAACTCCCCTCTCTGCTGCTGCAGTTTACTGGTCTTTCAGCAAATCACCAGAAGTTAGCAGGGAGCTGTTCGATGCTGCAAGTAATTCCATCTGCAGGCAATAAAACAGCAGCAGCTGTAGGCCCACAGATCAATGCTGACACAGCAACTGAGTCTGGAATCAAAAAAGGACCGAAGTAGATGAACTGTGAAAAGACAAATCAAACTCTGATAGAGTTTCTCTCATCATTTCAGTCATAAATTCTTCTCTAACCAGTACTAAGCAGCTACTTTTCTTCCTTTCTTCCTTTTCTCTTTATCTTTCGTTACGGAATACTTTTGTCAGTTGTGATTCCGTAACGTTTGTAAAACAGAGAAAGATATAAAGAAAACCATACAGCAACACATCCTTTTTCACACGTATAACACATTCCAGAGTTCAGACTAGCTCATTCAGCACCCCACAGTTACACAGTTTTCACTCATCCACAACAGCAAATACTGAAGGAAATGCTGACGTTATCCCCACTGCTCTTACAGAAAGGCTGTACTACTGCACAAAAATAGTGTACTGTTGAAAAAGAAGAAATCTTACTTCAGCATACTCTCCATTAGGTGACAACATACAGCTCAACGTATGCTCACCCATCTTGTAGGGATATTGTTTCAGGAAGCAGTACATTGATCTAGCTGCCTTGGGACTCTCCAGCTGTAGAATTGCCTGAAATGAAAAAAAGCACAAGCTTCAAATGACTGTTACTTCAGAATAAATTTAATTTATTAAGTAGGCATAGCATGGGATATTTAGTATTTCTGAGGCCTTCAACATCCTCATTTTAGATTTGCTAAAAGCAGCATTTTTGATGAAACCCTGTGCTCTGCATATGGAGAACAGTGGACTCTCTTCTTTCTGTGAGGCTGAAGGAAGAAATCTTGTGTTCGAATTATCTGCAGAAGCAAAGAATTGTATCACAGAACAGGGGAGCCTGGAGCTTTCCTACCCACGTGTCCAGCCTTCTGGTTCCCAAACACATTCAGCTTGGATTTTGCTGTAATTGATGAGCATAAGCTGCTAGGGGAAGTGCACGGCCAGAAAAAAAAAGTAGTGTTATATCAAGAAAATAGTAAAAATGAACTAAACTCTGAAGTTTATACACTGTACTGGAAATCTCTCACTTCTTTACCTGTAAGCTATCAAGTACAATGTGACACGAGTCTTCCAGCTTCACATTAAGTTGTTTTACAGATTTTTTTTTAAATATAAATTATCCCTCATGTTTCCGTAAAAATTAAAAAGGTCTCTGTCCATTGAAAAACATTTAATTAATTTAAAAAAAAGAGTAATTCTGACATTTTCCCAAACTAATTTTTTTTCCCAAGCTTCCTACTACATGGGAATTTGTTCTGCCTCCACCATTTACACCTCTCTAATGTCAAAGGTTAATAAATTTTCCAGCCACTTGGGAAGCTTTACTTTCAGACCTTAAGCTGATTTGTATTGTTCAGGCTAGATAATAGCCTAAAGGTTTTTTTTGTTGTTTTCTTCCTTCCCTGCAGTCCCCAACAAATAAGATAAGCTATTTTCTTGTACACGGTGAATGGGAAAGAAAGCCTACACTCAGTTCAGGAACTCTGGTCTCTCCTTAGCAGAACACTGTTGGTACTGGGAGGTTAAAAGTTCAATTTTTTATTTTAACGTGGTACTGCACGCTAGGAAAAAATCCTACTTACCTTGTTTTTATTCTTCAGCACAACATAATGGTCAACTTTTCCAAATCGAAGTCCCACACAAACTACTTCAAATTCTCTGTACCCATCATCTGGTAAGTTTCCAAGATGCACAAACTGATGATGTATAGCTTCGGTGTTTACCTAAAGAAAAGCGATGACTTCTTTAACTTTCCAGCATTCTTTATAAGCATCTATTGAACTGTGTTAGGAAAGAGCCACAGGAAGCTTCCAGATCACTCAGATCTCCCCAGGAAGAGCATTCACAAGCATCCAATGTTCGAATTTTCAGATTCACGAATTTCACAGATTCCAATGTTCGAATTTTCAGATTTTCAGATTTTCCAGTTTTCTATGCACCATATCAAAAGAATTTGATATAATTCCCAGTAAAGAATAACAAACTTAAAAATGCCAAGTGTTTTATTTTAAATTATTGTTTAATTTTTTAAACAAACTAGTAAAAGTCCCTTTAAGGAACACTACAAAATACTGCTGAAGTTCAAATAAGATTTGGTATTTTGAAAAGCACATTATCTAGCCGGATCTCAAACCAGTCAGGGCACAGAAACCCACCTGAAAGAGTACATGATTATGGTTTTTAAGTTAGAGTTTGATTTATTTGAACAGTTTATAATGACAAAAAGATCCTTGGACAAATATAATTTCTTGTGTTTGTCAATTTCCAAACAGTCTTACGGAATCCCTGCGCAGATTAAGAACCTGTGATTTCAGTCAGGCTACAATTTGAACAGATTTTGATAGTCAGCTGCTCCAAGGATTGAATTACCATTTCCATCCAAAACACACACACAGCAAGTGGCTGAATAGTTCCAACCCTGCTACAGAGGCAGGGAGGCTTCCCCGCTAACCTGAACGTCCCCAGGATGAACGTCCTCCCCAGGGCAGCACTTCAGTCACAACGTGGTAGGCTCGGAAGCTTCTTGCACCAGAGCCTTTGCTGTAATAGGATATTCAACTCCAATTGGAAAAGTTTTTCTTGCTAGTGAAGGTTCCTTTATCACCACCACCACAGGGACAGGCTGTCAGAGGAGACCTCTAAGTCTCTTCCTACCAGGAAGGATTCTGGTGCAGAACCTAAGAGTGGGGTGGCTGCACACGAAAAGCTAACCTCAGCCATGTAGCACTGGCAGAATGATATATGGACTCCTGGCATTAATTATTTTGTGCCATTTCCAAGGAGATGGCCCTGGGGCACAAAGTCCAAAGGTACTAGTAGACTTCTGAAATCTTAAACAAGTCTTACCTTTAAATATTTGGAAGCTGCATGTCTTTGAGAAACAGAACCAGCCCTCCTGACAACAAGAGCAAGCTCTCCCACCCCACCCCTGAGAGGTTTGCTATGTTCCCCTCCCGTTATTCACTACCTCACCAAGAGAAAAAATGAAATTTTCCACCGCAAGCATATCAGAAGCAGATGTAGGATATGGCAACAGGAGTACTGGCATTAAGGACTCAGATCTAGCTGTCAGTGCCAAACTATGATCATTAGGAGAAAACAGATATCCCCCAAACACATTTGGGTTTGAAAATTCAAGCCTTTGAGGGGGTTTCCTGGAAAGTGACTTATCATTGGCAGGGCTCTTTGGAAAATGACTTTTAACCATATTCTGTGAGCTTTTGACTTTGCTGTTCTTACAGTTACTCTTGTGAAGTTCCCAGGACAGCTCTAAGCCCAGAGACAACGTTCAGACCCAATAACTCAGTATCACGAATATTTTGAAAATGTTTTCCCATAGTAGCAAGGCAAAAAAAAAATAATGAATTAATTAAAAAAATAAATAAATAAAAAAGCTGTTATTCTATTAATTTCTACCTGCAGAAAAGACCTCTGTGAGCCTACACTGCCTAAAAAAAGTTTTGCATGCCAATTGCCAGCCTGTATCGAGAAAGGTTTGAAGGAACAGGAGGGACAATAAGGGAGACCCTCTACACTCAACAGCAGAAGTAGTTTTGACAGATAAATCAAAATGAGAAACCTGTCTATAAAATATGCTAGAAAAATGGGTGCCAGCATATACAGGCAAACACTGCACAGCCTCCAAGCTACAGTGGTCACAAGCACGCTGTTAGAAAATGAAAAAGCTCTCACCAAAGGAGAGGCTCTCTAAGGACTCCTATTGAATGCTTAAATCCTTGCTCCTCATGCATCATGGAGCTAAACTAAGCAATCATTTACTGCTTTCATTCCCTGCTTATTCACCCATGAACATATATATAAACATTTAATTCAACAGCAAGCTTAGATAACTCAATTAGCTATTATTTCACCGTGAAGGAAGCTGATTCCAATTTATATTAATGTATTCTGATAGCATTTTGAAGAATAGTTTGATTGCCAGCAGCTTACCTTAGGGTCAGATTCTTTGATGATAGCAGTAAATATTGATTCCTGGGGGAGAAAATAAAAAAAGTTTAAAGATTTACACAGTAAAATACAGTTTCATTAGCTAATTGGGAATCACAGACTCCCTAATTGAAATGACAACTTTTTTTCCTGCTTTATTAGTCAAAGTGATAGCATGAGCACTTCTGACAGCTGCGTTATTCTGGTATCAGACCAGGACCCCAAAAGACATTTAACATGAGTCCTCAGTAGGACACGCTATCAGAACGGGCAGCGCTCAAAAGTCAGCTTAGACACAAAATCCTGCTCTGTGTTGAAACGTTATCACGTATCACAGAATGTCAATATATTTTATTACTTACTTCATCTTTTATAGTCTTATACTGAGGCACCATGTTGATGCAGAGCTGATTCCCATCCAGTGACATTGGAAAGCAGGTGTAAAATTTAACCATGGAATCTGCAGATTTTCTATTTATTTCAAGATATGCCTTTTAAGATAAAGAAAATAAAAAAGTGAAAAAGACACTCCAATTTAGCAAAAACATATCAATGGTTGCTACGCTGCATTATCACATTTACATTCGTTAGAAGAATATTTCCTGCTACTCCAGGTAGAGACCCCACTAGGTACACACTGGAATACCTTTTTATGAGATGATAAAATTAACACATCTCTCAGTCCTCCAAATGGCTTTGCTAGGTTGGAAACTTCTTCGACAGAATATCCTTTCTCAGGCAAGTTTGAAATAAGAACCACACAGATATCATCAGGCTCCTGTAAACAAATGAAAGGAAGTATTACTGTTGTTTCTTCAACTCCAAACCAAAACTGCTGTATGACTAACGAGGACGTTTATTTTTACTATGTCAAGCCACCATTAAACTGAATGAAACACTTGCTTAAAAGCATTTAGTTATGCATGCAATTACCCCCAAACCAAAGAATATTAAAGCCTTGGTAGGATTTAGTAGCAAAGCACATTATACATTTTTTTCACCCCTCTCCATAATTATGTCATGTAATCACCTCAAATACTGCCTAATTGTGGATGTATCCAGGTCAAACTAATTCTGTACAAACCTTGGTCTCTCTCTTGCCATCTCACTAAAAATTCAAACCAAACCAACCCCCCCGATAATTATGCCATTACTTTATATCCATGATATGCCCACACATCAAACACTGCAAGTTTGTACATGCAATTTCTACATCTTGAGAAAATAAGAGAGTTACAAGAAATCCACAGAAGGGCAATAATCAGCATAAAAAGGAGTTTTGATGTAAACAAAGAGTCAACAAACTGTGGGAAATTAAGCCAGAAGTCTATCAAATCAAAAACAGCCCAGAAAACATAAACTAGTCACTATTTCCCACAAGAAATTAACAGACAAAGATTTAAACCAGAGGTTTTCTGACAGCAGAACCATCACTTGGAAACCTGCACCAGATCTCTCCCCACAGCATTCACAGATTCAAGCACCTTTAGACTGACCTTGCTAATTGGTTCTGTTGATTCCTCACTCTTCACAGTCGCTACAGCAGCTTCTATTAAAAAATAAATAAAATTAAAAAGTGGAGCTTTTGAATTTAAATCCTTCGTTTAACACTCAAATGCTTTGCTGACATTAAGGCCTTATTAGCTGAATAATCACAGCCACAATATTTCTTTGTGGGCATACTGGGATACTGTAGGTGCCCAGCACATGCCCATATTGTTTCTCTTTTCTGTTCTTTTTCCTGGTAAAAGTCCACAAAAAAATCTTAGAGACCCAGGAAAACACAAACAGCAAAGAACAGGAAACCACCAATCAGAGCAGTTAAGGGAGAATCCCTTCTATTGTAAAATGCTTATATCCACCACTATCATGTGCATAATAACTGACAATTAATATACATCATGTTTAAACAAGTTCTGTTACTCATCAGTTACAAATATTGGGAAAATAGGATCTATTGAACCAGCTCCTAAGCATGTACTGTAAAGCAATGAGATTAAAAGATTTAGTGGGGAGGCTGTAAACAGAATACATAGCAGACCTTACTCCTTTCCTCTGATGAGCTGCAAATAAAACTCCATGCTGCATGGAAAAGGTCTAGGCAAAAATACTATGCCAGCTAAAAATATGTGAATTTTGAGGGTTTTTTGGCCACTCTTCTTCAGTCCCAGACCCATAAAAGTGTTCTTTTATGTTTCAGTCAGTGAAGCTAACCAATTTCCTTCTCTGATATCCTGGGTCATCTTCGTTTCTGAAGAGTTCCTGGTCTCGGTGCTATTCTGACATAATTCACAATAGCAGAGAGGCTTAGGACAGAAATGAAAAAACACTGCCAGTTTGCAATTTACCTTGATCAGTTAAAGGCTCCTTAATTTCATCCAAATCCACCGCTGCCACCTGAGGCATCTCTGCAAGTTTCTCTACAAAACATTTTAAGATACCACAATGTCAAATTTATGGAACTTACAACTAGCAAAGCAACCTAAAACCAGCATCATCGTATCAGAATTACCTAGTAAAGATGCAGGATTATCAATTCCTTTGGTCGGAGTCTCTACCACCTTCACAGCCTCTGTAACTTTGTCCGCTTCTGTAACACTCTTTGGGTCGGAAAACTCAACTTCCCCAGTGTCCATTTCAGCTTCTGGTGAGATCTGAAGATCTTCAGACTTATTTTCTACTGAATTTGCTGGAAGGTAACAGCAAGATAAAGATTTTTTCAGACCTCCTGTCACAAATGAGCAGAAAATGAATATACAGGACCAGCTCATCCCAGCTTCACAAAACAACTCTGTGGCTGTCTTTACATGAAAGGCTAAGATGATTTTGCTTTCTCAAAAATCATTTTCTTTACCTGGTTCTTTGCTACTCCAGACCTACTAGCAGCACTGCTTATCACTATTAGCAAACTCACAAGGTGCAAGAAGAGTGCACACCTAAGACTACTGTATTGCAAACTCTGTGAAAGGTGTGAAAGGTTTGGACTCACTCCCTTAAATATCTCATCTGGAAAGTGGAAGGCAGCAGAATAGCACCTGTACTGAAAGCAGTACCTAAAGGGGATCTACGAAAAAGCTGGAGAGACACCTTATCTGGGATTTTAGTGATAGGACAAGGAGTAATGGTTTAAAACTAAACATGAGTAGATTTAGATTAGATATTCGGAATAAATTCTTCACTCAGAGGGCAGTGAGGCCCTGGTCCAGGCTGCCCCGAGGAGCTGTGGCTGCCCCATCCCTGGCAGTGCCCAAGGCCAGGGTGGATGGGGCTGGGGGCAGCCTGGGCTCCCTGGCAGGGAGTGGAACTAAGTGATCTTTAAGGTCTTTTCCAACCCAAACCATTCTGTGTGTGGTCCAAGGAAAGACTGAAAGTTCTCATTTGTCTTACCTGCAGTAGTTGAGGCTTTCTTGATCTTACTATCTTTTGTCACCACAGATTTCTTAGTTTTTTCTTTTTTACCTATGTAAAATACCCAAAAACAAATCAGCAGAAATGCTTAAGTCTTACATTTGTGTAAGAGTAAAAAAATAAATAAATAAAGAGTAAAGAGGATGAAAATATGTACAGAAATCATCTGATCTGCAGCAATTCAACTGGTATGACAAAAAAACACCAAAACCTAAAAAATACGTTAATTCAACAACAAACTTGAATGCAAGTCACAGAAGTTACTCTGCTTCATGAATTTATTTAGGATTCTGGTGACACAACCCTTCTGCTGTAAAAAAGCTCATTTCCTCTTTCTCTTAAATGCCTGTAAGCAATTCACTGTTTCCATCTGAGCCAGCTCTGAGAAGCAGTGCTATAGGAATTGTAATTCCATTTTACAAACTGGATTCAGAATGACATACCCATCAATGAAAAAAACTTGAAACAGCACCATTCTCTTAAGTTTTAGCTGATTGAATTTTCCCAGCAAAACAAAAAACAGTGACTTGTCCCTATCTAAGTTCAAAACAAGCGCCCATAAAAGCCAAAAAATAAACAACAAAAATGATTTGGCTTTCATTTTCAATGTGTAACACCAACATTTCTGTAAAATCTCATTGGCTTCTCATGTATTTGCCACAATCTGTCCTCTTTTTCAGTAAAGTACCAAAAGAAAGTTACTCGTTAAAGCGTGACATACAGGTGTTTCTGCCAGACTAAGTAACAATAACTGATTCTGTCCGAATCCTTAGATGACCAGGGCATAAATTTAAAAGCAACTTGAACATTTAAGGATAATAAGGCACTGAGAAGCACTAGCACTAACTGCAAAAGGCAATGTTAAATGCATTATATCAAAGACAACTCAAAGAATTACACAAATTTCATGGAGGATAGAACACCACACGTATCATGAATAGATAGGGGCAAATATTTAAAATTACAGAGTATCAGCACGGGTCTTTTTTTTTTTTATTATTATTATTTTTATTGCTACTTGTGGGTGTTTCTCAAGCCAGACAGGTTACATGAAAAAGACGGCATCTGAAAGTATAAGCTGTTCACTTTCTCACACCTCTCTGGGCTTGCTTTCAGTCACTATTAAATAAAGCACTCATAAAAACAGAGAAATTGGAAAAAGGTATCATCAGATACAAGGTAGTCAAAGCCTCACCTGTAACAGATTTAGTTGTCTTAGCGGTGGTGTTCTGATGTTTTCTATTATGAACAGATGGGGAAAAGATAAAGAAAAATCAGATTCAAAGACAATTCATGAATATCAAAATAGCTTTAGAAGTTCCAAACCAGTAAAACACAGATATGAGCACACCTGGTTTCCAGTGGCTATCAGTAAGAGTGACATTAACGGACATAATGCAGCACTTACTTTGTACTTGGCGCAACTTTTTTAACAATCCGAGTCTTTTTTTTGATGCTCATTTTAGCCTAAAGCAGACAGAAAGAAGAACTTTTATTGCATCACTTATACCTTGTATTGGATAGGTTGCATCTTTCATTTTGTTAAACTGATACTATTCACAGTCAGCAATCTGAACCAAGAAAAACAGAAAGCTCAAATCTGAAATTCACAAGAGGATTTTCATATATTTTTTGACTCGTGCTTATGAAAAGCAATTTAAAAAATTATCAACTAAAACAACTAAATATTTTTCTTAAGAACATTGGTTTCTGGATTAAAATTCCAAGCTACACAGAAAATATTATGTTATTCACCAACACACTGCTTACCTGGCCAGGAGATGCTTTTGGCTTTTCTGCTACACTTATTTTCACCCGTTTCCCATTCACCAGCACTGGCACAGTTTCACCGTATTTCACAGCTGCTATCACTGCTTCTTTGTAGTTCATTTCCAAGTAGGCCTAAAATAAAAGGCACTTTCAGGCTTTACTTACACTGTAGGCACAAGATGCAAATTTCTGCAATTTTTCTTTAGAAAATCTGCTCACGACAGAACTGCGTGTGCTCCCAGAGTTCATGGGGAGTTTGATGACAAAGTTTAGACTGCAGTATTACATAAAAGGGAGCCTAGCTCCTTGAACAATTAACAATTAAGGCTCAGGTAGCAGCATAGAATTAAGACTCCCTGCTATTTCAAGGTTACTTATGTGATTTTTAATGACAACCTGCTCAGGAAGCCTTATCCGAAAGGACAAGCTGAGCTTACAGGTACTGCAGCTTTTATTGTTTCACAGTTTCTTTTGCATTCTCGCACAAACACCTTCTACTGGAAAACTCACCTCGTTCCTAGAGCGCAGTACGATGAGATCACTGACTTTGCCAAACGGCTGAACGATTTTTTTAATATCCTGATCTGAAAAGCCATCATCAGGTAAATCAGATATTTGAAGGACTGTCCCGCAATTCAGCAGTTCCTCTCTCAACAGCTACAAAGTAAAAAATAGAACAAAAATAAGCAATTTCCATGTTAAGTCTAGTACAACAAAAGAAAAACAATCTGCAATAGAAACTGCCCCAGAGCAGACCAACTGCTTAGCTCACTGAGGTGTTTCGAGGCTTTTGCTCTTTAACACAAGGACAGATCCGTAATTCCAATCACGGAACGGCCTGAGCTGGAAGGGCCCTTAGGATCATCTAGTTCCGACCCCCTGCCATGAGCAGAGACAAAACAACCTTTAGATTATTAGGTGACATCAGATAGGATTATCAAGTAACAGTGTACAACCGTCTTGTTTTTACTAAGTATTAAAAACCAACGTCATTCCAGCTGTCTAGGCTATGTGGGGAAAGAGTTGCCCAACTCCACTACCTTCCTTTCACTATCTATTAGCCTTCAGTATCAGCAGGCAGTGTTCTCTTCCCTTATCATTTAGAGGCTAGGATCTACCAAGGACAACTGCATCTACCACAGACACTCAAGAGTAACTAAAACAAAAGTCTGGTTTATAGGTGCTGCGTGTCCTGGTTTATAGGTGCAGCGTGTCCAAGAGATCCCAATCTGATGGACAAAGTCGACACTGGCTTAAAATCCTTCTTACAAGACGAGTAGGAAGTTCCTCTGCCTTGCCTTCTGTGCACAACATGAAAATGAGTACTTTCTGCCTCCTATCCCTTATACTTACACGGTAGCACCTTCCAGCAGAGCTCATCACGCACCATTTATACAAACAAGTGCACAGCAGCACAGGGCCCCGAGCTTAATTGGAATTTCTTTCTGCTGCTGTAACACAAACCTCCTGGAGCGCTTCCCATCTGTTACAAAGTGCTTGCTGTGGTGCTTAGCACGAAGCTGTACTATCACGGCACTATCTATTGCACAGAATTAGCGAACAGAACAGTTAATCCTTCCACACATGATCCCCCTGCAATGGGATACAAAGCAAATACTTCAAATCACAGAGAAAAATACTGAGAAGCTCACCCTGTTATAAGGAGAAGGACGAGGTCCGCTGGTTCCTGCGGGCAACTCTTCCTCATCCTCTTCCACTTCTTTGTCTTGGGGCGAATCGTCACTTTCAGGAGAAGAACTTGACCCAGGCAGAGAAAGCATGTCCTTCTTCGCAGCCTTCGGTGAAACGCTTTTCAGCGGCTTCTTCATGTTTCCAGGCATCTTCCCTAGGGGTCCATGAGAGGATGGTGATTTTCCCGATCCCGAGGATCCTAGCCCAGCTGCTTGAAGTGATTTATGCTTATTGAACTCCGCTACAAAGCCAGGTCCTAAACTTTTCACTACTGCCTCCAAAGCTGCCCTTCTGTCTGTGAGGGGAAGGGAAAACAAACCCATTTTTGGTTGGTTTTAAGAGCCCTTACCTACGCTGCTGTTCTGGTTCCTACATTCCCTATTCCTGACTCAGTCCTGCAACCTGCTGAAGTTCGAGAACCTTAATCACACTCCAGCAGAGGTGGCCTATAAATAAGAAACCTCTGTACTACTTCCACGGTGCTGTTGTATAACCTGACATTTTTAGTTAGGCTGACGTGACATGGGCAATATCATCTGCAAGAAGCCGAACGGCAGAGCAGGGAATGTCTGCAGAATTTTGCATGTCAGGGAACGTAAAAAAAGAAAACAACTTTTCAAGCCTTTGATCTTTCTCTGACATACTGATGCACTGCAGTGCTTTTTGGCTTGGTGCCCTCTGCTAAACTCAGTATCCTTCACTGTCTTGCTCTTTGTCACTTTGTCCTACAGCCTAACGTGCGGGTTTAAATTGCTCTTTAACAATCTGATACAACTTTGATTTCCCATATGCTTTGTTTTTGCGGAGATCAGTGAAAAATTTATATTTTGGTTATCAATTGCCTCTTCTACCTCTTGTGCTACATTAGAATGGTATTTTGCTGTTATAACTATCTCTTTGAAAATGCCTGTCCCTTCACAACTCCAGCTTCTTTCCCGTAAGAGCTCCCTTGCTCTTAATTTCCTTAACGCACACAAACAAAGGCACAGTATCCGGGTCAAAGAAAAAAGAACCAATCCTTTGAAATTCCTTTGTTTCGTTCTTCAGAATTTGAAGAGGAACAAAACCCTCCAAACATACTTGTATTTCACGCAAAGACTGAACTCAGAATTAATTACAAGGAACTGAGTTTACTCAAAATTTCCTAGAACAACAAGCTGGAGGAAATGAGCTGAAGAGTCACAAAGTGGTGCAACAAAATGTTATGAAGTATGCTTCACTGAAAGCCTTTCAGGTACCACGCCCTTATGTCAACTAAATTATTTATGGAAACTTCATCTTTTCCTCATAAATTCCACCTCCATTCAATGCAGTTTCTGAGCATCGCTTTTTCTTTCTCCACATCTACACTGCACACTTGCAAAATTACGTTTTTTGATGCTGAACAAGCAAGCATCCTCACTTGTTTCCAATTCTTGACTATCTTTACTGGCTTAAAAACTGAGCAAACACCCAGAAAAGGCAGTTGTTCAGCAGTGGTTTGGAACCATTAAACAGTTTCTGACACTAGGCAAGGAAGACTTTTTATGTTTCAGAATGCCTGTTTCCTGCTAAACACACTCCTCTCAAAGCATCAGCAAAAGGAAAAGTCATTTTTAAAAACAGAGATTTGCTGTGAAAAACTACAGATAAACCTCTTGAAATCAACTCTGCCTTCCTGAAATTAAAGGAAGCTTCGATTTGATTTAAGTAAGTGTTATCCGCCCTGTACCTTGCGATCGGGTCGCCCTCCTGGACCAGTCATTACTGGAAGACCTCGGAGGTCGCGGACTTGTTCTCAGCAGATTTCTTGACCGCTGCGGTGACCTCGACCTGTGCCTCGGGCTGAGCCGTCGCATCTGCCGTGGGCTTCGGCTTCGTGGTCTTGTTGGCCTGAAGCGGCCGGGGCTCCTGGACCGCGATCGCGACCGCCGCAGAACATAGCTAGAGCCGGCCACCCTCGAACGCCTGGGGCTAGGGCTGGCAGAGTTGGAGCGCCGCTTCGGGGTCTGGTTTTCTTTTCTGTCACCAGCATTTCTAGCAGAATAAAGGCATTCAGTGAGCTCTGACACGGCAGAGAATGATTAACCTGCGCCTGTTCAAACAGACTTTCTGGAGAAATTAGAAAAAATCAACAATGCTTAGAGCCTAATTTATTAACAAACATGCTTCTATTTCTGGAGGAACCACGTCACCAATGTTAAATAGAACTGAGAGGCGAGTGGGAGAGAAACACCTGCATGGAGAGAAAGCTGGAAAGACAACTCCAAAGTTACAAACTGCAGGGCTACGAAAAATGAACAGAAATAGGAGAAGAATATATGAAAGAGTAATGAATGAAGATACTTTGCTTCTTCCAAATTTACTTTGGAAGGTGGCAACCTCGCGCTGTTACGTTTATAAGACTGATTGAGACTGAAAGATGGGTTCCACAGAACTACTTAAATACACACCTAATGCATACTTCTGCTATGGAGAGATGTCAAGCTGATAAAGAACACGGAATGAGATCCATCACGGCAACAGTCCTCTTAGAGGACTGAACAGATCACAGGAGTAAAAGAGAAAACCTTGAAAATGCACAGAGTATATTCTAAATTTTCCAGGATATTTAAGGCAAGCTAGGACGAGTGCTTGGCCGTAGCATACTGGCCTGCCACTTTGCAATTTCTCAGCCCGTACTGAACCCTGTGATGACAAACATCCCCTGCCCGCCCCAGTGCTCAAAGCCAGGTAGAGCAGACGGTGCCTGAGAGATCTCACATTAAAAACGTGGCTGATGGAGCAGCCCTTCAGCTCGGAACAAGAAGCAGAATCTCTTCAGTAATTTTAGCACCAAAATTAAGAGACACAGTGGGAAATGACTGACACGGCATGCGTGCCCAGCACAGCTAGACCCACTGGGAAGAAAATATGCTGATCAAACAAAATGCAGAAGTCTTAGCACAACGTGAGCAACACGTGTCAACTGAAAGGCTTGTAAGTCAAGCTAGAACAAGAGCACTTCCTGAGGCACCACGTCCAGCCTTATTATCACTGTTTTAGAAGCCAAGTTCCTCTGAGATGGAATAGGTTCAGGAGAGAGGGCTGCCCCCTGGCAGACTGGAGAAGGGGCCGACAAGTCCTGTGTGGCCAGCAGCTAGCTGAGGTCAGCTGAAAAACCTCCAGTCCCCTAAATGCCTTCCAACATGCCCCGCACAGCACGTCCCAAAAGTGCTATTTAATTAGCAACCTTCAAACACCATTAAAAAGCCACATCAATCCTGGTATTCCTGCGCTCCATAGAAATGGTTGAATGCATTAGCAAAACAAAGCCATTTATAATAACAAAGCAGCACAAAGCCAGCTACCAGAGGGTCACAGCACCAAGCACTTTGCCCTGAGCCTGCGCCCGCAGCCCGGCCGTCGCTCTGACTCCCCAGCTGCAGACGTGCTGTCATCACCCAGGACTCAAGGAAGCACCACCCAAAAAGACAGCTCTCGCCCCACCTGCAAGCACAGATCACTCTCAAAGTGCTAGTAAACGTCTGTCCAGTTCATTAAGCTCCTCCAGTTTGGGGCAGTTCCCTTTATCCCCGGTGTGTTTAACAGCAGCAGCACTTGCAGCTCTGCAGCAATTTCAGTTTGAGGTTTTAAAGTATAATTACTCTCCATGAAAGTTTGAAGTTTGTTTTATCTCCCTCTAACACCATATTGCTCTTTGTTTATGAACATGGAGAGACCTTGAATGCACTCTGCAAATTAACCTGACCTACATTTTCAGCCTTTTTTTCTTCCAACTAATAGTCAGCTTCCCACGAAGCATGTCTAATTAATGGGGGTCACAGGGCAAGGCAGCAAAAATGAAAGTCCTATCGTTCCTGTTTCTGTTAAAGCTGGAGTATGCACAAACACTGAGGCAACAGAATAACTTAATCTCACTGAGATCCAAGCAGAATTAGTCTGCAGGGTGTGTTTTTATAAAACGTAATTGTAAACAGAGTAAGTTTTAAGCAGAAGAGACATGAGTTCATCAGTTCCACTGCTTCTTCAGCCTGCGATCCCATAGCTTCCCAAGGGATCTACGGGCGAAAAAGTCTGGGGAATAAGGAGCCAACACAGGGTAGCCTACTGTCAGATAGACTTTAAGCTGCTAACAAGAGCGGCTTAACTGGAAAAAAGTTTAAGTCTAAAAGTCGGAAATCCCTCCGTTTGATCACGACAGACTGAGGCACGGCTATGAAAGATGCCCATGGTGACACTGCTGACAGTGCCAGCCTTCAGACTTCCCTACAGCTTGCTCTCATTCTCATGAAGGAACTCTGGATACCGTGCCACTCACCTGATTAAAGGATTTAGGGCAACACCATTTTACAACAAAAAGGCAAGGAGGCCGCCAGTACAGCTCGTCAGTGAACAAAGCAGGAAAATTCATTGCCTTCATTCCCAGATACTTGTAACTGACAAATTTAAAACCACCTGTAAGCAAAAGGCAGTTACCTCTTTGAAGAACGAGACTCGGGGTTCCAGTCAGGGTACCTGTTAAATGCAGGAAACACAACTGTCAGCAAAGAGCTGCATCTGGGCACAGCTCTGGTCTCACATGCAGCAGCTGTTACAGATCTAAGCTCCCGTGCAGGACTCCAGCAGCACCACGTGCCACTTTCCTTCACCTAATAGTCTAAAATGAATTCAGAACAGTGCTCAGATATTGACATCTGAACCACGGAAACCCACCCAGCACGGTCTGAGGGACCACGTGCATGCACAGAAAGTGCTTTTTGGCCTAAATGAACTTTTTTAAACAAATTCCTTACTGTTGGCGTAACTGGCGGCAGCTCTCGATGTGGGAGGGGGTGTTCTGGTGCAGAATCCAGTCCTAGGTGGAGAGAAGACATCCAGAGAAGTTCGGTTAGCAGGGAAAACGTTAGCATTTGACCACAACCTGAAGCGCTGTCATACTTTACCTTCCATTGCCAGTACATTACTAACAAATGATCTGATGTCAGGGTCACATTTCTCACTTGAGATTACCACTCCTTAATGCTAACGATGAGAACGCTTAATGATTATGGAAGGCTGCTACAGAACACGAAGGAATTTAGGTGGAAAGTGCAGAGGATGCATCGCATTACATTAATCTGCTACCTCCATCAGCACCCTGCGCCGCTGTCACCACATCTCCAGCACAAAGGGCTGATCCAGTAGCTAACGAGAAAGTACGTAACGAGAAAGCCATTAGCAGCCTTCACGAGCTGTCAGGCTGTATGAACACGCACACAGCACAAGAAGCTGAGTACAGCAGAGAGCCTGACACAACGTGCTATCGGCGAGCCAAGTCTCATTTCTGTGGAAGCTCGACTGAGCAGTGCTCCGAGCACAATCGCTCCTAAGAGCACGCTCCGACTAAAGGTCACTCAAAAGCCCAATGAATCTTGTCACCCCCCCGTGAATTTCTAGGCAGAAAAAGCCCTCGCAAAAGCCTTACTTGGGAAACAGCTGCTGGGATGAGCATTGCACAGCCACAAGTACAACGGGAGCCCTCAGACCTGAAAACTGCTTATGCATGGGGTTAAGGTAAACACTGATTTAGTGCCCCTATAGGGAGCTGTGCACCAAGGCTGTTCTTGTAGTTGTAGGAGTAATGCTGGACTAAATTGGTGCTCCAGTGGAAGCAACTGCTCCGGTTAGCTCGCTGATCGAGAGCTGCTGACTGCTCTCAGATGGTATCACGTCGGGAGGGATCGTGTCAGGAGGGTATCACGTCGTCGTGACGATCACTGAGTATCCTTAAAGGCCAACTTCCTGCTGCTTCGGTATTTTAAACAATAATGGGTGAATAATGCAACTGACAGGCCCAGCTTTACAAAATGCCTCGCTGTTCTGAAATTACCTCACTCTCTGGAATGCACGTGCAGGTTTATACAAGGTTATAAAACACCGAGCGAGCAGCATCTCTGGTTTATTGGCAGAAAAACACGCCGCTTCAAAGGAAAGCTGGTGATGGCTCACTCAGAGCACGTGAGGTGGGAGGAATTGATGCGACCACGATTAGCTTTGTGCATTTTGCCAGCCCGGAGGACGGGGTGAAAACAGCCACTCCCTGCGCTTACAGCCCCAGCCTCACAGCACTAAGATCTGATACAACAGAGCCACCCCAGCTATTTATGCTGCACACAGCTTTTACAGCAAACACAGCCCGTTTTAAGCACCAGACTTACTTCCATTTCCTGAAGAAGCAGACACGCTGCTCAAGCATCTCCGGAGTAAAAAAAAAAAGCAAGCAATTCCTCACGATAAGCTGTTTTTGTCCTCGTAACACGCGGTTATTGAGCGATCCCATCCGTAAGAACGCTGTTTGTCCATAGCCTTGAAGTTAGATGGAAAAACTGTCACTGAAGGGCTGAAATTAGCTGTTGGAAACGAAAGGCAATGGGGCTTCAGGCACTGCCCAGCGCAGAAAGCACACCCAGTGTCCGTGAGGGCCAGCAGAGGCCGTTCTGCTTCCCCTGGTCTTCATCTGCCGGAGCAGCGGGCACTGGGGAGGCTGGCAGGCCCACAAGGAGATATTCTCCTCCCTCACAAAACCCCCATTCTTCTCCTCTTCAAGCCTTCACTATGCCGATGCCCTCTTGCGTTTTGTATAATCGCAGGAGCCTCGATTTATGCGTATTCCTCCTCTTTGATTAATTCCTTGCCCTTTTTGAGTCTTCAGAAAGATTCCAGTCCCTCTGGCAAGGCTGTCCCACTGGACGGATCCTTCCCCCAGACGGATCCTTCCCAGCACGAGGAAGCCCCCAGCCAGCTTCACACTGCACCACGAACCCACACAGGCCAGGGAGAGCAGCTCTGTCACCGTTACCTAATTTTGGGGGACCAGCAGGTCTCGGGGTGTTGTGCCAGCCCAGCCCACGTTATAGAAAAGCCAGGAGGAAGAGGGAGCAGGACCGTGCTTTGTCTCACTACATCGGCAGTGCAGCCACAATTCCTGTTGTGGGGAACCCTGAGGCTGTAGGACTGTGTGCAGGGTAAAGCCCCGGGCACCACAACACAGACAGAGGGGACCTCTGGAGGTGACCTGGGCCAGGACCCTGGCTTTAAATCTGTTTTAGCTGGAAGAAGACCCTGTGATGTGGTGCTTTACTCATCAGCACAGGGCTTCCAGTACACACAAACCCTCCTGCTGCTAGCATCACAGCCCTGCTCTGTTCCCAAAGGGCATGGTTGGAGACAGAAACCACACCTCACTGCTCCAGCATGACCACAACCCCCAGCTGAAAGCGAAGCTGCTCTGTGAAGTATTCCTGGAATGTTTTCATACGTCGGGGAGGCTGGAAAATACATTTGAAAGCAGAGGACACCGAGGTGAGATCGCAGCTAACCCAGGACAAAATAATTCTTCCCTGAAAAACCACCGCAGGACGCTTCTGAGAACTCCTCCCAGGTCCAGAAGTCATCTCAGACTTGCCAGATCTGTGTGTGAAGCTAACAGCCCTGCCTCCTCCAGCGCTGCAGGGCTTATGAAATGCTTCTCCCCACAGCAAGCCGCGGTGGCTGCGCCACGCCGCTGGGAGATGTTGTAACTTCTGACTTGTGAGCAGAGCCGTAGCACGACGCCGCCTCCAAATAAATGATCACACAAACAGCGCTGCAGGAGGGGTGCTCGGGGTTCTCCTCAGATCACAAAAGAACCAGAAAGTGCACTGAGTGCTGAGCGGCAGGAGCTGCACACAGCGCACTGCTCCAGAGGATTTGGGAACACCGCAGACCTCTCAAGGCCGTTTTGGCTTTTATTCCATCAGCCCTCATTAATTAAGCAAAGTTAAATACGTCAGCGGATAAAAACCCCAGGGAGAGCCGATCGGATGCTTTGGGGAACAGCAGAAGCATTTTTTCAGCTCCAAGCCAAAACAAAGCCCTGGCTGGGTTTCGCTGCTGTTATGGCAGAGGCACGCTGCAAGAACGAGGGCGACGGGGCTGAGATGATGCAGACAGCAGGCTTCAGCCACCAGCAGCCCCCGCAGCTCCGCAGGCCCCTCCAGGAGCAGCAGCCAGCTGTAAATCTGTCAGTTCAATAATGTGACATCAGGTAACCTGCTCGAGTTCTCTTCTGAGAGGCAGCACAGCTTCTGTGTCAACCCTGGCAAGAAAATGGACCCTAGATGAGTCTACTTCTGCACGAGGCTGGGTTAAAAGAACCTACAAAAGGCAGTGCAGCACATGAATGCTCTGTGAAATCTGTTATCTTAACACCACAAACAGTTTTCAGATGTTCAGTCCCTTCAAGTGTTGGAGAAAAAGGTTTTCTTCACCTGGTATCTTTCATCCTCTTCATAACTCGTCGTCTGCTCTTGTTTCAAGCCATCCTCTTTGCTCATCTCCTTCCTTCCTGAAGCCACCCAACCTTTCCAATTTGCCGGGGACAAGACTCCCGTCTGTAATGCAGTGTTCACAAACAGCCTGCTGCAGCTGGGCAGTCCCCGTGCCTCACCATTCTGGCCCAGAACAGCTCCTGAAGATGCAGATTCCCCTCGAGGTGTGCTGGGGAGACGAGACCAAAGGCAGCCTCACTCACCAGATAGCTCCTCTTGCAGGGCTCGTGGCAGCAGGCACAGGGGAGCCACCAGCCCAGAACTCACCTCCCACCTACAGGCGGCTGCAGGTCGGGCTTCTGGAGCCATCAGAGGCACAGCCCTCGGAGGACATCCTCTGTGAATTCATCCTGTTATTTCTGAACTAACATTTGTCAAAATTGTGGCAAACTACCTCTGTTCCCCGTGGAACACCCCTGTGCTAGCACAGCTCACGCCCCACGAGGCTGTAGGTTCCTGCTCCATCGCTTCACCACCGCTCATCTGCCAGTTCCAGGGGGCTTCATCGCTTCCAAAACCCAACGTCCAGGCCACCTCCAGCCACACAACCGAGCCACAGCTTTATTTGTAAACCCACACCATAAATGCAGGAGGAATTTCTCATGCTTTAGAATTCACAAATGTACAGCTCTAACATTGCTCGAACAGACTTTTATTTCTTGAAGTATGGGGAAAAAAAAAATAAAAAACTAATTAATCTTATTATTTTGAAACATCATTGTTTGAATGTGACCTGTCCCAAACCGGTATGTGATGTATAATCAGCAGCTCATATACATAAAAAAAAACCACATCAGAATCAAGTTAACGTATGCTGGAGCTGGAAGCTGGCATGACGAGGAGAAAAGGTGCAGTGGGATCGGGGAGCCTGGAGAACACACGCTACGCTGAGTGCCATTAAAATGAGGGGTTACAGATCTGTGTCTCCCCCAGAAATTCAGCTGATTTGTCAACTGGTTTTTAGTAAAAACATTTACTGGGTTTTAGCAAGAAGCAGTACGCAAGCTACCAAGTACTTCACACTTACACAGACCGCACTTCTCCAAAGCGCTGTGCCCAGTTGTGAACACAAACACGAACTTGTTGCCCTGTTCAATTTTAGACGTTTTTATCTTAAATCAAGCTTCCCTTTCAGTTTTGTAACCCGCCCGAGCAGCTGCAATTCTTCCTGGCCGTCAGTGCCTCCCATGTGAAAGTGCTTGAACATTTATTTGGACTCTGAAGTCCCCAATGCAGCTGTCTCCATCTTAATTGTGTGCTCCCTTTTGTAATTTTGCAGCACAAACAGGGCCTGCAGTCCTGCACGGTTCTGCCAAACTGTGGAGTGTCCCCCACAGGCTGCCCATGCTTATTGAAGACTATTTAGTCTTTAAACATAAAACTAATAAGGAACTGTTTCATTTTAAATGACATTCTCCTATATTTCTGACATATCCAGCTCAGGACTTTCACGAAAAATCTACAGCTTTTGGGATTCTTTTCTCTCTCCCCATATTCCCCAGTTCCCTCTGCCGGGAACTGGAACTGTGACTTGCTCCAGAACTGAACGCTAGGTCGGATGAATGGAAGCATTTTGTGTACTCGTCAGAGCTGCCCTTCAGTCTCTGGGCCAGCCAATGTCACCCAGACCACATTTGGAAGATTACATTTTTGCAGATAAATAGGCTGCTTTGTCTTAAGGCAGACTTTGCGGGAGTGGGGCTGAATATATGAACATCTCAGGCACCCCGCTGAGATCCAGCACACAATTTCTGCACGCATTTTAGTCACCCGGATGATGGATTTGACCCTACTGGGAAAGGGTTTGCTCTGTCACTTGAAATCCCATCGCAGAAGGCATAAATCATTTTTCACATTCAAAGAAACCATAATAACGTGCAGGGCAATTCTGAAATGCAGTCTGAGAGGGAACACGCTGTGCAGCGAGGTTATAACCGTTCCCTAGCAGGGTTTCTAGCACTTTGCAATTAGCACATAAGCACCCAGACTGCCGAGCAGCAGCACAACTCATTCAATGCACGATAAAAAAAAAAATTAGCTCATGAAACAGTGCAGCAGGTAAGGCGCTGAGCACAATTTAGGCAATAATCTTTGAAAGCCACTCACCTTCATATGAGTGCATTCTATGTTACAGAGAGAACACATATGGGGGAATATTCTCGGAGACGTGGCATAGTAGTCATTCATCATGGAGGGCGTGGGCAGCCTTTTGATCTTCTGGGCATCGGACTGCAGGAACACGGGGAGCCACGAGGCCTTCACGATGCCGAAAGGAGATTTAATTGGCCCCTCGGGCTGCGGCTGGAAGGGTTTCTGCCCCGCCACCGAGCCGCTCTGCGCGGCGGGCTGGCTGCTCCCGGCCTCGTGCTGAATTCGCTCGTGCTGGCCGACGGCTGCGAGGAGCTCGGCCGAAAAGGGCGGCTGGGCCATGGGCGGCATCACGTGCTGGGGCACGGGCGGCTGCACGAGGGGCGGCATGACGGGAGGCAGCAGGGGCTGCGCCAGGGGAGGCAGCATGGGGGGCGGCAGCATGGGGGGCATGACGGGCGGCACCGCCGGCTGCGACACCGGCTTCACCACGGGGAGCCCCGCGGGCGCTGCGCACAGCCCGGACACTTTGCCCGCGGCCTCGGCTGGAAAAAAGGAGCGGGAGGTGGAGGAGTCGTTCTGGAAAGCCGGGGGTTTCAGCAAATCCTGAACGGGGAACACCGGGTTGCACGGCACGCCGGGCGGCGGGACACCCATGGGCACGTTTTGCTCTCGTTGGAAGTCTTCCCTGCTCTCTGGCGCCGGTGCTTCGGGGTTATAGACGCGCGACTCGAGGGGATCCTCGTTCAGCACCTCGCTGTTGTAAGCACGCACCTCCAGAGGATCCTCGGTGTAATCGTATTTGCTGCCGTGCCCGTAATCGATCACTTTGCCTTTGACCGCCGCGCCGCTCGTTCCGCCCAGCGTTTCTTCTCCGCGGCTTGGGGGATGCAGACCCGACAAAGAGTGACCCATCTTCCGAATCCGGATCTCTCTCAGGATGAGGGGCATGTTCTCGGGCGTCAGCTGGTCGTCTGGGTAGCGACTGAGCTCCTCCAAGTCTTCGTTGGAGAGCCCGAAGCTGGCCAGGATGCTGGAGGCGCTCTCAGGCGTGTAGCGGCTCTGGGCGTTCGCGCTCTGCTCCGGGATCCGGGCCGGGGGGGGCGGCTTCTGCGCGGCAGCCCCAGCGGAGCAGGGGGGGTTATTGTCCCAGCGGCTGCTGCGCGCCTCTCCCTTCTGCTCCTGGTGGAGGTTCGTCTTCACCTTGACCTGCCTCGGATCGGCCCTGTGCAGAGTCACCCGCACGTTGATCCTCTGCGAGCCCGTCCACTGGAAGCTGTCCTGGCCCGAAAATCTCTGCGGTGCTCCCGGAGGTGTCCCCGGCGCAGGTTTTCTCTGCAGCCCCGCTGCGCCTCCTCCCCTAAAGGATCCCGGGGGCTTGGCTCCGGCCGGATTGGGTCCTCTCGGCCTCTGGGGCAGCGCTCCTCGAGGGCTAAACATGGTGCTTTTCAGCAATGCCTGACCGAACTGAGCATGAGGAGGTGCGGAGCTGCTGGCAGCAACCGAGGTCAAGTGCTGGAGGGCCAAGTGAGTCTTAATTTGGGCAAGCTGTAAGGGAGGAGGGCCCAACAGAAGTGGGCTCGCAATGCCAAGGTTCAAGGAATTCACAAGTGGTGCGAAACTTTCCAAGAACAGCACAAAGCTGAAAGTTAAAAGACAAGCGTTAGATTGTTTCATCTTTTCACCTGCGTCACGCAGCGGGTTCTATAACCGGGGAGGACAAGAAGGGAGCTCGGGCAACAGCGCTTCAGTGACAGTTTAGGCGGTGCTTTCGAAAGCGAAATCCCGTTGCACAAAACCTTTTTGCTGCACAGCCTTACCCAACACACAGCCCTTCAGCAAACGAGCTGTGCCCACGAGCTCCGTGCCCAGCCAGGACACACTTTCAACAGCATTGCCTACGGCTTGACACGGCAGCTCGGCACAGTTTGCATTTATTTCAGTTTGGAGCCGTGTCAGGAGCAGTAAGCCAAGGTATTAAAACCCTCTCCAAGTGTTTACGAAGTAGGACTTGTAAGTGAAATCATTACGTGGGGAGCTCGGAGCAGTCACAGCCTGGATGCCTCGTTATTTGGGATCAAGCTGGAGCCAGCAGAGCAGCGCTCGGGGGGCCACTCCCGCAGCGATCCCCACGGGTGAGCTACAACACCCCGCAAGCAGCCAGCGGGTGTGACAGCGCCCGAGCTCTGTGCCTGGAAGGTTTCCATCCCGCAGATGTTAAAGGCACAATCTTACATCCAAACAATTCGAAATAGAAATGTGTGGGGCCGCATCAGAACAAGTTATGCTCGAGAATAAAACCAGCAGAGGGGCAGTGGGAACCACCACCCGGTATTTCGGCTGGAAGCACCAAGAATTCAATCCCATAAAGCAGTCGGACACCCACAAAACCAGGGGGTGCAGGACAAAGTGATGCCAGCCTAAAAAAACCCAACTCCTAACAGAAGTTTTCCAATAAACGGAGGTGCCTCCCTCAGGACTGCTCGCCGTAAGGCAGCAGTTTGAGAACCCCAACTCAAAACCCGCACGCGGCTGTAGCCTGGGAGAGGCGAGCCACATACAAGCAGCAAGTTTCACACTCTGAGGATGAATTCTGTAACCTGTCCCGACCTTTTTTGTTCTATGTCCCATCCCGTTATTTCTATTTAAATGAGGAAAGCCTGAGGTCAGCCCAAGAAGGAACAGCAGCTACAGGACCACGAACTACATCCCTTCTCCCTCAGAAAATAATGGGAAGGAGCCGACCCCCACCGGGCAGCACCAGGGGCTCTCACCCCGACCCCTTCCCACCTCTTCTCCCTCCCACAGTGCCAGAACAGTGTCACGCAAACAACCCCAAAGTCATCTCCTGCCTTTCAGTTCGCTCTCCTCTGGAACCCTCATCACTGCGGGGCAAAACCAAAACCACCTCCCGGCACGTTCATTTGGAAAGCAATTGGAGGGGGAACAATATCGGAGCCACCCAGAACGAGGAGGAACACAGCAGGGAACATTTTAAAAATAAATGTGCAGCTTTGCAAACCAAACCTGCATTTGCTGGGTCGGGAAGCTCCCAGGGGACGTGGCCAGGAGCTCAGGAGCAGACTTCCCGTCGCTGGGACTTCCAGGAGCTGCAGATTTCAGCCCCGGCACGCTCCCACGCCACCACCTCGCAGCGTGACGTGACCCCACACACATCTCTGGACCCTCAGCAGGCAATTAACCCGGTCAGAAACGAGGATTTGGCAGGTAAAAAAACTAACTGCTGTAACGCACAGTCAGTCCATAACAAATGCCAGGAGGAGGTGGCCTCTGCTTTGGGGCCACTTGTAAAGTTACCCCCCTGCCTTAGGAGTTTTCTGGAGCGATCTGTTCAGCGGGGAAACGGGCACAGGCCTCACCCCGTAGTGCTCCGCTGGAATAAAACATTTTAAAGCAAAACAGCTGGAGTTTAAAGCAAAACAGCTGGAGTTTAGTTTGCTTTTCAGCGAGTATTCTACAGCTGAACTTGAAGATAACCTCTTCCCACTTTGTTTTAGCAATAGCACTCCAAAATTACTGGGTGGCCTTCCTTTAGTGCATTAAAAGCCTCGAGTGGCCTTGCTGAGTGTATGGGAGCCGAGGTCCAGCACCAGCAGCAGGCTGTGTTAACCTCCTTTCCTCCAGGTCCTGCAGCTTTCCTCCCTCGGCACTGTGCTAAGGGTGGGAAATTTGCTTTACCCGAGGTGTTCACGGAGCGAGATGGTCAAAACGAGATTTTCCTCAGCAGCAACACGCCAAATCCTGCAGCTCTTCAGGGCTGGCTCACCCCAGACCTGCTCCCTCAGCCTCCAAACCAAAAACCCAGCAGAAACAACCCACGGGGAGAGGAGCCCTGCCTGTGGCAGGCAGCAAAAAGCTCCGGCTGCCAGCAGCTCGTTCATCTCAGCAGCCCCAGCACACGCTCAGCAACAACTCACCGCTTCCCCTTTTAGCTCTCCACTTTGCCTGCTCCAACCCAGGCAAACCAGGCAGGGATGTTAATAAAGGTGACGGCTTATTAACGAACTAACCTGGAGTAAAGCCGGTAACGAGAGGCAGAGAACTGCACTGCCAGGGGTGCAGGGAGCACGGCAGCGCTGCCAGCCGGGAGATCCGGCACAGAGGTGGGAAGGAAAAGGGCACTGCAAATCCTGCAGCGCTGCCGAGGTCGAGCTTTTGGTGGAAAAAGTGGGAAATAAAAAAGGTCTGCGTGTCCTGAAGCTGTCTCAGTGGCAGCGGGGCCTCAAGCTGAACTCGCTCGCTCCCCAGCGTGAGAGGAAGAGTGGGAATAAGCAGGATATGGGCAAGGAAACAAGGCAGGCACTCACCTCCTGCCGTTCAGCCGGGCTCTGGCACCACACGACCCCAAAAGCCACGAGGCAGCCCCTGCCCCGTGCCCCTCTGGCCCAGTTTTATGGCCGAGCTGCGGCAGTTACAGCCCTCAGCCCGCAGGGTTGGCTGTTCTGCCTGTCCCCTCCCAGCCTCCTGCCCACCCCCAGCCGGGGGGGGAGAGCCCTGAGGCCACCGAGCGCTTCCCCACGACCCCGTCACAGCCCCACGGAGCTGCGGGGAGCACCCCAAAATCCTCCCCAGGCAGATCCTCCTGCTGGAGCACCTCCCCAGGGGCTTACAGAACAGAGGGAGGGCTCACGTGCTGCTCAGGACCCAGGACAGGAGCTCTGCAGGCACCCAGAGGGAGAAAAAGCACAAATTTACTCACAAATTTACTCAGAGGGGAGAAAAAGCACAAATGAACGAGCACCTGGGAAGACAAAAAGCAGCACGCACAGCACAGCTCCCTGCAACCTTCCCAGAGTCCGCCCCAGCCTTCCACATAACTAAATAAATAAATCTGAGCAAGGTTTTCAGCAAGTAGTTCTTAAAAAAAGCCAAAAAAGGTCATTTCAGCACCCTTATTGACTATTCACAGCAGAAATTGACTGGCCTTTAGGGAATTTTTACTTTCCACCTCAAATTTCCGAGCACCACGAACCCCGCAGGCTGCTCCCTGCACACCCACAGCAGCTCTGAGGCACGCGGAGCTCTGCACACCCCATGTGGAGTGCTCCAGACACAGAGCAAACACAGACACTGCTGCCTAAAAGTCCTTTTTAAAAACCTCTCCTTACACGGTAATTAACCTGATGGCAAAGCAAGCAGAAGGCCTTTTATTTACCTTTAAACCTGAAACGCTGGGAAAACGTTCCAGCGTTCTGCCTGGTTCACACCAAGCCGTGGAGCTCCTCTGTGTCAGCGTGGGTACGGCGGGTCTGCTGAGCTCAGCCCCAAGACAAACGGTGATTTGGGGGAAACAGAAGAGGGAAGAGCAACGCAGGGAGCAGCAGCGTTTGTAGCCGCTTGGAACCCCACCCCTGGCCAAAAAACACTGGGTGATATCACTTGGTGTACGAGCTGGAAAAGGAGAGGGAACAGAGGAGAGGGAGCAGCCTCGTCCCTGACGTCCTCCACCCTTCAAAACCGCACGATTGTTCTGTCAGCGCTGGCAGATTTCCCTTTTAAATCTGGACAAGAGAGCAATCAAAGAGGCTGGCTGCCCTCGAGGGGTGCCTCTCCAACAGGGAAAATAACGAGCTCGCTCCTACACCCGCCCTCTGCAAGAGCTCACAGCCTCAAGACCTCGTTATCCGAAAATCCCACTGATTGACCCCAAACCGGGGGGGGGGCAAAGCCCAGAACCGGCCCCGTGCTTTGCTGCCAGGATGGGATATAAGAGAACAAAACAATCGCCTGCGCTGGTTTAAAACACGATTGGTGTTAATGACTTGTTTAGATCGGTTTTTAAGTGACCCTGGAGAAAAATAAATTAAAAAATTGACCATGTTATGTTATTGTATGGGAATAATTGTATTTGGGGGCACGTTCACCGAGGTAGGATGTGTCTAACCTCCCGAAGCAGCCCACTCTGTGACCATCTGCAGGTTCCCACCTCAGCACCGCGACCCACACCACGCCACTGCCCGAAATGAAGAGAATTTTTCTGCTTTTTCCCCTTTTTTGACCAATTCCAGCCCATTATCACCTCCTTTAGCCAACAAACCGCTCCAAAGAGGCGGACTGCCCAGCTGCCGGCCAGCACCCGGCCCCGCGCTCTGAGCACCCCAAGGCCCCGGGACCGGGCCCCGGGACCGAGCCCAGGCCCCGGGACCGAGCCCCGGCCCCGGGACCAGGCCCCGACCCCCCCCCCCGCCGCCATTTTGTGCGTCCCCTCAGCCCGGGGGCGGCCGGGGGCCGAGCGCCTACCTCCGGGAAACCGCAACCCAGCGGCTCCGCTCGGCTCCGCGCCGCTCCCGGCTGCTCCCCGCCGCTCCCCGCCGCCTCCCCGGGCCGGGCCGGGCCGAACCGGGCCGGGCTGGGCCGCACCGGGGCCGCACCGGGGCCGTGAGGCGGCGGGAATGCGCACTGCGCATGCGCACCGCGCACCCCCCTGCTCCCGTTAGGGCTCTGCGCAGGCGCAGAGAGCAGCCAGAAGGTCGGGCACGCATGCGCACAGCGCGCATGACGCCGCGGAGGGAGGGGCTTCTCGGTGAGGGCACCGCGCTCGCAGTGCGCGTGCGCGACCGCGCTCCCGCAGCCTGAGGGGGATTGCGCATGTGCGGAGTGTGGCTGAAGGGGCGGGGTGGATGGTGGTGCCGCAAGGCATGCCGGGAGCGCGCCTCCCTATATAAGCGGCACGCGGCGGCCGCCATTTTAGAGCGCGGTGGCGGCGCCGAGCGGGCGGGAGGCTCCCGTCAGGCGTCCATGGGGCTGCAGCGCCTGCCTTTAATTATTTTTTAATTAATACGGGCACAGAGCACAAGGATCTGACTCACCCAGCCTCCCCAGGCTGCACGCTGGGTGTTGCAGGAGCGGCATTAACGCCTGGTAGTTGGGAGCAGGCTGCAGCCTCTAATACAGCCGCGTCCCCAAACGTAATTAAGCACGGATCCGTAATTAAGCACGATTCCCCAAACACAATTAATCCAGCCCGATTAACCAACCACAATTAACCTGTAGCTTCAGTGCTGGCCCTGCAGTCCCAAAGGGTCCATCACTGTGGGCAGCCGCCTTGGTGTGGGCGCAGGGAGTCCCCCAGGCAGCCCCAAGGTTGCTTGCGAGGCCACATTGTCCCCAAAACACCCCCAAATATTGCCAAAACTGACCATGGCTCACCCCAAAACGCCGCTGTTCCATCACGGTGACCGTACCCAAACAAAAAGCCTCGGTACAAAGCAGGCACGGGACCAGCCCTACCCCACCCCACACCATTTGCCCACACGGAGCCTGTGTCAGCAGGGTCCAAACATGGTATTTGGGGCGTATTTGGGGCATTTTCGGGTCGGTTCGGCTCAGTTCAGTTTGTGTGTGGCCACCGGGAGCGATTCACTGGCCTTTGGCTTCCTGACAAAGCCGGGCTGACACAAACAGCTCGCTGCTCTGTCTCCAAACCTGCTCAGTTCCTCCCCAGCACATCAGGCCTGGAAACCTTTAAAGTTCAGTTTCCCAAATATTTCGGGCTTTTTGCAGCCACCCGGCCCTGCTGCAGACCTCAGGCGTTCCCCGTTCCCCCCACAGCGGTGGAAAAAACACAGCTGGGGAGCTGGAGGCTGCATTTCCCAGGCTTGGGTATCGAATTTTTGGGTAAATTTCTTGATGTGTGCCTGCGTCTGTTCTGCCACAGACGGTCCTCGCTGGGAAAAGTCATTTTTGGGAGGTTATTTTGGGAAATTGGTCGTCGGCTAGGAGAGGGGTTGAGCTTTTATGGTGAGACCACCGAGCTCTGCCCCAGTTATCAGTGGTTTTAGGAGCCTCCCAAAGGCTGACGGTGCCCAGCACCTGCTGGGAGGCTGAAATGTCTCGTTGGAAAATAAAAGTTTGGGTCAAAAGCTTTATAAAATAAATAAATAAATAAATAAAAATAAATAAATAAATAAAAATAAAATAAAAATAAAAATAAATAAAAATAAAAATAAATAAAAATAAAATAAAAATATAAAAAATAAAAATAAAAATTACAAATAAAAATAAAAATAAAAGTAAAATAAAAATAAAAATAAAAGTAAAAATAAAAGTAAAAATAAAAATAAAAATAAAAATAAAAATAAAAATAAAAATAAAAATAAAAATAAAAATAAAAATAAAAATAAAAATAAAAATAAATAAAAGCTAAGATGAACGCTCAGCCTGCGCAGCGCTGCTGTGCTGCTCCTGCAGGTGGTGCTGCCCTGACAGCTGTGAGAAAAACAGCCAAAAATAAGAAAAAAAAATTGTCTGGAGTCACAAAGCAGGCAAATTCCTCCAAAAAAGCCAAATTCCTCCTGCCTCCAGCACCCGGAGGCCTCCCCGGCTGCCTGAGGGTTTTTTTTCTGAGAGGAGGCGCGGGTTAAGCCCCAGGAGGGTGTGCGATGAGAGGAAAATGAGCCAAAAAATTTGATTTTTGTGCCTGGTTTTGTGGGGTGAGCCTGCAGAGGGGCGGCACCCGGCAGCAATTAGAGAAGCATGGTCTTAAAAGGCATCATTAAGAGGGAAACACTAATTAAGCTTGGGGAATGTAAACACCCCCCCGACACCAAAAAACACCCAAAAAGCTTCAAAAAGAGCTCACGGGAGAGCTCCAAAAGCCAAAATCAGCAGCAGGAGGGAGCCTGGGGGCTGGGACCTGGTTCCCTACGGGTGCTGCTGCTGCTCCTGGCCTGATTTCTGGGGCAAAAACAGCCTGTTTTGGGGCAGATGTGCTTCCTGGGCCTGGCAGCGGGTGCCTGCAGGAGGGAACTGGGAGCACTGGGAGCCACTGGGAGCACTGGGAGGTGCGGTGCCCACCCAACCAGCAGCCCCAGTGCTGGGTCCTGTCCCCGTAGGGCCACCCCTGGCACCGTTTCGTCCCGGGGCCGACGTCTCGGGAATGTCCCAAAAGGGCTTGGAGGGCGGCCACGGGGCCAGGCGCCGGGATTAGCGCCCGCTCAGCAGCTCCCAGCTCAGTGACGCCCGAATTTCCTCGCCGCCATCCCAAACGGCTCAGGTGCCAGCCCCAAAAAAAAAGGGAGACCCCAAAACGGCACAAATCCACCCCAAAACACCAACGGGACGGGGAAAAGGGGGGAGAAGCGTGCCCCAACCCAAAACCGTCAGCCCCAAATGGGAACCAGGAGGAGGTGGCGGGCAGGGTACGGGGTACGGGGGGGGGCTACCGGGTGCCACCCCCCCGTCCCGGTACGGGGCCCCCGGTGTCCCCGCGGCATCCTAAAATTCCTGGGCTGGGGCGAGCCGTCCCCGTGTCCCCGTGTCCCCGTCCCCGCCGCATTGGGGACATTCCCTGGCCCCCGCCGGGCCCCCGCCGGCCTTCACTGACCTTGGGGGGGCTGCCGGGAGCCCCGGGGACAGGCCCCTCGGTGCCCCCCCGTGGGGTCACGGTGACACCGATGGGGTTATGGGGACACCGGGGGGGACACCCGGTACCTGTGGACCCCCCCCCCCACCGGTGCCACCCCAGGGTTATTTTTACCACCCCACTGCCCGGCCATACAAGGAGCCCTCGGACACCCCGGGACCGGGCCCGGTGCCCCCGGTGACACCTCGGGGGGGGGGCACCTCGCCCCCACCCCCCCCCCCCCGGGACCCCCACTGGGCACCGGGGGATGATAGCGGGGGCCGGGACAGCACGGGGAAGGGGTCCCGTGCTTTGAGCCCCCCATGGGGGTGACCCGACCCCCCCCTCCCGGTAAGCCCCATTCCCCGGTGCCCCCCCCGGTACAACACCGGGCACCGGGGGCAGGCACAGCACGGGGCTGGGGGGTCCGGAGCCGGTGCTGTGAGCCCCCCCCGGGGTGAACCCGGTCCTACGGGGGTCCCCAAGCCCCCCTCCCCCGGTAAACCCCATCCCCGGTGCCCCCCCCCCGGTAAATCCCATTCCCGGTGCCCCCCCCGGTAAACCCCCGGGACCACCCGGTAAACTCCTGGGCCCCCCGGGGACGTGAAATTTGCTCTCCCCCCCCCTCCCCAGCCCGGGGTCGTTCCGGTTCCCTCCCACTCACCGCCGGAACGGGTCGAGGGGCACCGGGGGGGGCACCGGGGGGAGAACCGGGGGGGTCCCGGGCCCCCTCTGCCGGGGCACGGAGCCTCCGCCACCCACCGGCGGCATCTCGGAGGGGAGCAACGGGGGCCCGGGGGGGGCGGCGCCGTCCAAAGGGGGCTCGGGGAGGGGCACGGCCCCGCCCTTGGGGGCACCGGGGGGGGGGGTCACCGGGGGGGCACTGGGGGGGGGTTACCGGGGGTTACCGGGGGGGTACCGGGGAAGGGGCCACCCCCCCTCCCATTGGGGTCACCCCCTCGGGGGGTGGGGGCGGGGCCCGGTGACCCCGGGTGACCCCCGGGGAGGGCGGGGGGGGCAGCCCCGGTGCCACGCGCCCGCCACGTGACAGCCGCCGCCACCGGCGGCCCCGCCCCGGCGCGCTCGCCCGCCCTCCGCCAATCAGCGGCTGGCTCTCATCTCCACCCTTCTTGGTGCCTTGTAACGGCTCCTGCCATTGGGCGCCGCCGCCCGCCAATCAGATCAGCGGGGTGTTGTTTACATCTCCCTGCTCCTTGCCCCCCCCCCCGCGGCCCCACGTGGGGCGCGCGCGCTCGGCCAATCACCTGCGGCGCTTCTCCGCCTCTCCTCCCCATTGGCCAGAACGCCAATCCTCTCACCCAATCGCGCGGCGGCACAGCCGGGAGGCGGGGCGAGCGGGCTCACCCTCCACCGCCCCGCCCCCTCGGCGCCCCGCTGACCAATAGCATCGAGCGGCGCCGTGACCACGCCCCCTCGCTTTAACCTCATTGGCCGGCCGGCGCGGGGGCGGACCAATGAGCGCGCGGCGGGGCGGGGCCGGGGGGGGGCCCGGTGGCGGCGGCGGCGGCGCGAGGCGGCGGCGGCCCCGCAGGTACCGGAGGGGGGGGGCGGGGGGGGGGGGGGCGCCGGGAGCGGGGGGGGGGGCGGGGCCTGGAGGGGGGGGGCGGGGCCAGGACCCGGGATGGGGATGGGGGGGGCGGGGGGGGAGAACACCCAGAGGGGGCAGGGGGACCCCAGGACCCCATAAAGGGCACGGGACCCCAATGGCCCCATAAGGGGTAGAGGGACCCCAAGGAGCCCATAAGGAGAAAAGGACCCCATGGACCCCATAAAGAGCTCAGGACCCCCAGGACCCCATAGGGAACAGAGGACCCCACTGAGCCTATAAAGAGCAGAGGACCCCAAGGACCCCATAAAGGGCAGAAGACCCCAAAGACCCCATAAGGAGAAAAGGACCCTATAAGGGGCAGAGGACCCCAAGGACCCTATAAAGAGCAGAGGACCCCAAAGACCCTATAAGGGGCAGAGGACCCCCAGTGGCCCCATAGGGAACAGAGGATCCCAAAGACCCCATAAAGAGCTGATGACCCCCAATGGCCCCATAAGGAGCTGAGGACCCCCAGTGGCCCCATAGGGAACAGAGAACCCCACTGACCCTATAAAGGGCAGAGGACCTCCAACAGCCCCATAAAGGGGCAGAGAACCCCAAGGATCCTATAAAGAGCAGAGAACCCCCAACAGCCCCATGAAGAGCAGAGGACCCTGAAGACCCCATAAAGGGCAGAAGACGCTGAGGACCCCATAGGGAGCAGGGAACCCCAACAGCCCCATAAAGGGCAGAGGTCCCCACTGACCCCATAAGGGGCAGAGGACCCCATGGACCCTATAAAGAGCAGAGGACCCCAAAGACCCCATAAGGAGCAGAGAACCCCACTGACCCTATAAGGGACAGAGGACCCCAAGGACCCCATAAGGAGCAGAGGACCCCAGTGACCCCATAAAGGGCAGAGGACCCCATAGGGAACAGAGGACCCCAAGGACCCCATAAGGAACAGAGAACCCCACTGACCCTATAAGGGGCAGAGGACCTCCAACAGCCCCATAAAGGGGCAGAGAACCCCAAGGATCCTATAAAGAGCAGAGGACCCCAAAGACCCCATAAAGGGCAGAGGACCCCATAAGGGGCAGAGGACCCCAAGGACCCCATAAGGAGCAGAGGACCCCAGTGACCCCATAAAGAGCTGAGGACCCCCAAGGACCCCATAGGGAACAGAGGACCCCACTGACCCTATAAGGGGCAGAGAACCCCAAGGACCCCATAAAGGGGCAGAGAACCCCAAGGACCTTATAAGGAGAAGAGAACCCCCAACAGCCCCATGAAGAGCAGAGGACCCTAAGGACCCCATAAGGAGCAAAGGACCCCATAAGGGGCAGAGGACCCCACTGACCCTATAAGGGGCAGAGGACCCCATGGACCCCATAAAGAGCTGAGGACCCCCAAGGCACCCACAGGGAACAGAGAACCCCACTGACCCTATAAGGGACAGAGAACCCCAAGGACCCCATAAGGAGCAGAGGACCCCAGTGACCCCATAAAGGGCAGAGGACCCCATAGGGAACAGAGGACCCCAAGGACCCCATAAAGAGCTGAGGACCCCCAATGGCCCCATAAGGAGCTGAGAACCCCCAAGGACCCCATAGGGAACAGCAGAACCCCACTGACTCTATAAGGGGCAGAGAACCCCAAGGACCCCATAAAGAGCAGAGAGCCCCCAACAACCTCATGAAGAGCAGAGGACCCCAATGGCCCCATAAGAAGCGAAGGACCCCATAAAGGGCAGAGGACCCCAAGGACCCCATAAAAGGGGCAGAGAACCCCAGTGGCCCCATAAGGGGCAGAGAACCCCAAGGACCCTATAAGGGGCAGAGGACCCCCAAAGGCCCCATAAGGAGCCAAGAACCCCAAGAACCCCAAGAACCCCATAGGGAGCAAAGAACCCTGACGGCCCCGTAAAGGGGCAGAGAACCCCAAGGACCCTATAAGGAGAAGAGGACCCCAAGGACCCCATAGAGAGCAGAGGACCCCCAACGGCCCCATAAAGGGGTAGAGAACCCCAAGGATCCTATAAAGAGCAGAGAACCCCATTGACCCTATAAGGGGCAGAGAACCCCAAGGACCCCATAAGGAGCAAAGGACCCCATAAGGGGCAGAGGACCCCAAGGACCCCATAAGGAACAGAGGACCCCAAGGACCCCATAAAGAGCAGAGGACCCCCAATGGCCCCATAAGGAGCTGAGGACCCCCAGTGGCCCCATAGGGAACAGAGGACCCCATTGACCCTATAAGGGGCAGAGAACCCCAAGGAGCCCATAAAAGGGGCAGAGAACCCCAAGGACCTTATAAGGAGAAGAGAACCCCCGACAGCCCCATGAAGAGCAGAGGACCCCAATGGCCCCATAAGAAGCAAAGGACCCCATAAAGGGCAGAGGACCCCAAGGACCCCATAAGGGGCAGAGGACCCCCAAAGGCCCCATAAGGAGCCAAGAACCCCAAGAACCCCATAGGGAGCAAAGAACCCTGACGGCCCCATAAAGGGGCAGAGAACCCCAAGGACCCTATAAGGAGAAGAGGACCCCAAGGAACCCATAAGGGGCAGAGAACCCCAATGGCCCCATAAAGAGCAGAGGACCCTGAGGACCCCATAGGGAGCAGAGGACCCCAAAAACCCCATAAAGAGCAGACAACCCCAGTGACCCCATAAAGGGCAGAGGACCCCAGCGGCCCCATAAGCAGCGTTTTTATGACCGTGGCACTGGGATGCGGCGTCCCCACTGCAGGGCATTGGGGTTTTAACCCCGGAACCATCGGGTTTGGGAACTCCTTGCTCAGGATTAGGGCTAGGATTAGGATTAGAGGGGGATTTGGGGTTTGGGTCCCGTGAGGAACCCGGTCCCACTGTACCCAGGGCTGGGTGTTGGGCACTTATGTGAAAAGCCCCAAAAAATGCCCTCTGCTTCGTTACCCTAAAAAAAAAGGGAAAAGAGCAGAAACCCTTCAAAAAGAGCAGAAACCCTTCAAAAAGGGGAGAAACCCTTTAAAAAGAGTGGAAACCCTACAAAAAGAGCGGAAACCCTTCAAAAAGGGGAGAAACCCTTTAAAAAGAGTGGAAACCCTACAAAAAGAGGGGAAACCCTACAAAAAGAGCGAAAACCCTACAAAAAGAGCGAAAACCCTTTAAAAAGAGTGGGAACCCTACAAAAAGAGTGAAAACCCTTTAAAAAGAGTGGAAACCCTACAAAAAGGGGAGAAACCCTTTAAAAAGAGTGGAATCCCTACAAAAAGAGTGAAAACCCTTTAAAAAGAGTGGAAACCCTACAAAAAGAGCAGAAACCCTACAAAAAAAGCAGAAACCCTACAAAAAGAGTGGAAACCCTACAAAAAGAGCGAAAACCCTACAAAAAGAGGGGAAACCCTACAAAAAGAGGGGAAACCCTACAAAAAGAGTGGAAACCCTACAAAAAGGGGAGAAACCCTACAAAAAGAGTGGAAACCCTTTAAAAAGGGAAGAAACCCTACAAAAAGAGCAGAAACCCTACAAAAAGGGGAGAAACCCTACAAAAAGAGTGGAAACCCTTTAAAAGGGAAGAAACCCTTCAAAAAGAGCAGAAACCCTACAAAAAGAGTGAAAACCCTTTAAAAAGAGCGGAAACCCTTTAAAAAGAGCGGAAACCCTACAAAAAGAGTGGAAACCCTACAAAAAGGGGAGAAACCCTACAAAAAGAGCAAAAACCCTACAAAAAGAGCGGAAACCCTACAAAAAGGGGAGAAACCCTACAAAAAGAGCAGAAACCCTACACCCATGGGGGGCGAAGCTGCCAGCTTGTGGGGTGCCAGGAGCACCCGGTCCCACTGCCCGGTTTGGGGTGCCCCCGGGGACCCCACAGGGCCCGTCTGGGAACTGGGCTTCATTTTCCAAGGAAAAGGGAAAAAATCCCTCTCCAAAAGTTCCGTTTTTTTATCCCCCCCCCCCCCCGCTGCTGTCGGAGCTCTCTTTTGCCCAAAATCTCCGCTTTTTGGCCACGTGGCTGCCTCTGCTTGGGATCGTGGAGTGTGTGGGGGGGGGATGACCCCAAAAGCAGCCCCGTTTGTGGGGTCGCCGCCTCCGCGGCAATCGGAGCCCCTGGGGGTCCCCAAAACAGCCCCAAAACGGCCCCAAAACGGCCCCGGGGGGCTTCGAGCCTGGGAGAGGGGTTGGGAACGGGGTGGGGGGGCTCGGGGCCAGCTTTAGGGTGGCACAGCTGTATGGGATCTGTATGGGATCTGTATGGGGTCTGTATGGGGTCTGTATGGGATCTGGAGGTGCTCCTCCTCCTCCTCCCCACCAAACGCCAAAAAGTGGCGTTTTTTGGTAGTTTTCCAAAAAAAAACAAACTGCCCAGCCCTTCCTGGCTTTTAGGGGACCGACCGTGTTCCCATCACCGCTGGTGGTCCCCAGCCCCGATTCCTGCTGGAAAAACCCCAAATCCCTCCGGATCCGCCCCGATAACCGCAGGTTTCTGGAGGCTGCGGAATCCTCCCCAAATCCTGCCCCGATCCTCCCCAAAGCTCCCCAAAGGCAGGGGGTTCCCCTTGGGGTGGGGGATTCCCTTTGGGGTGGGGGATTCCCCTTGGAGCAGGGGTTCCCCCTGGAGTAAGGGGGTCCCCTAGGGGCAGGGGGTTCCCTTTGGGGCAGGGGGGTTCCCTTTGGGGCAGGGGGTTCCCCATGGAGTAGGGGGTTCCCCTTGGGGCAGGAGGATCCCCTTGGGTCAGGGGGTTCCCTTTAGGGCAAGGGGTTCCTTTTGGGGCACAGGGGGTTCCCCTTGGGGCAGGGGGTTCCCCTTTGGGGCAGGGGTTCCCCTTGGGGCAGGGGGTTCCTTTAGGGGCACAGGGGGTTCCCCTTGGAACAGGGGTTCCCCTTGGGGCAGGGGGTTCCCCTTTGGGGCAGGGGTTCCCCTTGGGGCAGGGGGTTCCTTTAGGGGCACAGGGGGTTCCCCTTGGAACAGGGGTTCCCCTTGGGGCAGGGGGTCCCCTCAGAGCAGGGGGTTCCCCTTGGAGAAGGGGGGTTCCCTTTGGGGCAGGGGGTCTCTTTAGGGCAGGGGGGTTCCCCTTAGGGCATGGGGGTTCCCTTTGGGGCAGGGGGTTCCCCATGGAGTAGGGGGTTCCCCTTGGGGCAGGAGGATCCCCTTGGGGCAGGAGGATCCCCTTGGGGCAGGGGGTTCCCTTTGGGGTGGGGGATTCCCCTTGGAGCAGGGGGTTCCCTTTGGGGTGGGGGGGTTCCCTTTGGGGCAGGGGTTCCCCTTGGAGAAGGGGGGTTCCATCTGGGGCAAGGGGTTCCCCTTAGGGCATGGGGGTTCCCCTTGGGGTGGGGGATTCAGTTTGGAGCAGGGGTTCCCCTTGGGGTGGGGGATTCCCTTTGGGGTGGGGGATTCCCTTTGGGGTGGGGGATTCCCCTTGGAACATGGGGGTTCCCCTTGGAGCAGGGGGTTCACCCTGGAGTAGGGAGTTCCCCTTGGAGTAGGGGGGTTCAGCTTGGAGTAGGGGATTCCCTTTGGGGCAGGGGTTCCCCCTGGAGTAAGGGGTTCCCCTAGGGGCAGGGGGTTCCTTTTGGGGCAGGGGGTTCCCCTTGGAGAAGGGGGGTTCCCTTTGGGGTAGGGGGTTCCCTTTGGGGCAGGAGGGGTCACCTTGGAGCAGGGGTTCCCTTTGGGGCAGGGGATTCACCCTGGAACCCCCCTACTCCAGGGGGTTCCCTTTGGGGCAGGGGGGTTCCTTTTGGGACAGGGGGGTTCCTTTATGGGGCAGGGGTCACCCATGGGGCAGGGGTCACCCATGGGGCAGGGGTCCTACTGCGCTTGCCCCGTTGCCTCCCAGCTGACGTGGCTCATGGAAACGCAGCACCTGCGAGCCACCCGGGGCCTCCCCCCCTATAAACCCCCCCTATAACCCCCGCCCTATAACCCCCCCACCCCGCTGCCTTTCCCCCCAGAGGCAGGGACCATGAATGGCTCCGGCACCGCAGCCCCCAGCCCCAAAGCCACGGAGGAGCAGAACGGGAACGGGAACGGGGAGAAGGAGAAAAACCCCTTTGCCGAGTACATGTGGATGGAGAACGAGGAGGACTTCGACAGGCAGGTGAGAGATTGGGGGGGGGCACGGCCCCACAGATTTGGGGTTAAGGGGGAGAGGGCAGAGCGGAGGAGAAGCTGCCCCAATTCCTCACCCCATTCCTGCCCTGATTCCAACCCGATTCCTGCCCCGATTCCTGCCCCAATTCCTCCTATTTCTGCCCCAATTCCTCCCCCAATTCTTGCCCCAATTCCTCCCCCAATTCCTCCCCCAATTCCTCCCCCAATTCCTCCCCCGATTCCTCCCCCAATTCCTCCCCCAATTCCCCCCCCCAATTAATTCCTCCCCCAATTAATTCCTCCCCCAATTCCTCCCCCAATTCTGCCCCCAATTCCCCCCCCAATTTTCCCCCCAATTAATTCCCCCCCCAATAAATTCCTCCCCCAATTCCTCCCCCAATTCTCCCCCCAGATCCACCCCCAATTCCTTCCCCAATTCCTGCCCCAATTCCCCCCCCATTTTTCCCCCCAATTAATTCTCCCCCCAATAAGTTCCTCCCCCAATTCCTGCCCCAATTCTTCCCCCAATTCCTCCCCCAATTAATTCCCCCCCCAATTCCTGCCCCAATTCCCCCCCCAATTCCCGCCCCAATTCCCCCCCCAATTCCCCCCCCAATTCCCCCCCCAATTCCCGCCCCAATTCCTCCCCCAATTCCCCCCCCAATTAATTCCTCCCCCGATTCCTCCCCCGATTCCTGCCCCGATTCCTGCCCCGATTCCTCCCCCCATTCCTCCCCCCATTCCTCCCCCAATTCCTTTCCCAATTCCTTTCCCAATTCCTCCCCCAATTCCCCCCCCAATTAATTCCTCCCCCAATTCCCCCCCCAATTAATTCCTCCCCCAATTCCTCCCCCCATTCCTCCCCCAATTCCTTTCCCAATTCCTCCCCCAATTCCCCCCCCAATTAATTCCTCCCCCAATTCCTGCCCCAATTCCTACCCCAATTCCTGCCCCAATTCCTCCCCCAATTCCTTTCCCAATTCCTCCCCCAATTCCCCCCCCAATTAATTCCTCCCCCAATTCCTGCCCCAATTCCTACCCCAATTCCTCCCCCCATTCCTCCCCCAATTCCTTTCCCAATTCCTCCCCCAATTCCCCCCCCAATTAATTCCTCCCCCAATTCCTGCCCCAATTCCTCCCCCAATTCCTGCCCCAATTCCTCCCCCAATTCCCCCCCCATTTTTCCCCCCCCAATAAATTCCTCCCCCAATTCCTGCCCCAATTCCTCCCCCAATTCCTCCCCCAATTCCTCCCCCAATTCCTCCCCCAATTCTTCCCCCAATTCCCCCCCCCCAATTAATTCCTCCCCCAATTCCTCCCCCAATTCCTGCCCCAATTCCTGCCCCAATTCCTCCCCCAATTCCTCCCCCAATTCCCCCCCCCAATTAATTCCTCCCCCAATTCCTCTCCCCCTCGCTCGGTGTCGGGCAGGAGTCCAGCTGCAGGGCAGAGCCTTCCTCCCCTATATGAAGTATCCCCCAAAAACATCCCCTCCACAAAGTGACCCCAAAAACATCCCCTCCACGAAATGTCCCCCCCAAAAACGCCCCCACAACCGCTGCCTGCAGACCCCCAGGAGCAGGGCCCAGAACCGCGTCCTGGGGCTGGCGCGCACGGAGGCTCTCCAAAAATTGGGGCGGTTTTGGGGCTTTTCCGCTCGCTCACGATCCCATTTAACACCTCCCGGAGGAAATTCAGCCCGGCTCCGAGCGCTGAGTTAAGGGAGGTGACCCCACGGCACCCAAATCCCCTCCTGCTGTTTTTGGGGAGTTTTTGGGGGAGTTTTTTGGGGAGCGTTTTATCCCCTCGGGGGCACCGATGGGTGCCCGGGTGCCCTGATTTGTGCCAAATCTGGCACAAGGGGGGGGGGGGGCACCCGGCTCTGCGCTTCCCCGAGGGCTTTTTTTTGGGCAGGTGGAGGAGGAGCTGCAGGAGCAGGAATTTTTGGATCGCTGCTTCCAGGAGATGCTGGAGGAAGAGGATCGGGACTGGTTCATCCCCGCACGGGACCTGCCCCAAAACCAGCTCAACGGGGTCACCGGCACCCACGGCCACGCTTCGGAGGACATCCTGGTAAGGGGGGGGGGCAGCAAAATGAGCCCCTCGGGGGGTTTTGGGAGCTTTCGGCACGGGCGCCCGTTTTAGGGGAAAACCCTAAAAGTGCAAATATCCCAGAACCAGTAGGGGTAGGAACGGGGTTGTGGCTTCACACCCATGGGGTGTTCCCTCCTGGGGACCTTCCTGTGCCTTTTGGCTGGAGCTGGGCTTTTTGGGGTGCTCCCAGTTCATGTACTGGTATTGACAGAGCTCCCAGTTCATGTACTGGTATTTTTGGAGCTCCCAGTTCATATACTGGTATCTACAGAGCTCCCAGTTCATGTACTGGTATCTACAGAGCTCCCAGTTCACGTACTGGTATCTACAGAGCTCCCAGTTCACGTACTGGTATCTACAGAGCTCCCAGTTCATGTACTGGTATTTTTGGAGCTCCCAGTTCATGTACTGGTATTTTTGGAGTTCCCAGTTCATGTACTGGTATTTTTGGAGCTCCCAGTTCATGTACTGGTATTTTTGGAGCTCCCAGTTCCCATACTGGTATTTTTGGAGCTCCCAGTTCCCGTACTGGTATTTTTGGAGCTCCCAGTTCCCATACTGGTATTTTTGGAGCTCCCAGTTCCCATACTGGTATTTTGGAGCTGCTTTGCCTCCCTCTGCTGCCAGCAGCGCTCAGTGCAGCTGCGGGCACCTCGCAGCTCCGGAGCAGGGAGGGGGGGTCCCCAAATCTCCCCCCCCAAAACCCCGCCTGGGAGCGCCCCCCTCGGAGCTGGCACCCCTTAAGCAGCACCTCGAGGGACGGGGGGGGGGGGCTGGGAATGGAAACCCACAGCAGAGACCCTAAAAACGGGGACGGGTCCGCGGGGGGGGCGCAGCGCGTGCCGGGGGGGTGCCGCTGGTGGTGACCCCCCCCTTTTGCTTCTCCCCCCAGAGCAAAAGCAACCTGAACCCGGACGCCAAGGAATTCATACCTGGGGTGAAATACTGAGGGGGGGGCTCCCTGCGCACAGACTGTGCCCCCCCCTGTCCCCGTGACCCCAATTCTTTTGGGGACAACGCTGGGGGGCCGGGGGGGGGGCCGGGAGCCACCGCGCTCCGCGTCGGGATCTCGCTCCGCGCTTCCAGTTCCTTTTTTTCCCTTTTTTTTTAATTTTTTTCCTTTTTTTTTTTATTTTTTCCCTTTTTTTTTTATTTTTTTCCTTTTTTTTTTCTTTTTTTCCCTTTTTTTTTTCATTTTTTCCCTTTTTTTTTTTCTTTTTTTCTTTTTTTTTTAACTCCTCCTTGGCACCCTCTGGCACTTTTTGGGGTGGTTTTTTTCCTCTCCAGGACTCAGGTCCGTGCCGCGGCCCCTCGCCGGGTACGGTTTGGTTTTGGGGGGGTCCCCGCCCACCCCAAATCCACGGGGGGGCTCCTCATTTTTCCCTTAGGATTTCTCTAGCTGAAGGCCAGGAGAAGCCTTCTGTGCACCCCAAATCCCTGGGGTGGGTGCTGGGATTTGGGTACACCCCAAATCCCTGGGGTGGGTGCATACCTGAAGGGTCCTGGGTGCCCCCCACGGCGGGGAGACCCCCCAGCCCCTGCCCTCCTTTGGGGGCAGTGCTTCTGCCATACAGCTCGTTGCCCTAAAAGAATATTTCCCCCCAAACCTCGAGCTCACCCGGCATCACAGGGGTCTGCACCTTGGCTTCTCCCCGAAATAAATCCCAAAAGAACCCAACGCGGCCCCTGCTCAGCGGAGAGCACGGAGCCGGTCTCCAGCAGCCCCCCTGGGAAAGGAGAGGACCCCCTGTAAAAGGGAGGAGTCCCTATAAAGGGGAGGAACCCCTAATAAAGGGGAGGACCCCCTGTAAAGGGGAGGACCCCCCTATAAAGGAGAGGTCCCCCTATAAAAGGGAAGGACCTCCTATAGAGGAGAGGACCCCCTTATAAAGGCAAGGAGCCCCCTGTAAAGGAGAGGGCCCCTATAAAAGGGAGGACCCCCCATAAAGGGGAGGACCCCCTATAAAAGGGAAGGACCCCCTATAAAAGGGAAGGACCCCCTATAAAGGAGGGGACCCCCCTGTAAAGGGGAGGACCCCCTATTAAAGGAGAGGGCCCCCCTATAAAAGGGAGGACCCCCCTATAAAGGAGAAGACCCCCCATAAAGGGGAGGACTTCCCTATAAAGGAGAGGCCCCCCCCCTATAAAAGGGAAGGACCCCCTATAAAGGAGAGGACCCCCTACAAAGGGGAAGACCCCCCTGTAAAGGGGCGCACCCCCTATTAAAGGAGAGGACCCCTCTATAAAGGTGAGGGTCCCCCTGTAAAGGAGAGGACCCCCTACAAAGGGGAACACCCCTACAAAGGGAAGGACCCCCCTGTAAAGGAGAGGACCCCCCAATAAAAGGGAGGACACCCCTATAAAGGAGGGGACCTCCCTATAAAGAGGGGGACCCCCCATAAAGGGGAGGACCCCCCCATCACCCCCATACCCCACAGGTGCCAGCCATGGGCTTGCACCACCCGGGACCCCTTTTCCCCCCCCCCACTGCCCCTCGGAGAGCAGACACCTCCTCCAGGGGCCACTTTTGGGGTCGAGGGAGGGCTGAGCCCCCTTTTGGGGCTGGGGGCGAGGCCACGGGGCAGGCTGGGGGAGCGAGGGCTGGTTTTGGGGCATTTTGGTACCCCTGAGCACCACCGCCACGTTTTGGGGTATTTTGGTGCCCCCTGAGCACCACCGCCTGCTTTTGGGGCATTTTGGTGCCCCTGAGCACCACCACCAGGTTTTGGGGCATTTTGGTGCCCCCGAGCACCACTGCGAGATTTTGGGGCATTTTGGTGTCCCCAAGCACCACCGCCAGGTTTTGGGGTATTTTGGTGCCCCCAAGCACCACCAACAGATTTTGGGGTATTTTGGTGCCCCCTGAGCACCACCACCAGGTTTTGGGGCGTTTTGGGGCATTTTGGTGCCCCCGAGCACCACCAACAGATTTTGGGGTATTTTGGTGCCCCCTGAGCACCACCACCAGGTTTTGGGGCGTTTTGGGGCATTTTGGTGCCCGCAGCACCGCCCCTGCTGCCTCCAGCACCCCTCAGCTGCCCCCAGCCCGGTGTAGCCCCCTCGGTGCGCTCCCCCCCTGCCTTTTATTTCTTCTTTGGTTTCCGTTTGATTTCTTACCCCAAAAAAAAACAGAACAAGCTACAAACCGACCTCCCGGTGCCGTGCTGTAAATTTTGGACACTGGGTAACGAGAAATAAACTGGTTTGGAATCGAGGAGTGCCTTTTCCTCTTCCTCTTATCCCCCTTTTCCTCTTATCCCCCTTTTCTTTTTATCCCCCTTTTCCCCTTTGCTCTCTCCCCTATTTTTTCCCCTTTGCTCTTTCCCCTTTATTTTCTCCTTTGCCCTCTCTCCCTTTTTTTTTTTCCCCCTTATTTTCATTTCCTCCCCTCCTCTCTCTCCCCACCCCTATTTTTTTTTTTTCCTTTTCCTTCCTCCTCCAGCCCAACCCCAGCCCAACCCCAGCCCCAGCGGACCCCACGTGCCCGGCCACAACCTCCCCGTGCCCGCAGCTCCCCGGGGCTCGCGGGCACCGCGGCCGGGTGGCCCCATAGCCCCCCTGTGTCCCCCCCCAAAAACACCCAAGGACAGCTTCAGACCCTACCCCGGGGTCTGACCTGGCCCCTTCCAGCATTTTGGCCATCAGGAGCCTTCCTCCTCCTCTTCCTCCTCCTCCTCCTCCTCCTCCTCGGCCCCAATGCAGCAGCTCGGCCCCTTCCTTCCTTTTATTGCAACACTTGTACAAACCCCCCCCAAAAAAAAAACCCCTAGAAGCGGTGGCTGTAGAAGACGTCCACGTTGGCGGCGTAGTCCAGGGGCAGCGCCTGCCCGATGCTCTTCGCCCCCAGGCTGGCCCCCCCCAGCGCCGACGACTGCCTCAGCTTCAGGAGGCTGAAATGGGTGAAGGGACCCCCGGGACGCCCCCCCCGAGCCTGCGCCAGCACCCGGACAAATCCTACACAAGGGGATGGAGGTTTTGGGGGGCAGCGGGAGCCACCGGGACCCCCATGAGGCGAGGGAGCCCCCCACGGGGAGGGGGCCCATCCTGCCCCCACTGTCACCGGGGGGCTCGGGGGGGCACGTGGAGCTCCCACGGGGTGTGGGGCACCCCCCCGTGGCCCCCGCTCACCTTCCTTCATCAGGTCCCAGCTGTTCCAGACGGAGCCCACGCAGACGATGGGGAGCCCCAAATCCCCCTGGAACAGGCTCTGCGTGGGGAGCAGGCGGCGGCTCAGCCCCCTCCGTGGGGGGGAAATGGGGACAGGAGACCCCCAGGGCCCAAAAAAAAATAGGGCCAGGAGATCCCAGGACCTAGAGACCCCCCCAGGGGACCCGGAGACCCCCCCAAGGGCCAAGAGACCCCCGCTCCAAGCAGCTTCCTCGGCACCGTGCCGATGGCGCATCAGGAGCAGGGGGTCCCGCAGCCCCCCCCCCCCCCAAGGACCCCGGGGACAGGAGCAGGGGACGTCCCCGTCCCCCACCTCTCACCTCGTGGATTTTGGGCAGCACGGCGACCACGTGGCGAGCCAGCACCTCCCCGGCCTTGCTGAAGATGTGGCAGCACAGCGGGTCCCCTGCCTGGGCACCTGGCTCCGAGAGGGGCAGCGGGATGGGGACGGGGTCGGGGACGGGGATGGGGACGGGGTCGGGGACGGGGATGGGGACGGGGATGGGGACAGCTCACGGTGTCCCCATGCTCACAGGTGCCCGTCCCCACCCCAACGGCCGCTCCCCATTGCTCGAGGGGCAGAGGGCGCTCGGGGCGAAGGGCAGCGATGGGGCAGGGAATTGGGGTGCTGGGGGCCGCCCCCCCCCCAGGGTTGCCACCACCCGCTTTGGGGTCCAAGCCCAGCCCCGCACGGTGCCCTACCCGCTGCCAGGATCTGGCAAAACCCCGCAAATTTGGCCTTCTCGAAGGTGCGGTAGAGATGCGTCAGGAGCCCCAACCTGTCCGAGACCTGGGGCAGGACCCCAGGGTGAGCCCTGCACGATGCTGGGACCCCCCCAATGAGCCCTGAGCGATGCTGGGACCCCCCCCGCAGCCCCCAGTTTGGCACCTGGAAGTACTGGAACATGGCCTGCTTGACGTGCCCCACGTCGTGCGGCGGCTCCTGCAGGTTGTCCATGCAGTCAAAAACCGTCTTCACCGCCTGGTGCGCGATCCAGTAGGCTGCGGGGCACGGAACCGACGTGAGACCCCCCCCCAAAAAACAACCCAAACCCCTTCCCCGAGCCCCTTCCTCCTCCTCCTCACCGGAGCCTTCGTCGCCCAGCATGTGCCCCCAGCCGCCGCAGCCCGTCTGTGAGCCGTCGGGGTTGATGAGCTTGCAGTTGGAGCCGGTGCCCGAAATCAGCACGATGCCGCCTGCGGGGGGGACAGCGTTGGGGACACCCCCCGCCCCATACAACACCCCACAAAATCAACCCCTGGGGTATTTAATCACCCCCCCCGGGGGCTTCCCATACCACGGTCGGTGGCGGTGGCCATGGCCCCCAGGGTGTCAGAGGTGAGGTGATAACTCTCGCTCAGGCACGGGAAGCGGCGGCGCAGCTCCGCCAGCAGCAGGGCGATGGCATCCTCCTGGTCCCCCCCGCTCAGGGACAGCCCCTGCCACCACGGGGACGTCACCCAGGGCAGGGGGGGGACACCGGGGGGGGGCAGATGGGTGAGGATGGGGGCTCACCAGCGAACGGAGAGGCACTTTTGGGTCCACACCCGCCCTGCGCTTGGCCTCGCTCACCAGCTCCTGGATCCTCTCCGCGCACGTCGCGGCACCGACCAGCTTGGGCACCCCACGGAGCAGCCCTGAGCCCCCCACCAACACCCTCCTGGGTGTGGGGGGGGCACCCCACGGCCCCCAGCTCCTCCACCGTCACCTCGGGGTTTGGGGACCCCCCCCCAAATTGTGCTTACCCAGTGGTTGGTGCAGGGCCCCTCCGCCTCGGCCAGGACGCGCCCGTCCGCCGCCACCAGCACCACCCGGGAGTGGGTGCCCCCTCTGTGGGGACACGGGGGGGTCACTGCCGGGCCCTGCGCTGCTGCCACCCCCCCAACGACCCCCCCCAATGACCCCCCCAGGTGGGGATCCCTAGGGTGGGGGCTGCGGATCCGGCTTTTAGCCCCCCCGGGGTGCTGCACCGCGACCTCCCCAAGGGGCACCGGGGGCGCACGGGGGCGCACAGGAGGCGCAAGCAGCGGGGGGGGGCAAACAGCGGGGGGGGTTGTAAGCAATGGGGGGGGTCAGGAGAGGTTTGGGGACGTGGTTCCGGCCCCCCCCCCCGCAGCCCCTCACCCCTCCACGCCGCCGAACAGCGCGGCCATGGCGCCGGCCCCCCCCCCGTGGCCACCCCCCCTGTTCCGCCCCGTTCCGCTCCGCTCCGCCCCGGTCCGGCCCCCCCGCGAGAAGCCGCGCCCGGGAGGCGGGGGGGGGCGGTGCCGGGGCATGGGGGTGGCGGGGACGCGGCACCACGGACGCCCCCCCCGAGCGCCCCCACCCCAGGCTCGGATCGCAGTACAAGGGGGGGACCCCCCGGTTGTTGCCCCCCCCCCGGGTACCCGGTCCCCAGAGCCCGGCGGCCCCCCCGCGTCAGGGGCCAGGGACAGGGGCAGGGGAAGCGCCCCCCCAGCACCCGGCCCAGCCCTGCGGGGATGGGGGTGTTGGGATGGACAGACGGACAGACGGATAATGGGATGGAGGGAGGGAGGGAGGGACGGATGGACAGACGGAAGGATGGATGGATGGATGGATGGATGGACGGACGGACGGACGGACAGACGGATGGATAATGGGATGGATGGAGGGATGGACAGACAGACGGATGGAGAGATGGATGGATGGATGGATGGACAAACAGATGGTTAATGGGATGGATGGAGGGATGGAGGGATGGAGGGATGGATGGATGGATGGATGGATGGATGGATGGATGGACGGACGGACAAACAGATGGATAATGGGATGGATGGAGGGATGGATGGACGGACAGACAGACGGGTGGAGGTTTAGAGGGATGGAGGGATGGACAGACAGACGGATAATGGGATGGATGGGCGGGTGGAGGGATGGAGGGATGGATGGACAGACGGACGGACGGACGGATGGATGGGTGAAGGGATGGATGGATGGATGGATGGATGGATGGATGGATGGATGGATGGATGGATGGACGGACGGACGGACGGACGGACAGACAAATAATGGGATGGATGGAGGGATGAATGGATGGACAGATGGACGGACAGATGGATGAAGGGGTGGATGGAGGGATGGAGGGATGGGTGGAGGGGTTGAGGGATGGACAGACAGACGGATAATGGGATGGATGGAGGGATGGATGGATGGACAGACGGACGGACGGACAGACGGATGGATGGGTGGATGGGGGGGCACATCAGAACAGAAAGAGCAAGCGCAAGGAAATGGGGCAGGGAGGAGGAGGTGGAGAAGGCGGCGACCGGTGCACGGGGGCAGGGGCCCGGCGTGGGGAGGGGGCTCGCGGGCTGGAGCCCCCCTGCACCACGCACACGGCCCAGCGGTGCTGCAGCTGGGGGGGGGTCCTACGGACGTGGGGGGGCACCGAGCGGAGCCCCCAGCCCAGCACCCAGCCCAGGTGGGCACTGGTGGGCCCCCCCCCAGCCTGGGGGTTCACCTGCAGCACCCATGGGGGACGCACAGGGGGTGGGGGGTGTCAGGGACCTGGGGGGGGTTCCCAGTGAGGGGGAGCTTCTTCTGGGGGGGGGGGATGTGCTGAGCCCCCAGCGTGGTAAAAAGGGACTGGTGGGATGGGGACCGCGGCCCCCATGCTCTGCACGGGGCTGGAGATGCTGGGGGGGGCAGAGAGATTTGGGGAGGGGGGAGATATTTGGGGGCACTTTGTTAGTCTGGAGTCCCCGCCTGGCTCCTTCCCAAGCACTTTTTGGGGGGGTCCCGGCGGGGGAACCTGCAGCCAGACCCCCCCAGAACCTTCTGCGGGGAGCTGTGGAGGCGCAGGGACCCCCCCCCAAATTCCTCCCCGCTGTCCCCCAAGGTGGGGACAGGGAGGAGCAGCAGGGGAAGGGTTAAGCAGCAGTCCCACCAAGGGGGGGGTGAGCGTGGAGCGTGCAGCCCCCCCCCCAGCCCACCGCCCTCGCGCCCTCATTAAGCCCTGGTGGCACCAGGCTGTCTGCCCTGGCGGGGGCCGGGATAGGGACGGGGACACGGGGACGGGGATGGGGACAAGGCTGGGGGGGGGCCGCCTTTGTGTGGACTTGTGGCAAAGTTGGAGCCGAGCTGGTGGCTGCTGCTGAGGGTCCCGGAGCTGTGGGTGAGTCCGGGGGTGCCCCCCCAGGCCTATGGGGACGGAGGGCGCTGACCCCACAGGGGCTGGGGGCTGCCCTGGGGGCTGGGAAGGGATTTGGGGCGCAGGGCACGGGCAGCGGGGATGGCAGGAGCAGGGACGGGGATGGCTGGAGCTGTCCCCAAGCAGCGCAGCGTGGCCAGGACCTCGAGTCCTGTCCCCAACCCTGTCCCCAACCCCGTCCCCAACCCCAATCCCGTTCCCAACCCCATCCCCAGACCAGTTCCCAACCCCAGTTCCCAGCCCCGTGCCTCCAGCTCGCCCCATCTCACACCGGAGCCTGGGCGCACGGACACGTGGCCCCACACAACTTGGGGTGAAACGTGGAGGTTTTGGGGTGGCTGCACCCCATCCCCATGCACTCCATCACCTCCCAGCCCCAAAACCCCACGGGTCACATCGCCAGGCAGGCGTTGGGTGGGCGAAGGCACCCGAAGGAGAGGGGGCACCTCGCCGAGCACGGGGACCCCTCGTTAGCTCGCACCCAGCCCTCGCTTCGTCATTTTTCGGGCACCCACGGGTGCCGGGGTCACCCTCACCTCCAGGAGAGCCCCCCCAGGACCATGCAGGACGCGAAGGGAGGCCTGGCAGCTTCGTGCTGCTCCTGGAGGGGCCGGGGGTCCGGGGGGGGTCGGTGCGTGGGGGCGGCCGCTTCGCCCGCGTGCTTGGAGAGGGCTGGAGCCAGAAGCGGGGCGCACGGAGGAGGAGGAGGAGGAGGAGGAGGAAGATTCGCAGAGAAGTCATCCTGCCCTGGCTGTGGGAAGGGTTTGGTGGACCCCAAATCCCCCGTGGGGCACCGGTGGGGGCTCAAAGCGGGGCGCAAAGGGGGGCGGATTTTGGGCATTTTGCGTCCCGGGGGGCGCCCACCCTGCGGAGGAGCCCAGCGGGCGGGGGAGCAAAGGGGTGAGGCTGGAGCGGGTTGGGAACCCCACAGAGCCACGGACACACAGGTGAGGTGGGCCCCGTCCGTCTGTCCGTCCCCCTGTCCGTCTGTCCGTCCCTCTGTCCGTCTGTCCGTCCTTCCACCCGCCGTCCCCTGCCCTCCTTCCATCCACCTCTCCCCCGTCCCGCTGCCCCTCCAGCACCCGTTTCCCCGTCGCCCACCCCTCTGTCACCCACCCAAACCTCCACCCACCCATCCTTCCACCCAGCCATCCACCCCCATCCCTTCCTCCACCCCCCTGGACCACCCCCCTGCACCCACCCCCTTTTTTCTGTCCCCCCCTCCCCACCTTTTCCACCCCCACCCCCCCATTTCCACCCCTCTTTGTTCAGGAGCTCGGGCTCAGCGCAGCACCCCCAGCCTTGGCGTCCCCTGCCCCGGGATGGTGACACAGGATGGTGACACCAACAGCCCCGAGCAGGTGTTTAGGGCCTCAAGGGGGGGTCCCCAACTTTTTGGGACCCACAGAGGGACCTTGGGAGCGTGGGGTGACCGCACGGCCCCGGCACGGTCACGGCACCGCCGGCGGGTGCGGTGGCATTTGTGCCGGAGACCTGGCTGCCACCGAGACGTTGGCGAAGGGGACGCGGAGGTGAACGCTGAAAGGGCACGGGGAGGGGGGGTGTGGGGAAGGGGGGGGCATGGGGAGGTGACGGGGGGCATGGGGAGGTGACAGGGGGCATGGGGAGGTGACGGGGGGCACGGGGAGGTGATGGGGGGCATGGAGAGGTAGGGGGGTACGGAGAGATTGGGGACATGGGGAGGTGACAGGGGGCATGGGGAGGTAGGGGGGCATGGGGAGGTGTAAGGGGACATGGGGAGGTGTAAGGGGGGGCACAAGGAGGTTTTTTTTTGGGGGGGCCAGGCTCATGCAGCTGCTCTGCCTGGGGCGGGCGCTGCTGCCCAAAGCCCCCCGGCTGCGCCCCCGAGCCGTGCGCTCACCCCCAGCCGAGCCCCATCCAGCTTCCAGGTGAGGATTTGGCTAAAAACCCGCCGTCTTCACCCAAATCCAGAGAGGAAAACCCCTTCCCAGCCCCGAGCTTTGCCCCCCCGGCAGTTCCACACCCCCCCACGCCCCCCCATCCTCATCACACCCCACAGCTGCACGGGGTTTGGTTCGGTTTGGGGCCGTGCCTCAATTTCCCCACCTGCAGGAGGGGCACGGGCGCACGTGTGGGTGTGGGGGGGGCTGTGTGCGTGCAGGGGGGGCTCAGGGAGGTGTGGATGGGGGGGTTACACACACGGGGGGGGGGTTCTGGGGGCCGGGCAGGGCAGGGGTCACGGCGCCCACGGTGCGGGCAGCCCTGACCTATTTAGCGCCGGCGCCCGCCCGGCTGCCGGGGGCCAGGCTGGAAAGTGAGATAATGGAGTGGGCAGGGGCTGGGGGGCTGGGGGGGGCTGCTCTGCAGCTCCCAGTAGGGGATTTCGAGCCAAACTGGTGTCACTGGGCTGCCCCCAGTGTCCCCAGCACTTCTGGATGCTCCCCGGAGGCTCCTGGTGGCCACAGACCCCCAAGGAGCCACCCTATAGCCGGGGACCCCAGCACCCGGCACGGGGAGGATTTTGGGGTCAGCCCAGGCTCTGCCACTCGTCCCCACGTGTCCCCGTGTCCCCCCCCCCCCCCATGCCCTGGGGACCCTGGGACGGCTGCGGTGGCGTCAGGGGCTGCTAAGCCCTGGCAGGCACCTGGCAGGCGCTAAGAGGATCCAGCGCTGCTAATCCCCCGTTGACGCAGCCCCCCCAAACCCCCCCCCCAGGTCCCCACCACCGCCACGCTGACACCAGGGGGCTGGGGACACCTGTGGGGGTCCCCAGCCGGACCCCTGGGGGGGTGCTGGGGGGGTGCCAAGGGGCTCCCCAAGTTTGGGGTCACCCCCAGCCCCCAGGCGCAGCGGGGACCCCAAAAAACCTCCAGCTGAGGGGCAGGCAGGGACCCCCCCCATGGGGCAGGAGATGGAGCAGAGGGAGGGGGCTGGCGGCTGGGGAGCACCCCAAAAATTCTGGGGACGCTCTGGGCTCCTGTGCCGGCCGCGGGGATGTGCTGGGGGGGCTCCCATAGGGGCAGGGATCCCCCAAACATCCCCGTGCGCCCCCTTCCTTATGGGGCTGAAGCCCCCGGCACGGGGCGGTTTTGGGGAGCGGCACCGGGGTGCCCCCACCCTGGGGTGCCCCCACGGAGAGGCTGACGTGTGGCGGTCCCAAACTGCTTTGCATTCACAGTTCGGGGAGCACGTCAAGGCTAAGGGGAGCTGACAGGAAAACCTTTAGTGGAACAAACGGGAAGATGATATCAGGCAAGGCTGACCGGAGCCTGAACCCCAACCCTACACAGAGCAAATTATCATCAACCAAAATAGCGCCGGGCACCGGGCGCAGCCGGGCTGTCAGCCCGCATCAGGGCACGGATGCATAAGGGATGGAGCAAGGGGGGGGCACGCGTGGGGTGGGGGGAGGCGTCACGGAGTGGGTGTGGGGGTACGGGGTTTGGGGAGGCAAAATCCCGGCCGTGGGGATGCGTGGAGAGGGGAATGGAAAGCTCTCCGTGGGGCGCACGGGGCTGGGGGGCACAGAAAGCCCGCTCTGTGGGGTGCATGGGGCTGGGGGGCAAAATCCCAGCCCTGGGGATGCATGGAGCCATGGGGGGGGCACAGAAACCCCTCTCTGTGGGGTGCACAGGGCTTGGGGGGCAAAATCCCAGCCGTGGGGATGCTTGGAGAGGGGAATGGAAACCTCTCCGTGGGGTGCATGGGGCTGGGGGGCACAGAAACCTCTCCGTGGGGTACACGGGGCTGGGGGGCAAAATCCCAGCCGTGGGGATGCATGGAGAGGGGAACGGAAACCTCTCCATGGGGTACATGGGGCTGGGGGGCACAGAAAGCCCCCTCTGTGGGGTGCACGGGGCTGGGGGGCACAGAAACCTCTCCATGGGGACGCAGGGGGCTTGGGGAGGATGTGGGAAGCAAAAATACCCCACTGGGGGGGATGTGCAGGGGGGTGACAAGCCCTGCTCCATGGGGTCCAAAGGGTGGGGAGGAGAAACCCAAATATCTGGGGGTGCACAGGTACATAAGGGGGTGGCAGCCCCTTCCCCATGGGGAAAAAAAACAGGGAAGCCAGAATTGGGGCAGCGTTTGGGATGCTGCCCCCCCCCCCAGCCCCATAACTCCCCCCCCCACCCCCCAAGCCCTGCGCCAGGGGTGCCCAGTGCCGTGGCAGGTGGTGAGCGGGGAGGCGGAGGGGGGGGGGAGAAGCAGCAAAAAGCTCCGTGAAACACATCAAAAGCTGGCAAAGTGAGGGGGGGGGGCAGCCGGGGGGGCCCCCTCCTCCTCCTCCCCCGGCTGAACTCGCACATTATTTGCGCTTGGCTTCCCCGGCAGCGAGAGCGCTGGAAGCCAACTCCCCAGCGAGCGCCCAGGCAGGACTTCGCAGCCATTTTGTTGCTGGCTTGAACTGGAAAAAAAGGAGAGAAAATAAAAAAAAAAGGGAGAAAAAAAAATAAAAAGGAGAAAAAAAATAAAAAGGAGAAAAAAAAATAAAAACTAAAAACAGGAGGAGAAAAGAAAAAAAAAAACAAGGCAGCCCAGCCAAGCAGCCGATGGAAACGCGTGGTGGGAACGGAGAGCTGCGCGCACGCATCTCGCCGACAGCACCCGGCACCCGGTGGCTGCGACGTCCTGGGATGGGGAATGCCCCGATTGAGTGCTTGGGGTGTTTGGGGTATTTGGGGTGTTTGGGGTATTTGGGGTGTTTGGGGTGTTTGGGATTCTTGGGGTGTTTGGGGTGCTTGGGGTGCTTGGGGTGCCCAAGGTGCCCAGGGTGCCCAGGACCCGGCACCCGGCACCTGGCACCCGGCACCCGGCACCCGGCACCCGGCACCCGGTGGCTGCGATGTCCTGGGATGGGGAATGCCCCAATTAAGTGTTTGGGGTGTTTGGGGTGTTTGGGGTGTTTGGGGTGTTTGGGGTGTTTGGGATTCTTGGGGTGCCCAAGGTGCCCAAGGTGCCCAAGGTGCCCAGGACCCAGTACCCGGCACGTGGCACCCGGTGGCTGCGACGTCCTGGGATGGGGAATGCCCCAATTAAGTGTTTGGGGTGTTTGGGGTGTTTGGGGTGTTTGGGGTGTTTGGGGTGTTTGGGGTGTTTGGGATTCTTGGGGTGTCCAAGGTGCCCAAGGTGCCCAAGGTGCCCAGGGTGCCCAGGACCCAGCACCCGGCACCCGGTGGCTGCAACGTCCTGGGATGGGGAATGCCCCGATTGAGTGCTTGGGGTGCTTGGGGTGTTTGGGGTATTTGGGGTGTTTGGGATTCTTGGGGTGTTTGAGATTCTTGGGGTGCCCAAGGTGCCCAAGGTGCCCGGGGTGCCCAAGGTGCCCAAGACGCGCCGGGTGCCCGAGGCGCAGCGGGTGGCACGCGGTGCCGATGCGCCCCAATGTCACATTTCTGGGGGCAGCGCCAGCCCCCCCCCAAAAAAAAACCCACAGCTCCCAGTTCATCCCAGCCCCCCCACAGCCCCCACAGCAGCTCCCAGTTCATCCCAGTTTGCATCAGCACGGCACGGGATGGTGCTTGCTGTGTCCGGCCCCAAACGGGCGCTTTGCGCACCGGGGAGCGCACCCCGCGGCATCGCCCCCAACCCGGGGGGGGGGGAGAGAAATGGGGAGGGGGGCACGGGGAAAATCCCAAATCTTTGGGAGAGATGGGGGAGGGAAAGGGGCCGCCGGGATGTCCGTCTGTCCCCACGCGCTGACCCCACTGCTTGCTGGGAGCGGCGGCCCCATGGCACCACGTGCGTTTTTGGGGGAAACACGGGAAAAAAATCACCAATAACACCCCCCCCAACACCGGGCGGCTTTGGGATTGCGGTCACCCCACAAACCCAGCCGGGAGGCACAGATCTGGGTTTGGGCGGCCCCACACAAACAGTTTGGGGTGCACGACCCCATAACGGCGGGGCGGGTGGGTACCCCACACCCCACAGCGTTTGGGCTCGGTGCCCCTGCAGCCCCGCGGTGACCCCATGCTGCGGGCAGAAATGGGGCCCTTTCCCCTACAGACCCCTTAACACACCCCACTGCGCTCCTGCCTGCCCTGTGCTGGCGTCCCCATGTCCCTGTGTCCCCATGTCCCCATATTCCCCTGTCCCCGTGTCCCCATGTCCCTGTGTCCCCGTGTCCCCATATCTCTGCAGCCCCCTGTCCATATGTACCCCTGTCCATATATCCCCATGTCCCCATGTCCCTGCATCCCCATATTCCCTTGTCCCTCTGTCCCTGTGTCCCCATATCCCCTTGCCCCCATGTCCCTCTGTCCCTGTGTCCCCATGTCTCTGTGTCCCCATGTCCCTCTGTCCCCATGTTCCCCTGTCCCCATGTCCCCATATTTCCTTGTCCCCATGTCCCTCTGTCCCTGTGTCCCCATGTCCCCACGTCCCCATATTTCCTTGTCCCCATGTCCCTCTGTCCCCATGTCCCCCTGTCCCTGTGTCCCCATATCCCCTTGCCCCCATGTCCCTCTGTCCCCATGTCCCATATCCCTCTGGCCCTGTGTCCCCATATTCCCCTGTCCCCATGTCCCCCTGTCCCCATGTCCCCATATTTCCCTGTCCCCATGTCCCCATGTCCCTCCATCCCTGTGTCCCCATATCCCCCTGTCCCTGTGTCCCCACATTTCCCTGTCCCCATGTCCCTCCATCCCTATGTCCCCATGTCCCTCTGTTCCTGTGTCCCCATATCCCCCTGTCCCCAGTCCCCCCGTCCCTTGGGGCGCTGCTCCCCAGTGAGACCCTAAGGCCACCCCAAGGGGTCCCAGCACCCTGCCCCGGAGGGTCACGGAGTGTCCCCCACCCTCACCCCAGATGAATTTGGGGTGCTGGAGGCGGTGCCGGGGGCACCGTGGGACCCCGTCCCCTGTTCCCAGTATAGGGGAAGGGGGGGAGCCAGGATCCCAATACACCACCCAGTGCAAACCAGTGCAAACCAGTGACACCCAGTACGTGGGGTGGGACGGGGCTGAGGCCCCCCTCCGTGTCCCCAAGCTGTGGGACCACCCCAACCCCACAGTCCCCTCTTTGGGGTCTCTCCCTGGGGTGCCCCCCCTTGGAGGAGGCAGATGTAGGGGTCCCCGTATGGATACAGGGGGTCCCTATAGGGGCGCAGGGTTTCTGTATGGACACAGGGACACCGATGTGGTGCCAGCCTGGGGTCCCCATAGGGGTTCTGGGACCCTATATGGGTGCAGGGGTTCCTGTAGAGGAAAAGGGGGCCCCTATAGGGGTGCTGGGGTCCATGTGTGAGTGTAGGGAGTCCCTATATGAGTGCAGGGGGTCCGTATAGGGGTCTAGGGGGTCCCTATATGAGTGCAGAGGTTCCCTATAATGAGTGTAGGGGTCCCTATAATGAGTGTAGGGGTCCCTATATGAGTGTAGGGGGTCCCCATATGGGTGCAGGGATTCCTGTAGAGGAGAAGGGGGCCCCTATAGGGGTGCTGGGGTCCCTATAATGAGTATAGGAGGCCCTATATGGGCGTAGGGGGCCCCTATATGATTGTAGGGGTCCCTATAATGATTGTAGGGGTTCCCTATATGAATGTAGGGGGTCCCTATAATGAGTATAGGGGTCCCTATATGGGTGCAGGGGTTCCTGTAGAGGAGAAGGGAGTCCCTATAGGGGTGCTGGGGTCCATGTGTGAGTGTAGGGGGTCCCTATATGGGTGTAGGGGGTCCCTATATGAGTGTAGGGGTCCCTATAATGAGATTAGGGGTCCCTATACGAGGGTAGGGGGTCCCTATATGGGTGCAGGGATTCCTGTAGAGGAGAAGGGGGCCTCTATAGGGGTGCTGGGGTCCCTATGTGAGTGTAGGGGGTCGCTATATGGGTGTAGGAGTTCCCTATAATGAGTTTAGGGGTCCCTATAATGTGTGTAGGAGTCCCTATAATGAGTGTAGGGGCCCCTATATGAGTGCAGAAGGTCCCTATATGGGTGTAGGGGACCCTACGTGGTTGTAGGGGGCTCCTATATGAGTGAAGGGAGTCCCTATATGAGTGCAGGGGGTCCCTATATGGATGTAGGGGATGCCTGTACGGGTGTAGGGGTTCCCTATAATGAGTGCAGGGGTTCCCTATATGAGTGCGGGGGGTCCCTATGTGAGTGCAGGGGGTCCCTATAATGAGTGTAGGGGTTCCCTATAATGGGTTTAGGAGTCCCTATAGTGAGTGTAGGGGGTCCCTATGTGGGTGCAGGTGTTCCTGTAGAGGAGAAGGGGGGCCCTATAGGGGTGCTGAGGTCCATGTGTGAGTGTAGGGGTCCCTAAAATGAGTGTAGAGGTCCCTATACGGGCGTAGGGGGTCCCTATATGACTGTAAGGGTTCCCTATATGAGTGTAGGGGTCCCTATAATGAGTGCAGGGGTTCCTGTAGAGGAGAAGGGGGGCCCTATAGGGGTGCTGGGGTCCATGTGTGAGTGCAGGGGGGCCATATATGGGTGAGGGGGGGTCCCTATATGAGTGTAGGGAGTCCACATATGGGTGTAGGGGCCCCTATATGGGTGTAAGGGGTCCCTATATGACTGTAAGGGTTCCCTATAAGAGTGCAGGGGGTCCCTATATGACTGTAGGGGTTCCTATATGACTGTAGGGGTCCCTATATGACTGTAGGGCCCCCATATGGGTTCAGGGCTCCCCATATGGCTGCGGGGGCCTCCTCCCTGTCTCCCCGCCCATCTTCAGGGGCTTCCCCTGTGCTTTGCGTGATCCCAGAAGACACCCTTTTTTGGGGGGGCTCCCTCTGCGCTCCGGAGACCCCCTCAGCCCCCCAAAAACCTCAAGGGCCCCCCAAAAAAATTTAGGCCGAGGTCCTCCCAGCCTGCAGGGGGCGCTGTGGGGGGGACCGGGCCGGGCCGGGCCCTTTCGCTGCTTCCGGCGCCGCGTGGGCAGCGGCGGGGCCCGGCCCCGCTCCCGGCCCGCTTGGGGCCCGGTTCCAGGCCCCGGTTCCAGGCCCCGGTTCCAGGCCCGGTTGGGTTCAGGCCCGGCCATGTGGTTCCTGTACGCCCTGAGCTGGCTGTCCCTGCTGCTGCAGGTCGCCTTCGTCACCCTGGCCATCGGTGAGGGGCTGGGGGAGGCCTTGGGGGGGGATTGGGGGGGTTTAGGGGGGTCTGGGGGGGGGTTTAGGGGGGTTTGGGGGAGGTGGGGGGGGTCTCCGGGTGTCCCCCGTGTGCCCTGTTTGTCCCCTGGTTGTACCCGGGGGCTGCTGGGTTGGGGTCCCCTGGGGGTCCCCGGGGGGTCCTTAGGGGGCGGGGGTCTCCAGGGGGTCCTCAAGGGGGTCCTTAAGGGGTGGGGGTGTCGCAGGGGGTGGGGGTCTCCAGGGGGTCCCCAGGGAGTGGGGGGGTGTCCAGGGGATCCCCATGGGGTGGGGGTCTTCAGGGGATCTCCAGGGGGTCCTTAGGGGGTGGGGGGGTCCAGGGGGTCCCTAGGGGGTCCTTAGGGGTGGGGGTCTTCAGGGGGTCCCCAGGGGGTCTTTAGGGGGTCTTTAGGGGGTGGGGGTGTCCAGGGAGTCCTCAAGGGGGTCCCCAAGGGGTGGGGGTGTCGCAGGGGGTGGGGGGATCCCCAAGGGGTGGGGGTTTCCAGGGGCTCCTTAAGGGGTGGGGGGTCCCCAGGGAGTGGAGGGGTCCCCAGGGGGTCTCCATGGGGTCTCCATGGGGTGGGGGTCCCCAAGGAGTAGGGGTTCTCAGGGTTTGGGGGTCCCCAGGGGCTGGGGATCTGCAAGGGGTGGGGGTCCTTAGGGTTTGGGGGTCCCAGAGGATGGGGGTCCCAGGGGATGGGTGGCCCCATGGGGTGGGGGTCCATGGGGGATGGGGGTGCCCAGGGTTTGGGGGTCTCCAGGGAGTGGGGGTCCTCAGGGACTGGGGGGGTCTTCAGGGAGTAGGGGGTCCCAACGGGGTGGGGGTCCCCAGGGTCCCGAGCCCCCCCAGTGCCACACAATCCGGGCACCCCGAGCTCCTGAGGGATACCCCAGGGTTTGGGATCCCTCTGGGTGCCCCCATTTGCACCCTTCCTTCCCCGGGACCCCCCCCTTCATCCATACGGGGTGGGGGGCTGATCCCATTGCTCCTCCCGCAGCCGCCGGCCTCTACTACCTGGCGGAGCTGATCGAGGAGTACACGGTGGTGACCAGGAGGATCATCAAATACATGATCTGGGTGAGTGCGGGGCTGCCAGGGGGGGCCACATCCATCCTGTCCCCCCCCCTCGGGGCGCTGGGGACACCGCTGCCACCCCTGACGGGTGCCCACAGCCGGGTTTTTGCCTCTTTATCTGAATAAAAACAGCTCAGGAGCTGCGTTTGCTCTGCTCACACCACCATGCAGGAGCTTGGGGGGGCTCAGCCCTGCTTGGTGCCCCCACCAGGACCCCCTTGTGACCCCCCCCCGGCTCCTCCTCTCTCCTTGCAGTTCTCCACGGCCGTGCTCATCGGCCTCTACCTCTTCGAGCACTTCCCCGGCTTCATGGTGGGCGTGGGGCTCTTCACCAACCTGGTTTACTTCGGCCTCCTGCAGACCTTCCCCTTCATCGTGCTCACCTCCTCCAACTTCATCCTGTCCTGCGGTGAGCGGGGGGCAAAATGGGGTGGCAAGGGGCAGTACGGGGTGGCGTGGGGCAATAGGGGGTGGCACGGGGCAGTATGGGGTGGCGTGGGGCAATACGGGGTGGCGTGGGGCAGTACGGGGTGGCAGGGGGCAGTACAGGGTGGCGTGGGGCGATATGGGGTGGCATGGGGCAGTATGGGGTGTCAGGGGGCAAAACGGGGTGGCAGGGGGGCAATAGGGGGTGGCACGGGGCAGTATGGGGTGGTGTGGGGCAATATGGGGTGAGCACGGGGCAATAGGGGGTGGCACGGGGCAATAGGGGGTGGCATGGGGCAATATGGGGTGAGCACAGGGCAGTACGGGGTGGCAGGGGGCAATAGGGGGTGGCGTGGGGCAATATGGGGTGGTGTGGGGCAATACGGGGTGGTGTGGGGCAATACGGGGTGGTGTGGGGCAGTATGGGGTGGTGTGGGGCAATACGGGGTGGTGTGGGGCAGTATGGGGTGGTGTGGGGCAGTATGGGGTGGTGTGGGGCAATATGGGGTGGCAAGGGGGCAATACGGGGTGAGCACAGGGCAATAGGGGGTGGCACGGTGCAACAGGGGGTGGTGTGGGGCAAAACAGGGTGAACACAGGGCAATACAGGGTGGCACGGGGCAATATGGGGTGAGCATGGGGCAATAGGGGGTGGCACGGGGCACCCCAGCTGCCGGGGCGGTTCGGGAAGCCGCAGGACTTTGAGCTTTGAACCCTAATCCTGATTTATGGGGCGCGTGGGTGCGGGGAGCTGCTCTGGAAAGGAAAAACTCGGAAAGAAACATTTGGGGTTGCACGTAGACAGGAATTCAGCACGATTTCTGCAAAAAAAGGGTGGGCAGGAAGGAGTTTTGCTGCTTTTGGGTCCGGATTTTGTTTCCTGCGGTGCTCCCGAGCCCCATTGCTGTGGATTTTTCGGTTCCAACCCCGGTGCCCGCAGCCTCCGGGGCCAAATCCCTGCAGGACGGTGGCTCTGGGACGTCCTGGACATGCAGGGGGGCACTGCAGGAACAAAAACCCAGGAAAAAAAACAGGAAAAACCCTGCAGGGGGGACGTGGGTTTGGGGACGGGGGGCACGGGGAGGGATTTGTCCCTTTTTATCCTGACCCCGCTGCGTTCCCTCGGCAGTGCTGGTCGTCCTCAACCACTACCTGGCCTTCCAGTACTTCGCAGAGGAATATTACCTGTTCTCCGAGGTGAGAAAAGTAGAAAAAGTACTTTTTCTTTTTAAAAAAAAGTACTTTTTAATTTTTTTTTCTAGGAAAAGTAGAAAAAATCCTACTTTTTAAGGTTTTTTCACAAGCTAAACCCAAACCACCTCCTGCTTGGAATAATCGCTCCTCGTTTCGTGCCTCGGGCACGCTGATTCTTCTGCCCTCACACCTGCAGGGGGGGGTGGAGGCGCAGATCCACCCCGGGTTCTCCTTAAACCTCCTTAAACCCGACCGAAAATTTGGGAATTTATTTCCTCGCCGCCCTGTGCTCTCCCTGCAGGTCCTCGCCTACTTCACCTTCTGCCTCTGGTTGATCCCTTTTGCTTTTTTCGTCTCCCTGTCGGCCGGAGAAAACATCCTGCCGTCCACGGTGCAGCCTGGAGGTGAGTTTTGGGGGGGGAAATCCTACCCAAATCCTGCCCAAATCCTCCCAAAACCGGGGCAAAAAGGAGCTCTGCTGTCTGGGGAGAGGAGCAGGGTGAGGCTGCTCTGGTTTTGGGGCTGGGGGGGGGATGCTTTGCTCCAGTCCTGGCGCTCTGGAGCTCTCGCTGGGGCTTTCCCCTCGTGCTTCAGCCTCAGAATCAGAGGATTTGGGCTGCCTGTAGGGCTGGGAAAGCCCAAATGGGAGCAAAATACAAAAAAAAACCACTCGTGCGCTGCCCCAAACCGCAGGACCTGCCCCAAAATCGCTGATTTTGTTTTTTTCTTCCTTTTTCTTCTCAGATGACGTCGTCTCCAACTATTTCACCAAGGGAAAGAGGGGCAAGCGCTCCGGCATCCTCCTCATCTTCTCCTTCATCAAGGAGGCCATCCTGCCCAGCCGGCAGAAAATTTACTGAGCAAAATGTGCCGAGGGGCAGCGCGGCCCCCACGCCTCGCTGGAGCCCTCCCCGACGCCTGCAGCCAGGATCCCGCTGGGAACCCGTGGATTCGTGGGGGCTGCGGGCACTGAACGGGCTCTGCTGACGTCCTGGGACTGCCTGCGAGGAGGAGGAGGAGGGTGAGGAAAGTCCGGCGCCCCACGCAGAGACCCGCCAGGCACCGGCACCCGTTCCCGGTGCGAGGCTGGAGGCCGCGTGCTGCGGTTTGGCTCCCTCGGCACAGCAGCGGGCTGTTGACGTTTAACTGAGGTTTATACAGAGCCATTAATTAAAAAAAAAAAAAACACAAAAAAACCAGAAAAAAACAAAAAACAAATTAACCAGCCTCTGGATGAGCCCCGCGTCCCCGCCTGCTGGCACCGCGGCACGGGGAGCACCCCGGGACAGCAGGGGTGGAAGGAAGGAAGGAAGGAAGGAAGGAAGGAAGGAAGGAAGGAAGGAAAGAGCGCTTTTGGTTTTTGATTTAACTTTGGAGATCTCCAACTTTGCCCTGGTTTTGCTGGAAAACTCCCCGAGGGGCCTGGAAGCTGCTGGCCGTGCCCCTCGGCGTCTCCTGCGCTACTAAACCCGCCGATCTCCCTGATTTCCAGGTCAAAAAAAAGTAAAATGATCCTGCTGAGGAGGAGGTGCGAGCCCTTTGTTCCTTCCTACGATCATTAAAAAAATCCTTTTTTCCCTTTTTGTGCTTTGTTGTCGCTCCGCTTCGGCCTGGGGCAGAGCTGGGTTCCCCCCGGCTCCACGGGGTCGCAGTTCTGGGATGGTTTTTAAGGAGTTTTTAAGAAAACGGTGACGTTTTTTGCCTTATTACCTGCGAAGCTGGGTGCGGGGCTGCCCCTCCAGCCCCTATTCCCTGAGGACATCGCCTCCTGCGCCTGCGTCTTTTTGGGTTTTATTTCTGGAGAAGAAGGGGACGTCCCCGGAGGACCTCGGGGTGTGCGTGGCGAGGTTTTTACCCCAAAGCTGCAGCCTGCGGGCCCCCGTGGGTGTCAGGACGGGCTTGGCAGCCCACAGGGACAGGGTCAGGCTCCTCGTGCTGATCCCTGGGCATTTAGGATATATTTAGGATATTAATGACACCTTAATGGGGATTTTGAGGAGTCCCACAGCGGGATGACAGCGACCAAAACCCCACGGATATTGAACACCAAACGAAGCCTCGCGGGCACGGTGTGCACCCTAATTAGCACAACGAGGCTCCATCAATCCCAACCATGCAAAAATGTGTAAATTTTTAACGGGGAGAATCCCTAAAATCCCACACCGAGGCGCGTGGCTCCCCGCCAGCCGCAGAGGGAAATTATTTATTATTTTTTTCCTACAGACAAAGCGGAGGCTGAGGGGGACCAAAGTCACCCCCCCGGTGCTGCGCCCATCCCCGGGCACCTCCAGAATCCAGAATTGAGCCCCCCAGACCCTGCCCCTGGATGCTTTGGAGCATTTTGGGGGGTTCCCGAGCTGCCACCACCACGCTGTGGCCAAGGGTGAGCCCCCCCGGTGCCCCCCTGCTGGGGGCTTCGCTCTGCGCCCCAGCCCCCCGGCACCAGAGGGGGGCTGCAAAGGAGCCGGGGGGGGGCCGGTGCCACCTGGGTTTAATTAAAGCAGAAGGAAATGAGCACAAAGCGAGCCATAAATGTCCTCGTCCAACCCATCTGGTCGTGGTTGTCCCCTCTAGCCAGGACCCCCCCCCCGCTGCCCCCAGCATCGCCCCCCACCCAGTGTTCTTCCCCCAATTTTGGGCAGATTTCTTCTGCGTTGCCGTGCCCAAGCCAGCAGCTGCGTCCTGGTGGCCCTGGGGACACGGCTGGTGGCCTAAGCAGGACGGACGGAGGGCTGGACAGACGGACAGCCCTGCTCCCCTCCGTCCGCCCCGCTCCGGGCAGGTTTGGGGTGGGTTTGGGGCTGCCCCCTCCCCTCCTTCTCCCCCCCTCCAGCCTGCCAGGCGCAGGGTCTGCTCCGGGAGATGCCTCCCACCGCCCGCGGGCGGAACTGGAGGGGGTCCCCAGCCCCGTCCCCGTGCCAGGGGCTGGGGGAAGCGGCTCTGCCAGCATCCTCGTGACCTGGGGAGGGACAAAGGGACAGAGCGGGGGGGTCAGGGTCACAAGGGGCTGCTGTGAGCACGGGGACAGTGACATCAGGTCCTTGGTGATGGATCCGTGCCACCTACCCGAGCCCCAAACCCGAGCCCCCAACCCCTCTGCGCCCAACCCCAGCCCCTACCCGGCTCCGTCCTGCCCCCAGCCCCGGGGTCGGGGTCGGGGTTGGGGTCGGGGTCGGTGGTGTCCGGCCCTGGGGGGGACTCGGGGACATCGATGGCCCGGCGGCGTCGCTGCAGGATGGCCTCCAGCTGCCTGTCCTGGCCCCGCACGCTGCTCCTGCGCCCGCTCGTCCTCCTGCTCGCCCTGCGCATGGCGCCCTAGGGGATGGCACAGCGAGCTGGGGGGCTGCAGGAACAGGCCCCCCCAGCTCCGTCTGGGTCACCCCATGAAGGGGGCACCCCCTCTGCCACCACCCCTTTTGGGGACGGAGCTGCTCACCAGGATGCCCCGCAGCTCCAGCGCCGCGCTCCTCCGCTTGCTGGCTGACTGCGGGAGGAGGGGAGGAGATGTCACCACGTCCCCCCCCAACCCCACAGCTCCCCCCCCGTGCCCGTGGTCCCCAGGGACTGGGGAGCTCAGGGTTTTTTGGGATAAGCCAGGACGGGTGGGGAACCCTTGGGGTAAAGGCTCCAGCTCCCTGCCCGTCCCCATTTGCGCTGGGAGCAGCGATCCTACAGACCTGGCGCATGGGGAGCGGGGTCCTGACCCCCTTTTTGGTGCACCCAGCAGAGGCGGCTCCCCAAAAACACCCCGAGCCCCAGCCCCACGTCTCCTACCTGGCTCAGGGCCACCCGCTCCTTGGCGGGTCTCAGCACCACCCCGTTCTTTATCCTCTCCATCATCTCCTGCACGGCTCGGGCTTTGGCATCGCCAGGTCCCGGTTTCCCTGTGTGGGGAGCACCCCGCTGGGAGCCGTGCCGGGCAGGGGGGGGGTGCTCCTGCCTCCATCCGTGTCGGGAGCATCGCCAGCAATCCCCTGGGAATTTGGGGTGCCCCCACACAGCGGGGGAGGGCAGGAGTTTGGGGCCACGCTCTCGGACTTACGGTGCTGCGGGTTGGCCTGCCCCTTCCTCTGCCTGAGCGCCAAGAGGGGGCTGTGGGGGGGGGAGAGGGGCTGAGAGCCTGCTGGAGCTGCCCCCCCAGCCCTGCTCCCCGCTGCACACGCAGCCAAACACGCAGCCCGCACCCCCTGCTCCATCCACGGCACCGGCAAGCCCCCCACCCCATTAATTCCCCCCTCAGAGCCGTCCCCACCTCACCCACCCCAGTGCCCACCCAGAGCCCCCCCGGCACCGTGCCCAGCTCTGCCCCATCCTCCCCCTGCCCTCCCGGCACCCGCAGCACCCCGGGGACGTGGCACAGCCCCACCGTGTGTGGGGGGGAGCAGGATTTGTGCCCCCACAGCCCAGACCACCCCAAACCCCCCCCGTGTGCCACTCACTCCACGGGGACGCTGGGCGCAGGCGGTGGCAGCGGTGGCGGTGGCGGCGGTGGCGGGGGCTCGCTCCGTGCCAGGTCCCCCTCCTGCTCCAAACTCGCTGCCATGGGGCCACATTTAGTGCTCAGAGGGGGGGGGTGGGCATTTTAGGGCTGGTTCCCCGTGCCCAGCTGAATCCCCCAGCCCCAAGGGGGGGGGGGTCAGGGAGAAGCACCCACCGGCCGCCTCCAGCTCCTCCAGCCGCCCGCGCGCCTCCTGCAGCTGCGCCCTCAGCTCCTGCCTCCCCTCCTCGGCCGCAGCCAGCGCAGCCCTGGCCAGCTCCAGCTCCTCCTGCCGCGGCCTGGCACGCAGCTGCTCCTCCAGCTCCTTCACCTGCGGGCAGACACGCGAGGGGCAGAGAATTTGGGGTCCTCCCCGGGCACCCCCACCCCGTGCCAAAGCGCACCGAGCGCCAACCCACCCCTGGGCGCATTTCGGAGCACAATAATGGAAATCCAAGGGGGGGAAAACCCCTCTTGGGGGGTGGAAATGGGTGCGTGGAGAGGTTTGGAGAGGTTTGGAGAGGTTTGGGGGTCCCTCACCTGCTGCTGGTGCTGTTGCCGAGCCTCCTCCAGCGCCCTGCTGAGGCTGCCCACCTCCTGCAGCGCCCGCAGCAGCTGGGCGCTGGGCGCCGCGCTCTGCAGCAGAATGCTGCTCTGCCTGCTCGCCTCCTTCTTCTCCACCAGCATCTGCCCCGGGGGGGTCGGGATCGGAACGGGGCGGAGGCTGGCGCTCAGCCCCTCGCCGTGCCGCAGCCAAAAAACCCCCCCAAAAAAACCCCAAACTCTGCGCTGCAGGGCGGCACCCCCGTGCGCCACGATGGGCACGAGACTTTGCTTCCCCGCAGGATTTGGGGTGATGCCCCCCTCCCCTCCCCGCCCTCTGATGGCTCGTAGGGTGCTGCCCCCCCCCGCCCAGCACCCCAGGGTGCCCCCCCCAGCCCACCCAAACCTTGTGGGCGAAGGCCTCGGCGTGCAGGCGCAGGTCCTGCTCCAGCTCCAGCTTCTGCAGCGCCTCGCAGTAATCCTGGGTGACCACCTGGGACACTGCCACAAGGGGGGGGGGGGTTAAAACTGGGGTGTTGGGGGGGGGCACAAACCCCTCGGGATGCCCAAATCCCCGCTCGGGGGGTCTGGTATCGCCTCTGGTTTCCACCGGCTTCCTTCATCTGGGTGGCACTGGGGGTACTGGGGGTACTGGGAGCCATCCAGCACCTCCCTGGTGGGGCGCAGGGGGGGTGGGAGCGGTGCCCGGGGGGGTCAGCCCCCCCCTCACCTCTCTTGAAGGATTTGAGGGTCCGCTGGGATGAATCCAGGGCCGCCTTCAGGCTCTGCCTCTCCATCTTCTCCTTCTCCAGCTGCAGCAGGACAAACCCCCCCGTTGGCACCCCGGGTTTGGGGCCTGCTGCCCCCAGCCCCCCCCAAAAAAAAACATCAGGGAGAGGGGCTGCACATGGAGGGGTCCTTCACCCCCCCCCAAAAAAAAAAAAAACATCTCCAGCTCAGCAAGGAGCAGGAGAAGGAGGCGAAAAGGGAAGGTGCTGGGGGGGCTCCGAGCCCATCGGGGGGGGCAGAGGGGGTCCTGGGGGGGGGCTGCCCCCATACCTGCTCCTGCAGGTCCCGGTTCTGCCTCTGCAGCTCCTGGACCTGGATGCTCAGCTCCTTCTTCTCCACCAGCAGCCAGGAGAGCTTCTCCTGCAGACCTGGAGCAACAAAAAAAAAAAAAAAAAAAAAGGGGTGGGGGGCGCACGGGGGGTGGCCAAGGGGCCAGCAGCCCCCTCCTCCCCCAGGCCACAAACAAAACCGAAATCGTGAGCGTGGGGAAAAGAGAAGAGGGCAGGGGGAAGTGGGGCTGCGGCGTTTTCATTTCGCCTTTCTCCCCTGTCCCAGCGTTTCCCGGAGCCAGGAGAGCCGCTGGGATTAATTAATTAATTAGCTAATTAGCTGATTTAGTGACCACCGCTACGGGGGAACGGCAGCGGGAGCGAGCGCAGCTGGGGGCAGAATTCACCGAAATTCGTGCGGAAATAGGGGCAAAAACTCACCCTTGAGCTCCTCCTGGGTAGGGTCGGGGCTGGGGTCCCCCTCCCCGGCCACGTCCCCGGCCCCGGTGCCGGGCGGCAGGGCCAGGCTGAGCCGCTTCAGCTTCGTGTTCTCCTTCTGCACCTGGGGGGGGGGCCGGGGGGGTCGCTGCTGGAGCCCTGCCGGGGGCTGCCCCCGGGGGTCCCCAGGGCTGGGAGGGCACCAGCAGGGTCCTGACCCCACTGGGAAATCCCAACCCCCCCCCCAGGTGCGTGGCTGCAGGGGGCACGGAACGGAGAGAGTTTCTCCCATTGCAGGAAAAATTAGTGAAAATGGTGGAAATTTGCCTCTTTTTCTCATTTGTCTCCATGCACACCAAAAATGCCAATTCCAGCCCCATTCCTGGGGCGAAAATTGAAGTTTTTGCGCACGGAACTGCTGCTGACACCCCCGGGGGGACGTGACCCCCCCCATGGCACCACCAGGCAGCGCCCGGCTTTGGGCACGGCGGGGACACAGCTTGGGCAGGAGCTGTGCCCACAATACTGCCCAAATTCCCTGAAACCACCCCAAAAAAATGAGGGCGGGGGGGGTGCGGGGGGGTCCCTACCTGTGCCGCGTACGCCTCGGCTTGTTGGCGACACGTCCTCTGGATCTCACACTCTGCCTCCAGCGCCGAGAGCTCGGCCAGCAGCGCCTGTGAGGCTGCGGGGACGGGGGGGCCACGGCTCAGCACCCCCCCACACCCCCTTTTTGCCCCCCTTTTTCTGCCCCCCCTGCGCTCCCCAACCCCTGGCACCCTGCGCCCCCCGGCACCCTGCGCCCTCTCCGGCGCTCACGGCACCGGGGACGTGCGTTTGGGGTGCGCTCCCCAAGCCGGTCCCACCTCCTCCATCCCCAGCGAGGGGTTTGGGGAGGGGGTGGGTGCGCAGCCCCCCCAGCCCCACACACGGGGTTGTGCCGTGGGGCCAGGGGTGCTCGGGAGGACTCGGGAGCTGCTCTCACCCTGCTGGAAGTCGTCCAGCCACGCTCTCGCTTCGTCGTCCTCGGAGAGGGTCTGGGGGGGGGGGGGGGGAGGTAGTGCCCAGTGTGAGCCCCAAGACCCCAATTTTATGGGGCTGCTGGGGTGGGAAGAGCCCGGTGAGAGCATCCCGGGGACAAGATCCTCTCTTGTCCCCTCCAAATTGCATGGGGAGGAGGGAAATAAAGCAGAAAACGAGCCCACGAGTGACACCTGGACCATGGCTGCCTCCTCCTCCTCCTCCTCCTCATCTTCCTCCTCGTCCTTCTCCTCCTCCTCCTCCTCCTCCTCGCTGCCCTCTGACTCCACGATGGCTGCGGGGGAAGCGAAACACGGCCGGAGGTTTCGGATGCAGGTGGGAAAAGGTTTGTGCTCCGTTCCCAACCTGCTGCTGGTGCTCAGCAGCCCCCCGGCACCGGGGGACCCCGGGGTGGCCGGGGCATCCCGCACCCACCAGTCCCAATTTCAACACAACCAGTTTGCCACTGGTCCCAGTTTCCCCCCCCTGCTCGCCAAACCTTGCATGGGGACAGCCCAGGGACCCCAGAGAAAGGCGCTGCCTGCTCTGCCCCATAAAACAACGGGATCGGGGTGGCCCACGGCCACCCAACCCCCCCGTGCACCCCAATTTTCCTGCATTTCCCCCCCCCCGGACCAGCTCCCAGAGCAGGCAGGGGCCGCGGTGCGCACGGGCTGCGGGGCAGGAATCCGGCACCTGCCCCTGACCCTTTTCCTGACAGCCCTAATCTGGTGGGGAATGCGCTCCGGCAGCCAAATCCCCCCCCTTGGTAATCCCCCCCCCGCCACCAGGACCCGCAGCCACCTGCAGGGGACCCCCAGGACCCGTGCCAGGGACGTGAAGGTTTGGGCAGGTTTTGGGGCTGTGCCCCCCACATCCCATACGGATGGAGAGATGGGGGGGCAGACACACAGACACCCCCCGTGCCATGCACCTAAACGCAGCCCCAAATCACCCCTCCCAGACCCCCCCCACAGCCCCCAGGGGTTGGCTGCGCCCTGCGGAGCCCCTCGGAGAGCGCAGGGCCCCCCAAAATCCACGGGGACACCCTTCCCTCAGGACGTGCCGCCACTCCTGGCTGCCCCCAAACCCCCAGAAAGGGACGGGGCCGGGACCCCAGACCCACAGAGCCTCACCTGCCAGCTGGGTGCTTTCCCCAGCCCAATCCATGGCAGCAGCAGTGCCGGTGCCCCCCGGAGCCCCCCGGAGCCCCCCGGTCCCGTGGCCGCCTGCTCCCGGCTCCCCGGCGCTCGTCCGCTCGCCGCAGGGAAGTGAAACCCCGCTGCAAGGCTCAGCAGCTGCCCCTGGGCGTGCAGCAGCAGCTCGGGGCCGAGCACCCCCATCCTCACGGGGATTTTCCTGCTGCTGCTGCAGCCCTGGGGGTGCCGGTTCGGGGGGGAGGTGGTGGGGGGCACGGCGGGACCCCCAGCCAAAGGGCTTTGTGCAGCGGGAAGGTGCCAGGGGGACGCGCTGCTGCAGAAGGGGAGTGGGAACCGAAACTCGCTCTGCCCCAGCTGCAAGTCCCATTTCCCTTGGGGCTGAGCCTTTTTGGTGCAAAAATGAAAGAAAAACACCTTCGCGGGGGCTTTAAACCTCCTGGGTCCTCTCAAAAAAAGAAAAGGAGCTGTAGTTTAGCGAGACGCCCAGGCAGTTTCTGCAGCCGAGCACAGAGCCGGGCTGGGTGGGCTCCTGGAGCCCGTGGGGCTGGCCGTGGGGAGCAGCAGCGTGGGGCAGGGCCTGGCCCTCGTTCCTGGGGGGGGCACAAGGTGGGACAGCAGCGCCAGGATGCCATGGGGCAGTGCCATGGGGAGGAACGGGGCAGGGCGAGCTCGGAGCCGGGGTGGGAAGGAGGAGCGCACAGCTTAGGTTGGAGATCACACTGCTTTATTGCGCACGGGACGGAGGTTTCTGGCAATTTCCTTCTCGTTTGGGTTGGAAACGGGAAGTTTTTGGGCAGCAGCAGCTCACAGCGCCGTGCTGGTCGCCTGCTGGCCCCCAGCCTTGGCCTCACGGGGGTAATACTCGGCCAGGATGGGCTCGGGGATGCGCTTCAGCAGCTGCTTGGGGAAGATGCGCAGCAGCTGCCAGCCGATGTCCAGCGACTCGAAGATGCTCCGGTTCTCGTAGGGGCCTGGGGGAGAAGCAGGGAGGGCAGTGCAAGGGGGTGGGCAGCGCCGGGCTCTGCCCCATCCCGTCCTGTGCCATCCCACGCAGCCGTACCCTGGGTGATGAACTGCTTCTCGAACTTCTGCAGGAACTCCAGGTACAGCAAATCGTCAGCCGACAGCGCCTCCTCCCCGACCACCGCCTTCATCGCCTGCACGTCCTTGCCGATGGCGTAGCAGGCGTACTGGGGGGGCAGGGGGTGCCGTCAGGACAGACGGACACCCCCAGCAGCCCCGGCAGGAGCAGCGCAGCTGGAGGCTGCCCGGCTTGGGAAAATGCCACCCTGGGCTTGGCTGCTTGCCCCCGGCTCGTGGCACGCTTGGGGACACCCTAAGCAGGGTCTGCGTGGGCATTTGTGGGCATTTTTCGACCCCACAGCACCAAAACCCAGCAATTTGTGCTCAGTGAGCAGCGTCCTGCTGGCTGTCTCGCTCCTGCAGCAGGGCAAGGCCCCTGCGCCCCGCTGGGACTTTGCGCCCCGGGGACTTCCAGCTTCCCCTGCCAGGCACCTCCGCACCTCCAGGAGAGGCTGGGTGCCAAAACGAAGGGCTCCAGCCCACGATGAGCCAGATCTCAGCCCACAGCCAGGGGAGGAGGGGGCTGCAGCGACAACGGGTGCCGCTGCCCTCCCGCCCAGCCCTTACCAGCTGGTTGGAGACGTCGCCGTGGTCCTTCCTGGTCATGCCCTCCCCGATGGCCGACTTCATCAGACGGGAGAGCGAGGGCAGCACGTTGATGGGGGGGTAGATCTGTGGGGTGACAGGCACGGTCCCACACTGCCAGCCCCCTTGGCCCCCAAAGTTTTCCCCCCCCAAGCCCCGGTGCACCCGGCACGGATCCGGACCCCTCCCCGAAGGCGGCGCCGGGAACAAACCTGGCGGTTGTGGAGCTGCCGGTCCACGTAGATCTGCCCCTCGGTGATGAAGCCCGTCAGGTCGGGGATGGGGTGGGTGATGTCTGGGGAAAGCAGGCGGCGTGAGCACGGCCGCTCCGTGGGCACGGCCACGGCACCGGCCACCAGCCCGGGGCGCATGGAGCTGTGCCACCGGAGGACGCAGCGGGGAACAGGAGCAGGTGCCACAGAACAGGGCAAGCGAGCACTGAGTTTAGATCCGTGGGGGTGTGTGTGCACCCCCAGGGGTGCCTGCGTGCCCCCCATGCACATGAGCACCCCACCCCATGCCCACCCCACCCACGCTCTGGTTGCAGCGTAACACCATGCGCCACCATGCTCTGCCTGGGTTGGCGCAGGGGGAAAAAAAGTTGGCATGGGGAATAAAGAAACCAAAAAAGAAACCAAGAGTTGCTACAAAACGATGTGAAAAAGCTGTGGCAGATCCCCCAAGCTCCCCCAAAACAGCTCGAATAAACCAGCCTGGCATTTCCCAGCCCTGTGGTTTCCCGTGCACCCCGGGGTGACGCTCACCGTCGTTGGGCATGGTGAGGATGGGGATCTGCGTGATGGAGCCGTTCCTGCCCTCCACGCGCCCAGCACGCTCGTAGATGGTGGCCAGGTCGGTGTACATGTAGCCAGGGAAGCCCCGGCGCCCGGGCACCTCCTCCCTGGCTGCCGACACCTGCGGGATGAGGGGGGCTGCGGGCGGTGCTGGAGGGGGCAGCGGGGCGAGCAGAGGGGGTCTGGGGACGTGGGGACGTGGGGATGGGGAGCTGGGAGGGGGCACCGACCTCGCGCAGGGCCTCGGCGTAGGAGCTCATGTCCGTCAGGATGACCAGCACGTGCTTCTCGCACTGGTACGCCAGGAATTCGGCCGTGGTGAGCGCCAGGCGTGGGGTGATGATGCGCTCGATGCTGCGGGGAGAGGGGCTGGGGGTGGCGGGGGGCTGCGGGGGGAAGCACCCGGCGCCTGCAGCACCTCCCGGCAGGAGGAGGAGGAGGAGGAGGAGGAAGAAAACCCCTCGGGGGACTCACGTGGGGTCGTTGGCCAGGTTGAGGAAGAGGCAGACGTTCTCCATGGAGCCGTTCTCCTCGAAGTCCGACTTGAAGAAGCGCGCCGTCTCCATGTTCACCTGCGGGGCGAGCGGCTCAGCGGGGTCCCCCTGCACAATTTGGCTTTGCCGAGGTCCCCTCCCGGTCCTGACTCACCCCCATGGCCGCGAAGACGATGGCGAAGTTGTCCTCGTGGTAATCCATCACGTCCTTGGACTTCTTCACCAGGCCGGCCTGCCGGCAGATCTGCGCAGCGATCTGCAGCGGGACGGGGCGGGCGTGCACCATGGGGCCGTGCCACGGGGGGCCACATCCATACCGGGACCACGGCACGGCCCCACGGCACGCCCAGACCCCCTTGAGGGGCAGGGGGTGCCGCTGGGGCTCAGACAAAGAAGGAGGAAGCATCCCCAAAACGGGCACCCACATCCCCAGCCGCCCACCCCGCGGCCGTCCCCGCTGTCCCCAGGCGCCCCGCAGAGGTTGGGACCCCAGGAGCTGGGGGGGGGGGGACACAGGGAGCTGGCACCCCATCGCCGTGCCACCGTGCCCTTCGTACCGAGCCCCGGCTCGGCCGTGTGAACTCTCCCCTGTCACTCCCGATCCGTCAGGGACGTTTTTCTGTCCCACTGCATCACCGTCTGGCGCTGCGCCCTGCCGCTGCTGCGGGGGGAGCGAGGGGCTGCGCTCCCTGACCCCATCCCTGTCCCTGTCCCTGTCCCTGTCCCTGTCCCCGTCCCTGTCCCCGTCCCTGTCCCCAGCCACCCAAGCCCGGTGGTTTTGGTGCAGCGCCCATCATTCAGAGGGTGCTGGGGGGGCTCTGCAGCCCCCACCCCACACTCGGGGCACCCCACATCGGGGGCACCCCTTATCGGAAAACCCCACGGCTCATCCTATGGAGAATCACAGAATATCCCGAGTTGGAAGGGACCCACGGGGTCCCAAAAATTCAGGCCATGACACAGCTCTACCCAAAAATTCAGACCGTGTGACTGAGCGTGGAGCCCAAACGCTTCCTAAACTCCAAAATCTCTGCCCCCAGTGCGGCTCGTGGCTTAATGGGGTAGCAAAGGGGGCACTGCGGATGGGGAAACTGAGGCACCCCAATGGTGTGCCTGGCACCCACCCTGCACGGCGTGGACGTGGCAGATCCCAGCCCCACACAGAGCCAGGGCAGGGGGCCAGGATCCTAAAACTCCCCCCGCTGCATCCCCGTGCCAGGGGCCCGTGGCCCCGCTCTGCCCCATGGGGCACCCACCTCGTTGTGGGGGAGGCCGGCGGCGGAGAAGATGGGGATCTTCTGCCCCCGGGCGATGCTGTTCATCACGTCGATGGGCGAGATGCCCGTCTGGATCATCTCCTCGGGGTAGATGCGCCCGTGGGGGTTGATGGGCTGGCCTGGAGGAAGAAAGGCCGGTGGGGCACCCCAAATAACACAAAATGTTAATGGAATAATAATTAGAATAATTAATAGAGTATGGAATAACTCATAAGGAGCCCTTTTCGGACCCGTGCGGCCACCCGGTGCCCGCGCCCGTTACCGTTGATGTCCAGAAAGTCCTCGGCCATCACCGGGGGGCCGCTGTCGATGGGCTTGGCGGAGCCGTTGAAGACACGACCTGCAAGGAGAGGGCTGCTGGGGCACGGGGGCAGGAGGGGACGGGGCTGCTGTGCCCCCCCCCGGGCTGTCAGCAGTGCTACCAGGTCCATTTGGGCACTGGGGAGAGAGGCGGCTGAGGCTGAGCTGCACCTTCGTGGAAAAGCAGCACTTTGGGTCCCCGGAGGGTGCCCCCAATCCCAGTCCCTGCTGGGCCATTTGCAGCGTGAAGCCCCAAAACGGCTGCCCCGGGCAGCAGCTCAAGGGGCTGCGATGCTGCTGGGTGTGGAAATGGAACTGGGGAGCACCCAAGGGTGCCACGGGGTGTGGGCCAGGTCCCCGCAGCCCTCCTGATGCCACCCACGCCACCTTCTCCACGGGGTCCCCGGGTTGGGGTGACACCGAGGCACCCCAACGTCCCCAAAACGGCTCCGGGGGGTGCCAGAGGGTTCCCGAACAGCTCCGGCACTGCAGCTCCTGCCCAACCTCCTCATCGAGCGGCTCCGCTGGGGATCGATAGCTCCGAAGCCCCCCACCTGCCGCCCCTATAGGGCCACGGGGGTCGGGGCAGCGTTGCGGGTGTCAGAGCACATAAAGATCACGGCGGGGATGGGAACGGGGGCGAGGGAGCGCCGAGCATGAAAGGTCAGCAGCCTTGGTGCTGGCTGGGCACGCAGGCAGCGGTGGCACGGGGGGGGGCTTTATTTTATTGACTGCTTTTCCCTTTGCTTTGCTTTATTGACCGTTTTCCCTTTGTTTTGCTTTATTGACCATTTCCCTCGCCGACGTCGCCGCCGGTCCCGGTGGCACCAGGGTCAATAAAGCAAAGCACCTGAAGAGCACCGCGGGTGGGACAGATCCTACACAGCCCCCCTCTCCCTGCCCAAACCCTACAGGGGATATGGGGACACCCCGGCTGGGATGGGGACACGGAGCCGTGGCGCTCAGCACCGTGCCCCCTGCCCTTTTTACCGCTGCCCTTTTCGGGTTTTCCCCGCTCCCCACGAGCTGGGAAGGAGATGGCAGGAGACAGCCAGGAGCAGGGAACGGGGCCCAGCACCCAGCACCTTCACCCCGTACAACCTGGGACCAGGCAGGGCTTGGCTGAGCCGGGCTTACCGAGCATGTCCTCAGACACCGGCGTGCGCAGGATGTCCCCGGTGAACTCGCAGGAGGTTTTCTTGGCATCGATGCCCGACGTTCCTTCAAACACCTGCAGGGAACGGGACACACGAGGTGCCCTTAGGGCATCCCTGGGGACGTAGGGGGGGTGGTGACACCCAGCGCTGGCTCTGGGCACCCCCTGGGTCACACCACCCGGCAGCTGCCCCCGAGCCGGCACACGAGGGCACGCACGTCCGTGCGCCTGGGTAAATATTTCCCAACCTGTGAAGCGTCACTGCAATAAATTCCCAAGCTGCTGGCACCAGCTCACGCCCTATAAATTCGTGCTGGAGGCTTGCACCCCGAGCCCTCAGACCCCTGGGTGTCCCTGAAGCACCCCCGGGGGGGACGAGGTGCTCGTTGCAGCAGGGAGCGCAGCAGCCCCACGGCGAGCCCCCATCGCGGCGCTGCCCCTAGCAGGGAAGGGAAACCCACGGCACTTTCATCCGTATAATATTTGACACCGTTTGTATTAATTAACCTCCAGGCTGCTGCTTTAATTAGAGCCGGGGGCCCCCTGGAGCTTTGGGAAAGCCGGGGCACACAGCCGGGTGACGGCGCGGTGCCTGTGGGTGCGTGCCCGCGGCTCTGCCTGCCAAAGCTCCTGCCAATGGAGCCTTTTTTCCTTTTTTCCTCCTTTTTTCCTTCTTTTTTTCCTTTTTGAGGCTGACTCCCTAATAGGATTAAGAGGGTGCTGCAAAGGTCTGGGCAGCATTAGAGGGGCGAAGCTCGGCAGCGAGGTCCCGCACAGGTCGCCCCCACAGCCACCTCGGTTCAGCAACCCGAGGCACGGACTGCGCTGGCCTGGTGATGATGAAGATGATGATGATGATGATGATGATGGTGAACAAGGACTGGGGCCGCCTGGACAGGATGATCCCTTTGCCTACAGAGGGCCCCAATGCTCACGGAGACCCCCCCAGCTCTTGGGAACCCCCAGTCCCAACCAGTTGCCCGTGGGGCGCATCGGGGCAGAGGGCTGGTGGCCATGGGGTGACAGCGGGGGGGTCTGCAGATTTTCTTTTTGGGAATTTGGCCCCCAAACGCTGCCGCTGGGAACCAGCTGGGTGCCAACCCTGTCCCCACACGTGCCACGCCGCGACCCCACGCTCGAGGTGCCAGGAGCTGGAGGGCCAGAAGCACGGCTCCTGCCTGTCCCCGGACACCCGGCCACGGCCACCAGCGCCCTGCGGGCTGGGACGGCCACCACTGGAGGGGGACAGAGCCCCAGGACAGACCCCCAGGACATAGCCCCGGGCCGTGCCCTGCAGCCCCCTGCCCGCTGCACTCACCTGGACGATGGCTTTGGAGCCCACCACCTCCAGCACCTGCCCGCTGCGGCTGGTGCCGTTGGGCAGCGTGAAGTTGACGATCTCGGCATACTGGGCAAACTGGGAGGGGACAAACAGAGGTGGGAGGTCAGGGTGGGATGGTTGGGATCACGGCGCAGCCCCCCACGCCTCCCCACGCACCCCACTGCTGCCCAGAGGCTCAGAAAGGAGGAGGAGGAGGAGGAAGAGCGAGGGGAAGGTGCTGCCTAGAGCGCACCCGGGTGCCCCCAGCTGTGCCGCATGCCCCGTGCCCCCCAGGAGGGGAAGCCAAGCAGTGTCCTGCTCTGGGGACAACATCCGAGGGGGTTCACCCCATGAGAGCCTGCCTGGCTCTGCTTTCTCCTCTCCTCTTCCTCCTCCTCCTCCTCCTCCTCCTCCTCCTCCCCATGGATCCCCAGCTCGCGCTCGGCTGCCGCGAACTTTGGACTTTAATTCTCCTGCAAAAACCCCTGCGCAGAGGACAACAAAGCGAAGGGAACACCCGCCGCAGCCCAGCTCTTTCACGGAGCTTTTTAATTTCCATCCTGCCGCGCCCGGCGTGAAAGGGGCCATAGAAAGGAGCCAACAAAACCCCGCTGCGCCCAGGGGACAGGGGACAGGGGACAGCCCAGGGGACGGGGGTCGCGCCGCCCCATTGCCCACTCCCTGCCCCAAAAGGGGGCTGGCAGCCAGGCCCAGGTGGGGACACGGCCAAGGGGGTCACCCCCTGGCAGAGGGGGCTCCCCCCAACCACTGGGACTCTCTGGCACGGCCACCGAGTGAGCTGGTGGCCAAAGATGTGCTGGGGCCATGTGTCCCCATGGGAGGGGACAGCTGGGGACATCCACCCCCCGGTGGGGCGATGCTGCCCCCCTTCCAGCCCCGTGGCACCGAGGAGGGGGCTCTCACCTTCACGTTGTCCAGCACCACCAGGGGTCCATTGACGCCGCACACCGTCCTGTAGGCTGTGGGACAAGGACACCGTCAGCACCCGGGGACCACGGGGATGCCCCCAGCCCGCTCCCCACATCGCCACCCCCAGCCCGCAGGCACGGCACAGGGGGGTCCCAGGACACAGACACGACCCCACCGTGCCCGGGGTGCCAGGTTCGAATTTGGCTGCTGGACACAGCCCCTAGGAAAGCTCCCTTCCACCCCACAAGTTCCATCTTTGTTGGCATCGAAATATTTAAATAAAAACGTGCAGAAAGAGAGGAAACGGGCAGCCTCAGCCTCCAAACACGCTGCACGTGCAGCCGAGCGAGCGCCGGGGCTGTCGCTGTGCACGCAGCAGGGAATCGAAACAAAACGACATTTAGAACCCAAAATGAGGCAGCGCTGACAGCCTGCCCCGGCACAGCCAGGAGTTTTCGCTCCAGGAGGCGGAAAGCTCGTGTGCCAGTCGATATTTTCCAGGTTTGCGTGGCAGCGAGTCGCCGAGGTTGGGGAGCGGGCAAAATGAAACCTGGGGGGGAAAATGAGCAAGGAAACGAGGCGCAGGAGGCACAGCTCCTCGGGGCAGGATGGGGACCGTGCCCCCCATGGCACGGTGACAGCCCCGCGCCCCGAGGTGCCCCCGCTCCCCAGCACCTTGGGGACCTGCAACGGGGGGACCCTGGGGCAAGCCCGAGTCCCCAGCCCCATTTGGGGACGCGGACCCCTCCAAGCACCCAGCTCCGAGCCCTTTTTGGGCCAGGCTCCAGGTGGGACCCCCGCAGGACGTGCCACCCAAAGGGTCCTCTGCCACCCAAGCCCCTGCCACAAGGTGTGGGGCACAGCTTGCCCCAAAAAATCCCCCAGGGTGGGCAGTGGGAGATGGATCCCAGCAAATATGGGACAGGCTCTGGGGGGCACTGGAGGTGCCAGAACCTTGTGGGGTCAGGGTGTCCCTCCAGGAGGACCCGGGGTACAACCAGCAGGAGGTGGCTCGGGATGAGGCGGGGGTCCCAGGGGACCTCTCCAAGTGACCCAAAGGCGGGGAGCACCCATGGGGCTGAGCGCAGGGACCCCAGGGGGGTTCACACGGGTTCACAAACCCCACGTGCAGGTGCTGGGGAACTGCTCCAACCCTAAAGCTGCTCCTTGATCATTTCCCCGATGTGTCAAACGCCAGAACGCCTGCCACGGCGGGGCCTGGCTTTGCTGACCCCGCAGGGCCCTTTCAGCCCCCCTGCCCTCTCCTCTCGCACCGGGCTCTCTCATTTCCTCATGATCCTAATAGGATTGGAGAGGCCGGGCCAGCTGGCGAGCTCGCGGCCCCCTCCCTCCAGCTGCGGGGATAGGTGGTCTGTAGGGGACGGGGACCCTCGCCACGGCGTCCCCACGGTGTCCCCACAACCAGGGCTGCCCAGGGACGGTGTCCCCACAGCTCGTGCGTGGGCAGGATCCGTCCCCAGAGCTGAGCGGGGCACGGGGAGCTGCCCCCATCCCTCTTGGACCCCTCCCCATGCGCCCACCCTCGCGCCCCGGTGTTAATCCCCGCCACTTTTGCAATTAGCCGGCTCCTCGTTACCCAATTACGCCCCGCTCCTGCCCCCGCCAGCCCCGCAGCCCATTCAGCAGCCTGGGGGACTGGAAAAAAAAAGGGGGGGGACGGGACCCAGCCGCCAATTTTCCTGCTTTTGTCCCTTTTATTCCCAAAGTGACCATTCTGCCTTTTATTTCCCCTTGACAAATATCCGCCCCGGCTTCCCTTCTCCTCGGGAGGTTTTTGTTGGGCTCTTTTCTTCTCTCCCCGCCACCGGAGCCACCCACGTGGGGCACCCCACGGGCTTGGCCCCCTCCCCACCCCACGGGGGTCTGCGGGCACCCTGTTGCTTGCCAGCCCCTCCGGGACCTCCTCGCCCACCGAGGGCACCGGAGCCGCCGGCTGCACCGCTCGGCACCCCCCGACCCCCCGAGCTCCTCGTCTGTTCCCCTCCTTCCCACGACCCCAAATATCCCCGTGCCCTCCAGATGCAGGCAGGAGGCTGGGGGGGGGGGTGTTCCCGAGGGATATGGGGTTGATGGAGACCCCCCAGCCCCACAGCATCACTCTCAGCATCACGGCACCACGGATGCGGGCAGGGACCTCCGGGGCCACCCGGTCACCTGGAGCCCATGGGGAACCCCGGGGGGAGCCTCCCTGGGGGGCTTCTGCGGTACCCAGGAGGAAATTGGGGGGCTGAGCCCCCCCAGAGGTGGGTGGGCAGGAGGATGGACGGACAGACAGACCCCATTGTGGGTCTGGAGGGGGGCGCAGGGGGGCTTTGTGCGCACACGTGGCTGCTCCTCACCGGGTCCGCTGAAAAACCCAGGGCGAAACTCTCCCAGGGGGTTCGGGGGGGGTTTTTTGGGGGGGCTCACCCTGCCTGGCCCTGTTGGGGCCAATATTATGGAAACTTTAACCAGAAACGAGGGATTCTAATGCCAAATTCTTCATCTCCTGCAACGCGAGGAGCGAATCGCAGAAGGAACGCGCCCAAGGGGCACCGCGCGGTGACCCCCCCCCAAAATTCGGGGACACCCCCGGCTGGGGCACCTGCCCTCTGCACACCCCCCCAGGGGACGGGGGCAGCTCCCACCTGGAGCTCTCAGAGCATATCGCGACATATCGCGACGGCACTGGCGGGGCGGTGTCGTGACGGGGTTAGGGGCGAGCGAGGAGAAAGGGAAAGCGCCGAGAGCAGGGGGAGGAGGGAGGTGGGCGCAGGGGGTTGGGGGGGAGAAGCCCCCCGCCACCGGAAAGCACTAATTTGGAAAGCACTAATTCGGATAATTAGGACGTTGAGCCGTTATGAAAAACCCAGCCCCGGAGCGGCGGGGTGGGTGGGCTGGGAATGGGGGGGGTCAGAGGGGGGGGGCCCCAACCTGAGGGCGGAGAGGGATTGGGGAAGGGGAGCCTGGCAAGCTGGCAGCCCCCTCCCCAAATTCGCAGCTGCTGTCGGATGCCATCGCCGTTGGCCCCCCCCACTCACGCACTATTAACTCCAGCGGCGGAGGGCAGGGATGGGGGGGCGAGGGGTGAGGGGGGGGCAGGCTGACAAAGGGCCCCCCCCTCGCTAATTGGTGCCGCTCGGCCCCCCTGCCCTCCCTCCGGCCCTCTGCCCCTGCCCCGGTGGGGACAGCTTAGGGCTCTGCTGCAAAGAGCAGCGCTGCCCGGCCCTCCTCAGCATCAGCCTCATCTTCATCCTCATCATCCTCACCCTCATCCTCATCTTCATCTTCATCCTCATCCTCATCACCCTCATCCTCATCATCCTCATCCTCTTCCTCATCCTCATCTTCATCCTCATCTTCACCCTCATCCTCATCCTCATCATCCTCATCCTCTTCCTCATCCTTGTCCTCATCCTCATCATCCTCACCCTCATCGTCCTCATCCTCACCCTCACCTTCATCCTCATCATCACCCATATTATCCTTATCCTCATTGTCCTCACCCTCATCTTCACCCTCATCCTCATCCTCACCCTCATCATCCTCATCACTCTCACCCTCATCATCATCACCTTCATCATCCTCACCCTCATCATCCTTGCCCTCATCCTCACCCTCGCCCTCATCATCCTCACCCTCATCCTCACCCTCATCTTCATCATCCTCACCCTCACCCTCATCCTCCTCACCCTGCTCCACGGGGCCCTGGGCACGGGGCAGAGCCTGGCACAGACGCCCCTGTGCCACGGGCTCACCGGAGGCTGGGTTTGGGTCAATTTGGGCGACAAACCTGGTGCATGGCTGCCACAACCAGCCCCAGGGTGGCCGGGTCGGTGCCCAGGACTCGTGCGAGGCTCAGCGCTGCCCAAGGGGGTCCCACATCCAAATTTCACACCCGAATTTTATCCAAAACGCTCGGCGAGGCCACTCTGGGGCACGGCGCAGACCCCAGGACGGGGGGCACGGATCCGAGCTGCTGCCTCGAGGGCGACTTTGGGCACCAAGCCCTGGCCCTGAGGGCGATTTTGGGCACCAAGCCCTTGCCCCGAGGGCGACTTTGGGCACCTCGTGCACCCTGAGGGCGACTTTGGGCACCTCGTGCGCCCCGAGGGCCACTTTGGGCACCTTGTGCGCCCCAAGGGCCACTTTTGGGCACCAAGCCCTTGCCCCGAGGGCCACTTTGGGCACCTCGTGCGCCCTGAGAGCCACTTTGGGCACCTTGTGCGCCCCGAGGGCGACTTTGGGCACCAAGCCCTGGCCCCGAGGGTGACTTTGGGCACCTCGTGCGCCCCAAGGGCGATTTTGGGCATCAAGCCCTTGCCCCAAGGGCGACTTTGGGCACCTTGTGCGCCCCGAGGGTGACTTTGGGCACCAAGCCCTGGCCCCGAGGGCGACTTTGGGCACCTCGTGCGCCCCGAGGGCGACTTTGGGCACCTCGTGTGCCCCGAGGGCCACTTTGGGCACCTCGTGCGCCCCGAGGGTGACTTTGGGCACCAAGCCCTGGCCCCGAGGGCCACTTTGGGCACCAAGCCTTGGCCCCAAGGGTGACTTTGGGCACCTTGTGCGCCCCAAGGGTGACTTTGGGCACCTCGTGCACCCCGAGGGCGACTTTGGGCACCTCGTGCGCCCCGAGGGCCACTTTGGGCACCAAGCCCTGGCCCCAAGGGTGACTTTGGGCACCTTGTGCGCCCCGAGGGCGACTTTGGGCACCTCGTGCACCCCAAGGGCCACTTTGGGCACCAAGCCCTGGCCCTGAGGGTGACTTTGGGCACCTCGTGCGCCCCGAGGGCCACTTTGGGCACCTCGTGCGCCCTGAGGGCCACTTTGGGCACCTGGTGCGCCCCGAGGGCCACTTTGGGCACCTTGTGCGCCCCGAGGGTGACTTTGGGCACCAAGCCCTGGCCCCGAGGGCCACTTTGGGCACCTCGTGCGCCCCGAGGGTGACTTTGGGCACCTCATGCGCCCCAAGGGTGACTTTGGGCACCTCATGTGCCCCAAGGGCCGCTTTGGGCACCTTGTGCACCCCGAGGGCGACTTTGGGCACCTTGTGCGCCCCGAGCCGAGCCCCGTGGGCTCCTCAAACTTTTCCGACAGTCCCTAAGTGACCGCTCTCCCCCTCGCACCCTGCCCATTGTGCGATGTGTCACTTTGTGCAGCGCTGTCAAACGGCGCGGGGCTGCCCAAGCCCCGCGAAGCCCCCGTGAAAAGCCCGGCGGGGGGCCAGGCACTATGCCACTAATTAGGGCCGCCGGGGCCGAGGGTTCCCATACACACCTGCACGGTCATGTGAGGGAGGGCGAAGAATGGCAGCGGCAGCCAAGCGTGAAGCAAACAACCAGCACGGAGAAAGGGAGGAAAAAAAAGAAGTGGGGAAAAGAAAAAAAAGAAATGGGGAAAAAAAAATAAATGGGGAAAAAGAAAAAAGAAAGAAATGGGAAAAAATGGGGAAAAAAAAAAGATATGGGGAAAAAATGGGGGAAAAAAAAGAAATGAGAAAAAGAAAAAAAAAAGAAATGGGAAAAAAAAAGAAATGGGAAAACAAATAAATGGGGAAAAAAAAGAAATGGGAAAAAAAAAGAAATGGGGAAAAAAAAGAAATGGGAAAAAGAAAAAAAAAGAAATGGGAAAAAAAAAAGAAATGGGAAAAAAAAAAAGAAATGGGGGAAAAAAGAAACGGGGGAAAGAAAAAAAAAGAAATGTGAAAAAATGGGGGAAAAAATAAATGGGGAAAAGAATGGGGAAAAAAAAGAAATGGGAAAAAAAATGGGGAAAAAAAAGAAATGGGAAAAAGAAAAAAAATAAATGGGAAAAAGGAAAAAAAAATAAATGGGAAAAAAATGGGGAAAAAAATAAATGGGAAAAAAAAAAGAAATGAGAAAAAGAAGCTGGGCTTGCTGTCACATCTCTATCAGGCAAAACAAGGCTGGGGGTGGCAGCAGGGGGGGGCTGCAGGACCCCGTTCTGGGGGGGCAGAGCAGGCACCAGCTGGGCCAGGCGTCCGCGAGGGATTTTGGGGCCGAGACTGGCCCAGCACAGAGGAGGGATGGGGATGGGATGGGATGGGATGGGGATGGGATGGGGATGGGATGGGGATGGGGATGGGGATGGGGATGGGGATGGGATGGGGATGGGGATGGGATGGGGATGGGGATGGGGATGGGGATGGGATGGGGATGGGGATGGGGATGGGGATGGGGATGGGATGGGGATGGGGATGGGGATGGGGATGGGGATGGGGATGGGGATGGGATGGGGATGGGGATGGGATGGGGATGGGGATGGGGATGGGGATGGGATGGGGATGGGGATGGGATGGGGATGGGATGGGGATGGGGATGGGATGGGGATGGGGATGGGGATGGGATGGGGATGGGGATGGGATGGGGATGGGGATGGGGATGGGGATGGGATGGGGATGGGGATGGGGATGGGGATGGGGATGGGGATATGGGATGGGGATGGGGATGGGGATATGGGATGGGGATGGGGATGGGGATGGGGATGGGATGGGATGGGGATGGGGATGGGGATGGGGATGGGATGGGATGGGGATGGGGATGGGGATGGGGATGGGATGGGATGGGATGGGGATGGGATGGGGATGGGGATGGGGATGGGGATGGGGATGGGGATGGGATGGGGATGGGGATGGGATGGGGATGGGATGGGGATGGGATGGGGATGGGGATGGGGATGGGGATGGGGATGGGATGGGGATGGGGATGGGATGGGGATATGGGATGGGGATGGGGATGGGGATGGGGATATGGGATGGGGATGGGATGGGGATGGGATGGGGATGGGGATATGGGATGGGGATGGGGATGGGGATGGGGATGGGGATGGGATGGGGATGGGGATGGGGATGGGGATGGGGATGGGGATGGGATGGGGATGGGGATGGGGATGGGGATGGGATGGGGATGGGGATGGGGATGGGATGGGATGGGGATGGGGATGGGATGGGATGGGGATGGGGATGGGGATGGGGATGGGGATGGGATGGGATGGGGATGGGATGGGGATGGGATGGGATGGGGATGGGGATGGGATGGGATGGGGATGGGGATGGGGATGGGGATGGGGATGGGATGGGATGGGGATGGGATGGGGATGGGATGGGGATGGGGATGGGGATGGGATGGGGATGGGATGGGATGGGGATGGGGATATGGGATATGGGATATGGGATGGGATGGAGCAGGGCACGGGGATGCTGCCCTGGGGTGGGGGGCAGGCATCCAGCCCACCCTGGTTCCGTTCAGTGCCGTGCTGCCGAGGCGCAGGGGGGGTGCCCAGGGGGTCTCTCTCCCCATCACCAGCACCCCCCCCCGGTGCTCAGGGAAAGCCCGGCCCCATGGAGCTGCAGCGGTGCCCTCACCGAGCACCAGGTCCCCTCCCGGGCAGCAGCTGGTGCCCCCCCCTGCTCCGAGCAGAGCCCCCCCCGAGCTCCTTGCTTCTCCCCCCAGCTCTCCTGCGTGACCCCAAGGCTGGGGGGGGGACGAGGACTGGTGCTCGGGGCAGCCTGCACCCCCCTGGCTGCATCCCATGGCACAGAGCCCCCAGCCCCAGCTCTGCGCCCCCCCCCCCGGCACCAAGCAAGGGGACAGGGACAGCGTGCCTCGCACGCAGGGGACCCTGATAAAAGCCCCCCAAACCCTTCCAAAATGCCCCTCTCAGGTGCGCCCTACAGGGACAGCACCAGCCTCCCACCCTACTCCCACCCTCCCCTTTCCAACCACCCCCATGCTGGGGGTCCCAAGGGGTCCCCCAGCTCCGGGACCCCCCCTCTCCAAATCCTCCACCTCCCCGCAGCAGGCACGAGGCTCACCATGCGCATGCAAGGCCGGGCACATTCCCTGACCCCAAAACCAACGCAGCCCCCCCAGGACAACGCGTCCTCGATCCTACAAGCACCACCAGCACCCCGTGCTCCTCACACATCACGGGGGGGGCTCTTTGTGGGGGCACTGCTTGAGCTTGGCACGGGGGCTGCCGGCCAGCAAACCGTCACCCATGGGTGCGCAACGCGAGCCAGTGCCTGCAGGTTCAGTTTGGGGCTCTCCGGGGGGGGGCAGGAGCTGCCTGCAGCGGGTTGAGGCGCAGCCCCAGCCCCTCGCTGCCCCCCCCCTGCCCCTCCTGAGGCCGAAGGCTGCCCTCGCCCAGCGCCAACCGGGGAGAAGCCGCCCGCAGCCGGGTCCTGGTGGTGCTGCTCCTGCCCTGTGTTGACAGCAAACAGCGGGTGGCACGCAACCATGGGACTCCACCAGCCTCCAGTGCCCTTGACGCCTCCGACCCCATTGAACCCAGGCAGGTGGGGGGGCGCAGAGATGACCCCAGCTGCCCCCGGACCCCCGGAGATGTGTGGGGTCCCCCTGCCCGGCTCATGCATGGTGAACCCAGGGACCCCCCAGCAGCACCCAGAAGTTTTGGGGCTTTGGGGCACCCAGAAGGTTTGGAGCAGTGACACGGGGGGGCCACGTTGTCCTGGGGGGGGGGGCGCAGAGCCATCCCCATTACGGTGGGCTCCATCACCCGGAGGACCCCCGCGCCCCCCAGCACGGCTGAACCTGACCTTGGTGGGGACCCCCCTGCGCCCCCCTCGCAGGGGAGGTGGCCGTGACCCCAGCCCCCGCGGGCACCCCGCAGGGTGGCGGAGCCCCCCCAGCCCCCCCCAGCCCCCAGCCCCCGCAGCCCCCCGAGCCCTGCCCCTCACTCACTCAGCCGGGGGCTGCTGTTGAAGTCGCGGGTGACGGCGAGGGCGTGCTCCCGGGCTGCTGCCTGCACCTGCAGCGCCATGGACCGGCACTGGCACCCTTGGCACGGTTTGGCACGGCTCGGCACGGCTCGGTACCGCTTGGCACGGCTTGGCACGGCTTGGTACCGCCGTTTGGCACGGCTCAGCACGGCTTGGTACCGTTTGGCACGGCTCGGTACCGTTTGGCACGGCTCGGTACCTCTTGGCACGGCTTGGCACGGCTTGGCACGGCTCGGTACCGTTTGGCACGGCTCGGTACCGCTTGGCACGGCTTGGCACGGCTTGGCACGGCTTGGCACGGCTCGGCACGGCTCAGCACGGTACCGTTTGGCACGGCTGGGCTCGGCTCGGCACGGCTGCCCCGCCTGCAGCGGCTCTGCCCTGTGTTGGCTGTAAACAGAGGGGAGGTAGGGGCGGGGAGTGGGGTGGGGAAAGGTAAGGGCAGTGGGGCAAGGGCAAGGGCAGGGGAAGGGGTAGGGGTAGGGGTTTGGGGTTAGGGGTAGGAACAGGGGTAGGGGTTTGGGGTAGGGCTAGGGGTAAGGGTTAGGGGTAGGGGTTTGGGGTAGGGGTAGGGATAGGGGTAGGGGTTAGGGGGTAGGGGTAAGGGTTAGGGGTAGGGGTAGGGGTAGGGGTAGGGGGTAGGGGTTATGGGTAGGGGTAGGGGGTAGAGGTAGGGGTTAGGGGTAGGGGGTAGGGGTAGGGGTTAGGGGTAGGGGGTAGGGGTAGGGGTTTGGGATAGGGGTAGGGGGTAGGGGTGGGGATAGGGGTAAGGGGTAGGGGTTAGGGGAAGGGGTTAGGGGGTAGGGGTAAGGGTTAGGGGTAGGGGGCAGGGGGTAGGGGTAAGGGGTTAGGGGTTAGGGGTAGGGGCTGGGGATAGGAGTAGGGGTTAGGGGTAGGGGTTAGGGGTAGGGGAAGGGGTTAGGGGTTGGGGTAGGGGTAAGGGTTGGAGATAGGGGTAGGGGTAGGGGTTAGGGGGTAGGGGGTAGGGGTAGGGGATAGGGTTTAGGGGTAGGGGCAGGGGGTAGGGGCAGGGGGTAGGGGTAGGTGTTAGGGTTAGGAGTAGGGGGTAGGGGTTAGGGGTAGGGGGGGTAAGGGAGGGATTTGGGTCGGGGGAGGCTTGGGGTAAAGGCAGAATTAGGGTTTGGAGTGCAGGTCGGGTGGATTCGGAGCATTAGGGTCATGGGGAGGGCTGAGGATATTGGGGTCTGGTGGGGGGCATTTTGACAGGGGGCTGCGGTAACCGGGGGGGCTTTGGGTAGGGGTAAGGGAAGGGAGGGGGTCAGGGTAAGGACGGGGTAGTGCAGGGGAAGGGGTCTGGGGTCTGCACCCCCCCCCAGCCCAGTGTCTGCTCTGGGTGCCCGGGCACGGGGGACAGGGGGGGACATGGGGGGGAAAATGGGGGGGACATGGGGGGGACATGGGGGTCACAGGGGCTCCTGTGGGTCACGGACCTGCACCCATGGGTGGGTTGTGAAGGTTGTGGGGTGCAGGTGGATCTCCAGCACTGGGGGGCTGCAGCCGGGGGGGCAGCTTGGCCACCGAGGGCGAAGGAGGAGGCGGCAGGCGGGAGGCAGGACGTCACTTTTATTAACCATTAGAAACCATTAGAAACCATTAGAAACCATCAGAAACCACGCCGAGTTTCACATACAGGACATGATTTGGTTCTCTTGCTCCAACCTCACGGGGCTGGGGGCGAGCGGGGCTGGGGGCGAGCACCCCGGGACCGGGCTCCCCTCCTGAGCCCCCCTTGGGTTGGTTTTGGGGCAGCAGCAGCGGTTTGGGGCAGGTTTGTGGCAGCTTTCCTTGGGTTTAGCTTGCCAAAATTGCTCCGCGTTACAGCCTCTGCCTGCCCTGCTGCCCTCAAAATTGGAACAGGGGCGCAGGAGACCCCCAGGGCATCCTCGGAGCACCCCAGATTTTGGGGAACTTTGGGAAGCGAACCCAAGCCTGGCGCTCTCCAAAGTGAGCCCAAACGTCCCCGACCGCATCAGTGCCAGGGGGGCCACTTCTGAACCAAAACCACCCCGAATTTCCTCCCGGTTCACCCAGGAGGGGAGGAACCAGGGCGAAACCCTCGGGAAATTTTGGTGGCACAGCTCGCCCGGGGAGAGCCAAAGCCGGGGGGGCTGCCAGCAGGTCCTGCCTGCGGGACCCAGCACCAGCCCCCCCCGCTCGGCCCCGCTCGCTCCGAAACCCCCAGAGAACGGCGATATAAATATAAATTAAGTGATTTGGGGAGGGGGAAGGTCCTCGTCCTGCCGAAATCCAAAACCTCGGTCGGGCACCAGCGCCACGGCGGCGTTGGGAGCGCGGTGATGGTGCAGGAGGGGGGACGGCGAACTGGGGGCCACATTTGGGGACGGGGGCATCTGCCTGCAGCCCCCCAGGGCTGGGAGCTGTGGTCTGAGCTGAGCAGGAGCAGGGAGCATCCTCCATGCCCCCGGCGCTGCCCCTGCCCCCTGCCAGCCCTCCTCCTGCCTCAGTTTCCCCACCTGCGCCCTGGGCAGCGCGCTCCCGTAAAGTGCTCCAGGCGTGATGAGGGACAGCTGCTGTGCCACAGAAACACTTGGTTTAAAGGAAAAACAGTCCCTGCTACGGTCCCACCTTGCTGGGAGTGCTTCTGGTGTTATTTTGGGCTTCTTTCTCCCTCTCTTCCCCAAATATTTTCAGTTCAGTTGGGAAAAGCAAAATGTGGGGCTCCTAAAGCTGGCGTTCGCTCCGTGCTTGCACGGCTGGCTCTGCTCCCAGCTCCTGCTTCTCCTCTTTTTGTTTCCTGGACAGAAATTTGCAGAGGCAGGTTCCTACCAGGGAATAATGCCACTGCGGGGCACCCTGATGGGAATAATGCCACCGCGGGGCACCCTGCCAGGGGGATGCCTCCTCAGGGTGTCCTGCCAGGGGGATTCCCCCCGATTATCCTGCCCCCGGGAGGTGCCAGCCCAGGGTCCTGCCCGCACGGTGCTGCCCAGGAGCAGCCCCAGCACCGCCCACAGGATGAGCCCTGAGACCCCCACCACTGCTGGGGGTGAGCCCTGGGAGCAGGATTTGGCACCGGGACCCTCCGGCACCATGGAACGTGGTGACCCCCCAGCACTTTTGGGGACAACCCGCGGGGAGCAGGGCTCTGCGTTTTCACCCGTGCCACTCCATGGGATGTGAGCGAACAGCAGGAGACGTCCACGGGGCATCAGCACCCCCTGCCCACCCCCGGGGGCTGCTCCTGGCCCACAGCATCGTCCTGCGAACCCAGGGGGTACCTGGAAGGGGAGGTGGCCCTGGTGGACCCAGCGGTGTGGGGAGGGGACGCGGCAGCACCGGGACACCCGGGAACCCGGGCAGTGGTGACCAGGCTCGGAATCAGCCCTAGGGAGAGGAGGTGGGCGGTGTGGTCCTCGGTGGGATCTTAGATCCTGGGGAGGGGGCCGGGCGTGCACGCACAGCACCCGGCCCTTTGGTGAAGTCCTTCAGCCCCCACTCACGACACGAGCCCCGCGTGGGGCGCGTGGGGATGGAGATGGGGGGGGGTAGGGGGGGGCAGGATGGCCTTTTGACACTCGTTTTCGTTTAAGGGCTCGGCTTCTTGCTGGGTAGAGAATTGTCTTTCCTTTCCAGCCGCGTGTAAGGCTCAAAAGCGGAGCTGCCCAGTCCGTAAGCGCTCGGCAGGTCGTGCAGGCTGCCCAGCAGCGGCGCCCCGAAGCACAGCGGGGCCGCGGGCAGCCTGGCCGAGGAAGAGGAGGAAGAGGAGGATGAGGAGGAGGAGGAGGAGGCGGCGAGGGCAGGGATCTGCAGGCTGAAGGCTCCGGTGCCGGGGGGGCTGCTGCGGCCACCCAGCCCCGGTGAGGTGGTTCCCGGGGTGGCCACGCCGGACCCGCTGCCCGCAGGACTCCCCACGGGGTGGGAGGTGGGGGACAGGAGGCTGGGGGGGGCCGGGACGGAGAGGAGCCGGCCTTGCTCCAGCAGCCGGAGGATGTTGCAGGTGGCGAAGGACTCGGAGGTGGAGGTGGAGCGTTTCTCAGAGTCCCTGCTCTGGTCCTTCTTCTGCTTGGTGCGCCGGTTCTGGAACCAGACCTTGACCTTGGGGACGGGGCAGGGAGGAGGGGGGGGGACACAGAAAGGCACGGACAGAAAGACAGCACGGGGAGGGCAGGGACAGAGAGACAAGAACCAGGAGAAGAGTGAGAGATGCGAGAGAGACAGACGTGCCAAAACAAACGCCCCGGCCCCCTGCCCCGTTCAGAGGGGCTGCGGGGAGCCCGGCCCGCTGCCAGTTCCAGAGAAACGGCAAATTTCTGGAACAGCAAAATTCTGAGACAGCAAATTTCTGGAACAGCAAATTTCGGAGACAGCAAAGCTCTGGAACAGCAAATTTCTGGAAGAGCAAAGCTCTGGGGCTGCAAGGGGGAAGCAGGGTCAGGGTCTGCGTCCCATGGTGCCGCCCATGCCCATGGGTGCTCTCCTGGCGCAGCCGAGCTACGGGCGCTGGGCACCCCCTGCGGTGCCCCTAAAGCCCTAAAACCCCGGCTCTGCCGCCCTGCCCAAGCAGTGGGGGTGTCCCCAGCCGTGCTACGGTGCCGGGGTCACCTCTGGGGCCAGCAAGGCTCTGGTGGCCCCGAACATCTGAAGGCAGAGCCACTTCCAGGCGTGAAGCCGCGGGGAGCGGGGTGGGGATCCCCTCCCCAGGCTGCCTCGAGCATCCCTGCTCCTGCCTCTCCGTCCGTCCTCCAGCCTGGAGGAGCCCCAAAAGTGGAGCTTGAGCACCCGGGTGGGACGGGGCCCCCAGCACCCCGTGTCCCTCGTCCCACGGCCACCCTACACCCTGGGGCGGGCTCAGGGCTGCCCCGGCACCCCCTAAGCTGGTGGCATCGCCACGCTTCTGTCCCTCCCTGGCAGAGCAGAGGGGTAGGAGAGGCAGAAAGAGACAGAGAGGGGACGGAGGGACAGACGGACAGGCAGAGGCAGGAGAGGGAAGGAGACGGGTGGGAAGAGATTCGTGTTAGTGCCTGGCACCCTTTGGGGCCGCTGCAGCGTCGCCCCAGGAGGGCCACCGAGGGGCACAGCCCCCGCGCGTCCCCCGGCACAATGGGATCACAGTGCAGAGCTAATGGACCGTGGGCTGCAGGAGGTCGCAGCCCCCCGGCCCCTTTCCGGGGGGAATAACAACGGCCACGGGGCTGGGGCTGCTCGGGGAGGAGCAGGGGCACCAGGGCCAGCAGCCCACACCCATCCCCAAATTCCCAAGGGGGTCCCGGCACCACCGCTCGCCTCCATCCCGAGGGGCCCTGGGTGCCACCGGGGGGACCCAAAACTGACGTCCCCTTCTCGCTGCCCCCATCCCGCCCTCCACATCGGGGAGTGGGGCAGGGCGCACACCCCGTCCCGGGGCACAGCACCACACCATGGGTTCGGCAGCCGTGTTTGGGGATTTCGGAGCAGGCACCTGCCTGGAGGCACAGCCCCGTCACCACGCGCAGAGATGGACAAGGGGAGGCACCAGCATGTCCTGCACGCGGGACAAGCAAGCCCCAGGGGACGAGGCAGGGGCAGCAGGGGCTGGAGAGGTGGGCAGGGTCCCCTCAGGGGTATTTTTCCTAAGATGTGAACCAGGAGGCACCAAGAGGGGTCTCCAGGTTGGCACCTGCGCCCCTGCCCTCTGCGCCCAGCGCCCCAGCCTTGCGTTGGGCTCCTCATCCTCGTGCCCCTGCCCGGCTGGGGCTTCTCCCGTCTGCACGGGCGTCGTGGTGAGCAGGATCACATTTGCCCCCTTGGCTGAAGTTCATATCCAGCTTGTCGCTAATTAGTGGATCCGTGTCCTTTTCAGCCTCCATTACGATCAAGGGCTGCGTCCCTCTCGCCGGAGACGTAAATAAGCTCAGCCAGACCCGGTCCTCGGCGAGTCCGTGAGTAATTCCCCTCCGGCCCTTCATCTTCCAGCAGGATCCGTCCCCACCTCCCCTCTCGTACGCTTCTCACCGCAGCCAGAGCTTTGCCAAGGTCCTCTCCGGAGGCAGCAGCTTCAATTTGTCCTGGCACAAACCCACCTCCTGCCCCCCGCGTGCCGGCACGGAGCAGGCAGGCGGCACAGAGAGGGGGCACGGCTCACGAGAAGCCTGGCGAGAGCTCTCGGCGTGGTGTGAGGCCAGGCACAAGCTGAGATTTACAAATCTGAGAGCATCTGGAGGGCTCCTGGTGCTGGGGACAGGTAATTTCCACGCCACTCGGCCAGCCCCAAGGGTGCCCGGCGGAGACGCGGGCACGCACTCCCCACCCCTGCGAGCTCCCCGTGGGGCTGCGGGGCTTGGGGGCTGATTTAATCCAATTTAATTGCTTTATTTTATTTTATTAATCATTTTAATATATTATTTTGATATATTAATTTAATTTTTTTGGTTTGTTTTATTTTTTTTTCACTTTAAATGCGCACCCCCCAGCGCCTGCCCTGCGCCAGAGCGAGCTGCAGGGCGGGCAGGGGCACAGCCACGAGCCCCCAGCTGCCGGGCACCTCCCTGCACGAGGCTTCCCTCCCGCTGGGAAGGGTTCATCCCACAGGAGCTCAGTGCCAGGGGCTCCACAGGACCCCCCCAACAGCCCCCACGCTGTCTCGTGGTTTCTCTATGGGTCCCTTCACGCTGCATCCCGTGCCAGGGTGCCCCCCCCAAGCATCCTGCAGTGCACAGGGGGTGCAGGGAGAGGAACAAAAAATACCCCAGGTCAAACGAGGCTGTCCCCTTGTCCCCCTGTCCCCCTCCAGCATCAACAGCCCCCCCGTGCCCCCCACACATCACAGCAGCGACGTCCCCAATCGTCCCCCCCCCGGCTCCCCACTTGGCAGCCGAGCCGCGTGCTCGGTGCCACCTGCTCCCCTGCGCTGGGAAAACGACTCCAAAAAAATGTCACCGAGCACCGGAGCTGCCCAGGGCCCTGCTGTGGGGATGCTCCGAGGAGTCGTTCTGTCCGTCTGTCCGCCTGCCAAGCAGTGGGACGGACACACGGACAGCCCCTCCCGTGCTGGGGCTGCCCGGCAAGGCGCGAGTGCCCGCATCTGGGTGGGATTTTACCCGAGCAGCTCGTGCCAGCAGCACCGAGCGCTCCACAGCATCCCCCAAAACCAAACCGTCACCGCCCCCGCATCTCCACACCGCCCGTGGAAAAGCCGCCCGAGGGGGGGCTGCCAGGATTTGGGGTGTGCAAAACCACCCGTGCACACGCACGTGCTCTGATCCACGCGCTGCTGCCCACCCGTGTGCGCTGGCACGGGCAGCACCACGTGCGCACGCTCGTGCCCTCGGCAGCATCCTGCTCGCAGCCTGATGTGGGGCCACGGCTCCCCCGAGGGGAGAAGCAAGGGCTGGGGGCATGGCCAGGAGCCCCCACGAGCCCCCCGCAGGGGGCAGTTGGTCCCCAAAGCCTTTGCCCCCCTGGTCATCTCCTTCCGTGGCTGAGCCAGGGCTGAAGTGCTGGGAGCGGCCGCCGGGACCCCGCTCGGATCCCTGCCCTCTGCCCGACACCTCTGGGCTACAAAAGAAACGATTTCCAAATGATTAACCCCGATTACAGCCCCCAGCCGGCAAGGCCAAGCTCCCCCCGTGCCACGCTGGGGTGGAAAGGTGGAGGGAGCCCGTGGCCGGGGTGGGGAGGGAGCCCAAATTGTGGGGAGGGAACCCAAATCGTGGGGAGGGAACCCAAATTGTGGGGAGGGAACCCAAATCGTGGAGAGGGAGCCCAAATTGTGGGGAGGGAACCCAAATCGTGGGGAGGGAACCCAAATCGTGGGGAGGGAACCCAAATTGTGGGGAGGGAACCCAAATTGTGGAGAGGGAGCCCACATTGCAGGGCATGAGCCCACATCGCCCCGGGGCATTTGGAGCATCCCGGAGCCCCACGAAGCATTTTGGCTGCAGCCCCCCTGCTCCGCTCGCCCATCGCTGCCCCAGGCTCTGCGAAATGTCCCACAACATTTCCCTCCCCACGCCAGCCCCCACCTAGCCGGATACGGCCCCTGGGCACTGCCTCCCCTCTGCACACTTATTTTTCCTGTCTCGGGGCACCCAAAAAACGCGTGGCACCGGCTGGGGGCTGAGCAGCAGCACGAGGCTTCCCTGCACCCTCACGGTTTGCTGGAGGAGCCGAGCAGAGCCTGAAACCCCCCCACTGCCCACCCAGGTCCCATCCCTCAGCCCTGCTCACTAAGCTGTGCCGGCGCACACACACACACGCTCTCCCTCACCATCTCCCCCCCGGCCACCTTGCCCTTCCCCAAACTCCCCGGCGGGATCGCACCGAGCCTCCAAAACCCATCGGCACCTCCGCGCCCCACGGGCTGGAGCTCCCCAGCCCCTGGTGCTGACACCCTTGGGCCTCGCCACGTGGGGAGCACGGGGCCGGGCGCATGCAGGGCGGGGGGCTCGCCTGGTTTTTGTGTTTTTTGGTGGTTTTTTTTTTAATGCAGTTTGTTATTTAACAGCCCTGCCCCGGCGGTGACCCCGGCGCTGTGCCGCTCTCCGCGCCGTGCGCCTCCGTCGCACCGATCGAGGCCGGTTCCCCACCGGCGTTGGCCGCCCGGGATCAGCCCCTCGCCGTGGTGCAGGGAAGGTGGGAGGCAGCCTGCCCTTCCTCCTCCTCTTCCTCCTCCTCCTCCTCCTCCTCCTCCTCCTCCTCCTCGCACCGCAGCCGCGTTGCGTAAGCCGGCGGGCTGCCTGCCCAAGAGGTTTTGTAACCGCGCGGTGGCCGCGCAGACGCCGCCTTCTCGCCAGCCCCGGCGGTGATGGGAGCCGGCGCTGAGCACCCAGCCCCAGCCCCAAAAGTGCCAGCACCCACACCGAGCCCCCCAAAATACCCAGGATGGACGTGCTCCGGGCCATAGTTGTGCCTACAGCGCCCTGCTCCACCCAGCCCCAACGCCTCTCCTAGGGGACACCCAGCCAGCGAGTGCCAAAACCAGGTGGGGACAACCCCAGGTCTCCTCCGAGGCTCCGGCAAGGCTGTAGGACGTTTTCCCCATCTATAAAATTCTCAGGGATCCAAAAGGTGCTGCCGGGGAGGAGACAGACCCGGCAGTGGGCAGGGAGCTGTGTGGTGGGAGCTCCAGGCAGCACCGGGGTTTGGGGTTCAGGGTTGGGGTTCCCTGCGCCAGTGGCACCAGAAAATGGGGTGGCATCAGAGCCGGCCCCAAAACTCCCACCTTTATTTACATTGACCATTTCGCTCAGCTCCAGCTGAGTTTTGGGGGGCTGTCGGAGCACCCAGGCTTTTTGGATTACCTCCTAAAGCATCTCAAGAGCGGCTGTCTCGCAAAAAACTCCAAAAAAGGTGAATTTTGGGTGGTGGATGGGTGGCAGGATGGGAGAGCCACAACTTTCCCGTGGCTCTCCACGCCAGAAGCCCACAGACGTTTGTCTCATTGTTTTCTCCTGCCGGGGCTGAGAGTTGTTAATGGCTGGAGGTGCGATTAATTTTTAACCGCCTCGTCTTAATTGTCGTGCTATAAATAGACCTGCCAGCCCCTGCCCTGGCTCGACCACTTTTTCAAGGCTGTTTTGCTCGGAGTCAGGGGGAAAAATCCTGGAAGCCTGGTGCAGGGGGTACCCCCACCACGGAGGGTGCCTGGGGGTCCGAGGATGACCCTGTCCCGAGCCAGGGACCCTTGGTGGCCGTGTGCCACCTCCACCCCGGCTCCCACGAGGATGTGGAGAGCTGGCAAAAGCCTCGTGTCACTTGAACCTGAGCCTGGCATTGAACTCCTGACCCAGAAAGCAAAGCCTCCTGGCCCAGGCAAATCCCCCCCCGGGCAGCCCACCCCTCCTCGCCTCCCGCCTGGGGATTTGTAGGAATTATCCTCCCCGCGACATCCCCCCGGGGTCGTTCTGCCTCGGTGCTTGGCGTTTTCCATCCCGTAATGGCACCAAGAAGGGGCACCTTGCCCCAACGCCTTGGGGTCGGGGTGCGCTGCCTGGAGAGGGCAGAGGGGCTGCTGGGGGGTCTGGGGGGACCCCCACACACCACCCCGGGATGAGACAGGACAAGGGAGCCCAGCGGGATGTCCCCGTGCCACGATGGGACGTGGGAGCCCCCCGGGATGTCCCCGTGGGGATGAGGGCACCCACCCAGGACGTCCTTTACGAGCTAATTGAAGCGCTCTCCGGGCTAATTAAACTCGTTTAGCACCAAACTGCCATTTCCACGGATTAATTAGGAAGAAAGGACGCAAACGGCACCGGGCTGAGGCCAGAGCAGCGTCCCACAGGCAGAGCAGGCGCTGGGTCTCCTGGCTGGAGGTGCCCCCCCCCGCCACTCGCCCCGTGCCCAGCAGTCCCCCCCCCAGTCCCCTGGGGAAGGCACAGCCCAGCAGATGGACACGGGGACACCCTGGGTGAAATTCGAGGTGAAATTCAAGGAGGGAGTGCAAAGGATCCGCCCCACGGTCCCAGTCGCCAGCACAATGCCAAATTTTGACCAAGAAATAGCCACAGGATGCTGGGAGCTGCGCAAAGCATCGGGTGGAGCAGTTACACCACGGCCTGCCCCGGGTCCTGGGAGCTGCTCTCCAGGAGTGAAACCACCCAAAAATGAGAAATGCTGTAATTATTGCAGAAATCGGATTTTTTTTCCCTATCTGAGGCAATAGGCACAGGGGAGCCCCGTGGGACGGGAGTGGCTGGTGCTGAGCCCCCAGCTCTGGGCCACATCTCGGGGGGCAGCGTGGGGGGTGCAGCACAGACACGGCCCCCAGCCCGGGGGGCATCGCCCAAATCCTGCCAAAAAAACTCCCCGATGCAGACAGCAACGCCTGGGTGTGCAGAGCCCGGGGCCCCCACCTCACCAAGGAGAGGGGGCCGGGGAGGGGCGGCGGGGGGCACGGAGCTGCCACTGGGAACTGGCCGCAGGGGAGGAAACACCGTGAAAAGCAGAGGAAGGGATTTAAGAAGACAGAGACGAAGGAGAGCGATGGGGAAAAGAGGATGCAGGAAGGAGGAGAGAAGAGGAGAAGAGACAGCCGTGGCCTACAGGGTGCGAATTTTCTCACCGAGCGGCAAACGCAGCACCCAGGCACCACCCAGACGGACACTCGGCCCCCCGACACGACGGCTGCGCCTCCCCTCCTGCCATCCTGCCAGCCCCGTGCGGTGCCAGCAGCACCCACCCGGCCCCGTGCTCGTCCCCGGCACGGTTAGGGCAGCGCCGTGCTGCCGGCACCCACCGCGTCCCCAGGGCTGGCACCGCGGGGAGCAGACCCCGAGCGCAGGAGCCGGGGCGCTTCGCTCCTCACCGTGCCACCAGCACCTCCCGGGATGCGTCCTGCAGTCAAAACCTGCCACCAGCAGAGCCAGGGGGGGTTGGGGTTGAGTGGGGGGCTCTGCTCCTCCTGCTCCCCTCGCAGGGGGATGGATGGATGCCGTGGGGGTGTCCCCGCAGCCAGACCCCCAGCACGGCACGCGCCAGGAGCCAGGAGCCAGGGTCAGGCTGCTGGCAGCCAAGGGAAGTTTTGTTCTGGGAGAATTTGGGGAAAATTGGGATTATTTCCAATCTGATTGTGGGATCGTAGCTGTCTCCAGACGTGCCTTACTGGCCAGAGGGAGCAGCGGAGTTATTTCGGTAGTTCCCAACCGTGCTGTTTGGCACGGGGGTCTCCATTCATTTTATTATTTTATTATTATTATTTATTATTTATTATTTATTATTATTATTATTTTTGCATTAATTTTCAAACCCAAATCACTGCAACCCTAACTCCTGCTTAGCAGACATCACCACGACCCCCTGAGCACGGCACAAACTCCTCCACCTCCGCTCACCCGGACCGCGCAGCCCAGCCCCGCTCTCCCTGCACCCCACAGACCTCGGCAGGGCTGTGCTGGGGCAGGACGCGTGCCCAAACTGGGTTTCTGGTGTGGGTTCCCCACCGCAGATCACACCCAGGCAGCCTGCACCCAGCCTGCTCCCGGTGGCACCGTGCGCTCCTGCCCGGCCACGCTGCGCCGAGGGCGCTGCCGTGAGCGTTTTGGGGCAGCACCGAGAGTTTTGGGGCTGCACCACGGCACCGGGGATGCTCCCTGTAAACCCCACATGGGTGTTCAACCCCCCCTGAATGGCAAACCGACCGCTCCTTTTGCTCAAAAAGAAATAGGGTGAGGGTGCCCCACACACAGCACCGTGCACACTTCTCCAAGCTCCAGACCGAAACACGAGCGAGCGCCCGGCCACCCCGGCACACACCGAGCCCCACTTTGGGGACTGGAGCCATGGGCTGGGGTCAGCACCGGGACACCTCTCCCCTGCGCCCACCTTCCCCCTCCCCACATCCTGGAGGAGCCGGGGATGTCAGCGGGGCAGAGAAAGCCGACGGCCCCTTACCTGGGTCTCGGAGAGGTTGAGCTGCCGCGCTAGCTCGGTCCGCTCACGGCCCACCACGTACTGGCAGCGCTGGAACTCCAGCTCCAGGCGGTAGAGCTGCTCCGCCGTGAAGGACGTCCGCGTGCGCTTGGGCCGGTCCAGGTCCAGGCCCTTGGGGAGGACGATCTCCCGAATCGTCCCTTTGGCATCTAGGGGGAACGGGGAGAGGGGACGTCAGGGGGGAGCCTCCACAAGGGGATAAAGCTTGGCTGGGGGGAAAGGGGTCGGGGGGAGCTGGTCCAAAGCATCGCCACGGGGGGAGGAAAATATTCCATAAATGAGGCTGCACAATGAGGGCCGGGGGGAGGTTTTGTTCCCGGGCTTGACGCAGGAGTAACTCCGAGAAATCGCCCGAGCTGCGGCTAGGAGAGGTGACACCGCACAGTTCAATTGTCCCCTCCGGCCCCAAGTGCTACGGATTTATAAATCTCCGGGGAGTGTTAACAGTTCTTTGTAAAAACAGGGATTTTTTATTTTTTTTTTTTCAAAATGAAAAATAGAAACCAAAAAAAAAAAAAACTCCTTAAGGAAAACGAAGCATTTGGTCACAGCTAAAATAGCTTCTGGAAGCCAGAAGCAGAAGAGAGTTGTATAGCAAGAAAGAGTTCAAATTAAACAGAATTTTAATTAAAAATAATTGTATTTTTTTTTCTTTATGTCCTTCCTTTAGAATACTGGAAAAAAATAAATCCCTGTTGAAATTCCCTTTTTACAAATAAATCCCTGTTTGAAATTCCCGCTTCTGGGGCCGTTTTCTCCCACTTCTGGATGTGCTGCATGCCTCGGGATGCTCCTGAACCCCGGAGGATGGGGTGGGGGTGCTGGTGGGACAGGGATGGGACCAACAGGACCAGCACGGGACCCAGACTGGGACCAGAACGGCACGGCACCACCGAGCGGTGCCAGCCCCGGCGCGCCCAGCCCCAGCGGGTGAGCAGCGCCTGCACCTTCTGGGTGCTTCACTTTGGGGCAAAACCCCCGAAACCGGTCCCACTGGAGCAGCTGGGGGGCTCGGGGCTGTGTTGGAACACTAGAGGCTAAAGGAGGCTTTTGTTAGGAAGAAAACTCTTGCACGTGGAGAGCAACGAGACCCGCGGCGGCTTTGCAGCCAGGGGGGGGTTCGCAGCTGCTGCGGAGGCTGCAGATTTCACCAGGCTGGGACTGCCGCTGCCCAAAGCCTTCCTCGGGGAAACACGCGGGGATTTGGCTCCCACGTTACCCACATCAACCCCTTCCACGCCGCAGGATGCTGCCTGCAGCCCGTCCCAAGGAGCCCCAGAAATACTTTGCACTGATGGGGTGCTCGCCCTGCTAGCTACCGAGGGGTCCGGGTGCTGGATGCGGCACCAAGCATTAAAAATTGCGCCTTGCAAGCTCCCTGCGGGGCTCCCCCAGCTCTCCCAGAGCACAAACCCCTCGTGCTTGCCATTCTTTGCGCTTCCTTTCCTTAAACACCACGGGCCCAGCGCTCATCACCAGCAGCACTGGTGGAGCCACGTTGAAGCCAAGCCCGGGCGCAAAGCCCCCGGTTCTGCCGAGCGCCTTTCCTGCAACGTGCAGGGAAAAAACCACTCACAGAAAGCACGGCGAGGCTGCTGCAGGCGGCCCCTGGCTTCCCAACCCCTCGCTTCAGGGCTCCCCGGCCCCGCGGGACCCAAGGGCTCCAGCAGCCCCGGCTGGAGGTAAGTTGCTTTCTCTTTCCAGCTGACTCAGGCGTGAAAGGATTAAAAAGCTGCTGGGGCAGGAAGGGGGAAACAGCGAGGAGCAGACAGGGAGGGGGCGACGGAGCTGGCATGGGGACGGCAGGAGCGGGGAGCAAGCACAGGCTTGGAAGAGGCACCCGAGTCCTGGAGCCGTTTTCCCACCGTGGTGCACGGCCAGAGCCCGATCCGGGCTGGAGCACGGCGCTGGGACCGCAGAACGCATGGGGAGGGCTGGGGGGGAGACGGTCTGGGGGAGGCAAGGAGCGTGTGCCGGCCTCCTGCCAGGCAGGGAAGGTGCCCTCTGCCCCAGGGTATCTCCAGCAGGATCAGGATGCCAGGGTGGGAAATGTTTGGCAAGGGGCAGAGCGTTGGCTCGGATGGTGCCCAGACCACGTCCGCGCTCCGCAGCCGCGCCGAGGTCCCCCCCCTCGGCACAACAAGAGCCGGGGCTGTAAGCACGGAGCAGCCAGCAGGGACCTGCAGGCTGCCCAGCCACAGCTGCAGCAACGTGCCCCTCTGCCCCCGCCGCTCCGCACGGCCCCGCTGGCATTATTAGCAGTATTATTAATTGTTATTTCCCCCGCCAGCTGGGCGCGGGGAGGGGGAGCGGGCTGGGTGCGATGCGTGCCGAGCCGCAGCACGCCGCGCCAGCTCGGCGGGGCCCCGTGCCCCGGCCCTGCAGCCCTCACAGCAGGGCCGTGAGGTGCCCATCCGCACAGGGCTGGGGGGCCCGCAGCCAGCCCCCGGTGCCAAGAAGGGCAGAAATCCCATAAGGGGATTACAGACCCCAAACAGCCCCCCAGGTCCTGCCATGGGGGCTTTGCAGCCTCCCCGGTGCGGTTGTAGTGAGTCGGTCTGCTCTTGGGGACCGGGAACGCTGATGGCTGCACATCCAAGACAAAATTTGGGACTAAAATCCCTGGAAAGAGGGCTGGAGCACCCCAGGCAGCCGCACCCCTGGGCGCAGTGGCTCCGGTACAGCCCAGGTCCCGGTGCACGGGCTCAGCCCCACGGAGCCTCCGGGGCTCCCGGTGTGCACAGCCCCCGGCCAGGGGGAACGTGACCCCCCCAGGTCAGGAACGGGGCCGGTGCTGGGAGCGGCACATGGGGAGATGCGGCCCCATTCGCACCCGGCCCCAAAACAGCAGAGCCTGGGGACACGGCTGGAGGATGGGGGCGAGGCGGGGGACAGCGGGCCTGGGTCCACCCCGCCACGATCCATCCCTGGCGTGGGGGAAATAAAACACCGGGAGGGAGCTGGAGCAGCGGGGAAAACAAAACCACTTGCTGGGAAATCAACGCCGAGCGGCTTCCCTGGCACTGCCCCGTGCTTGGCACCGAGCCCTTCACCGGCAGCGGGTCCCGGGCTGGCCCCGCTGCTGCAGGTGCCCCCGGGGCCGTTCCGCTGGGCAGGGGGCTCTCCGCCAAGCCCCCCGCTCGCTGCCCGCTGAACTCGGCGGGTTTGTGCCCTTCCTCCCCGCCACCATTTTGTCCGCGCCATGGCGGCTGCAGCAAGATGGTGCAAAACAGCCGCTGCCCGCCGGGACCCGGGGACGGGGAGAACCGGGGGCAACCCCCCCCCCGATCCCCGGGTCGCCCCCGGGTCGCTCCCAGCCTGACCCCGCCGGGACCGTGGCCAAGCCCGGGCAGAGCCGGGCCTGACCCCAGCCTGACCCCCACCAGCCTTGGCGACCAACCGGGGGTACCCCGGGGGGGGTCCCGCAGCCCCCAGCCCCGGGCTCCCACCCGCACCCACCCGGGGGACCGGAGCCTGCGGGGAGGGCGCGGGCTGCTCCGGGTGAGGTCTCCCGACAGGCTCCTATCGCGACATGCGGGAAGGGCCTCGCTGCGCGGCGAGCCCCGCGCGCGGCTCCGTGCAGCCCGGGCGCATCCCGAGGCGCATCCGCGGCGCACGGCTGCCGAGCGCCGCCGAGCATCCGCCGGGCCACGGCTGCCCGAGCTGCACCGAGCCGTACCGAGCCGTGCCGAGCCGTGCCGAGCCGTGCGGAGCCGGGCCCGCGGCTGGGAACCCGCGGACACCCGGGATAAACCCGGGAGAAAAACGCGGCTGTACCGGGATCGGGGCTCCGGCTGCCGCCGTGCCCCGAGCGCTGGGGACAGGACCGAGGAAGGGACCGGGGAAGGGACCGGGGAAGGGACCGGAGCAGAGCCCGTGCGGCCCCGGCCCTGCTCGCCCAGCGGCCTCCGAGCTCCGGGGTCTCGCTGCGCGCAGCCCGGGAGGACGCATCCCGGAGCCCGGGGCCGCCGAGCGCTGCCCGCCCCCAGCCCCAAACTTTCGGGGTTCGCCCCCAGCACGGCCGCTGGTGGCCACGGGAGCCGCGGGGCCGGCGGCGGGGAGGGATGCTCGGCTGCCCGCTGCTCGCCGCCTGCTGCCCGTTACCGGGACAGAGCCGAGCCGAGCCGAGCCGAGCCCCCCAGCCCCAGCCGGGAGAGTGATATTATAAAAAGGGGAAATAAATAAATAAAAAAAAAAGAAAGAAATAGCCCCTAACTCGCCGCCGCTCCGTGACGCTTTTCTCCTGCGCCACCGGTTTAAAAGCGAAGCTGCTCCGCTCGCCCTTCTCCCGCTGCGTGCGCGTCCCCCGAGCGCGGCACGGCCGGGCAGGGGTCGTGGACCCCCGCTGCACCCCCGGCCCGGCCGGGCAGAGCCGTGCTGCGCCCCCAGCCCCGCTCCGGGAGGGAGCGGGGAGAGCGGCCCCGTGCCCACCGCGCGGAGCCGAGCCGGGGGCAGCGGCGGCGGGGCCGGGAGGCCGGGGACCGGGGGCGGCCGGCGGCGGGGCCGCACCGGGAGCACCGGGAGCACCGGGAGCTGGACCGGGAGGGTGCGGGGAAGCGCTGCGGGGGGGGAACCGGGACTCGGGGCCGTACCTCGCACCAGGATGCGGCGGCAATAATCCGCCTCGCCGGGTCCCGACGGGCTCTCGGTGTCCGGGGCGCACTCCTTGGAGGAACCGGGGCTGACCGCCGACGTTCCCGGGATGTCCTTGAAGCCACCGCCGCCTCCTCGCAGCGCGTTTTCCAGCTCCTCCCGGCTCGGTGCCTTCTCCCGGGCCCGGCCGGGGGCTCCGGGCTCGGCCAGCAGCAGGGGGCTCCTGCCAGGCTCGGCCCCTCCATCGCTCATCCCTGCGGGCGCCGCGGCGGGATCAAACATCAGGAGGGAGAGAGAGAGAGAAGGAGAGAGGCAGAGAGGAGGCAAGACTAGGCGGGGGGAGGGCAGCCCCCCCCTCCCCAGACCCCTGCCCCTCCCCGCCCCTCCCGACCCCCCCGGGGCTCTGCGCCCTGGCAGAGCCGGGGGCTCTGCGCCCTGCGCGCCCCCATGGCCGCAGCCCCCCGGCCGCCGTCGCCCTCACGGAGCCGGCCCCGGGGCTGGCATTTAAAGCTCGCCCCCTCCCCGCTCCGGGGGGGGGTGCCCCCCACCCCCGGCAGGGCACCCCACGGGGAGGGGGGGTGCACCGGAGCCGGAGTTACAAACTTTGACAGCCCCCCCCCTCCCCAAACCCCGCCGCATCCCGGGTGTCCCCCCCCTCCCCGGTGCCCTCCCCAGCTCCACCTCCCGCGGCACCTCGCTCCGGGCAAACTTCAGGCGCTCCGGCTGCCCCCGGGGCCGCGCTGCCCGCCCATGGAGAGCCCGGCCCGGCCCCGCCGAGGACCGGCGGCGGCGGCGGCCAAGGAGCCGGGAGTGGGGGGGGGGGGCGCAGCGGCGGAGGCGGCGGCGGGGCCGCGATCCGCGTGCGGGGAAATCAATACCGGGAAAGGGGCGGCTGGGGGGGCACGGAGGGGAAGGGGAGGCGGCGGGGAGGGAGCTGCGGAGGAAGCGGGCGGGGGGGGGCGGCGGGAGGACGGGCGCTGCTGCTCCGGCCCGGCCCTCCCCCGCGCCGCCGCCGCTCTGCGCTGCGCATCCCCGGCCCCGCGGAGGCGGCGGCGGCGCGGGGGAGGCGAGGGGAGAGAAGCGGAGGTTTGAAGCCGGCTGCCCGGCACGCAGCGCGCAATTCCCTGCCCTCCCGGCCCGTGAGGGCGGTGGGCAAACAAAGAGCCCCCTCGGCTGCCCGGCCCCGGGAACGCGGGGGGAGAGGCGGCAGGGCCGGGTTCAGCCGCACACCCCCTCCCCCGAGCCGAGCTGCAGCGGCTGGGTGGAAGGAATAAAGCGAGAAGTGGGCCCCGGCCCGGTTCTGGCCCCCCCCCCCCCCCCGGCTGCACGATTTGGGGTCGGGGGGCTCGGGGCCGCTCCTCTCCTTCCCCCGGTGGCGGATCCGCCCGGCAGCCCCGGGCCGGTTGCCGGTAACGGAGGCTTCCCGGTGCCACCGGAGGCACCCCCGCCGCCTCCCCGACACCTCGCGTTGGTCCCCGCTGAAACCCCCAACCCCGGGACCCGGCTCCGAGGCGAGCGCTGCCCCGTGCCCACCCCGAGCGGCTCGCCCCGAGCCCGGCCGAGGCCTCCGGGCCGGGGGTCCCGAGCGGCTGCCCCCCACCCACGGCTCCGTTTGGAGCTCCCTACGGCGGGGCAAAACCCGTGGGAAAGGGGGGACCCGGCGCTGCTTCACCTCCTGCCGCTGCGCGCAGGACGGGCTGCGAGCGGGACCCCTCTTCGCCGCGCACTGAATCCCCTCAAATCGAAGCGGTTGTAATGACGGTGGATTAAAAAGAAAGAAATTAGCTGGTAATCCAATTGCCGGGAGCCCAGCATCCCCGAGAACTCAATCCCCGGCGAAGGACACCGCGAGGGCTCCGTGCCCCCCGACGCCGCAGCCCGGCACCGGGCGTCCCCCGGGGCTGCGGCAATCGTGGCCGCCGAGGGGGCCTGGGCACGGCCGGGGCGGGAGCTCCGGGATTCCCCGGGGACGGGGGAGTGCGAGGCCTCCAAATGTGCCGCCGGGCTGCAGTGGGCCCCGAGCCGCCGCTCGGTGTCTGCGGCAACCTGCCTCCAGCCCCCAAATAACGGGAACCGGAGGAGAAAGCGCAGAGCGAACAGAAACGGATGGAGGGAGAGGGAAAGGGAAGAAAATTTAAAAAATAAAGAAAAGAAAAAGAAATAAAATGAAAAGGGCAAAGCGTGGCGCGCCAAGGAGGCAGGCGCGCAGGGAGGGCCGCTGCGCCCCGCTCCGCACCTCGGCTCGGTGGGGCCGGGGGGGCCAAACGGGGCTTCGCGGCGGGACGGGACCGGCGGCCGGTGCTGCCCGCGGAGCTCAGCTCCCGGCTCCCGGTTGCCCGTTCCAGGTCCCGGTGCTGCGGCAAGGCCGGGCCGGGGCCGCGCTCCCCTGTCCCCGCCGCCGGGCCCGGCTGGCGAGGGGGCTCTCGTCGTGCCAGAGCCGAGCGGAAAAAACAAATAATATATAAAACTAACAAAAAAATATAAAACAAACAAATAAAAACCCAAACCAAGCAAAAACCCCACGACCAAACCCTAACGAAACCCAGGGACACAGCCGCCACCCCGGTCCCTCCGCCCTGCGCCCCGGCCGCTCCCGGTGGCGATGCGCGGGGTGGGCTCCGGGCCCGTTCCCCCCGGGGATCGCGGAGGGCAGAGCCGCCTGCACCGGGCGACCGATCCGCACCGAGCCCCGGCTCCGCACCGAGCCCCGGGGCCGAGCCAGAGGCAGCCCGGGGCCGCGCAGCCCCCACGGAAACCCCCCCCCGCGCAGCCCCGCCGCCCACCCTCGCTTTTGCTGCTATCGGGATCGCCGTTGCTATCGCTCGCGTGAACCGCCCGGCGTTTGCTCTGCCTCGGTCACGGTGCGCGGAGCAGCCGGGGAAGGGAAATCCCCTCCCGGAGCCCAGGCGGCTCCGCCGTTCCCGGGGCGCAGGAGGCGAGCGGATCCGCGGGTTGCGCAGGGCGCAGAGGAGCCGGGGCGAGCGCGGGGCTCCTCGGGCTCATCATCATAAATCATAACGGGTCCCATGATAATAAATAATGCGGAATATCGGTTTTAGACCGTGGCCCTTCCCGGTTTAAGTTTCACCGCCGGCGGTGCCGGGATTGGTAGCGCCGCGCCTGTTATTTTTTCGCGGCTCGCTCGGGAACCGGCACCGAGCCCCGGGCAGGGCCGTGCCGGGGGGCTCCAACCCCGCCGAGGGGCTCCCGAGCCCGGCTGCTCCGGGGCTCCCCCGAGCCGCCTCCCGCTCCCCGAGCTGCTCCGGGAAGGGGAGGAAAAATCCTTGGGTTTTCCGTTTTACAGCTCGGCGGAGGTGCCCGCAGCTCACCAGGCCCGGGGGGCTGCGGGAGCGGCGCGACCCCCGGCCCGCTGGAAATGAAGGTAACGAGGAGCCGGCGGTGGGCACGGCCGCTTCCTACGGGCACGGCTCGGCACGGCACGGCCTGGATCGGCACGGCACGGCTCGGCACGGCCGCGCTTCTCCGGGCCCACCGCCCCCGCGGGCGGCCTGAGAGTGTGGGAGCCCCGGGGACCCCCGGTTCCCCCGGTCCGGCTTTACCGGGGAGCAGCCGGGGCTGGCCGGGGAGCAGGGGGGAGCTTCGCGGTCCCCTCCCCATAAACAAAGGATCTTTCTAGGGAAGAAGCCCGGCACGATCCCCTCGGGCCGGGCCGCGGCTGGGGGCTCCGGGGCACCCCGAGCACAGCCCCGGGTCCCCAGCACCGCCGTGTCCCAGCCGGGGGTCGGGGGAACGAAATAACGGCCGGAGGCAGCCAGGGGACGGGGAGCGGGCGGGGGGCGGCGGGAGGGCACGGGGGAAAAGTGCACGGCCCCGGAATGAATGTGCATGGACATGGGGGAATTGTGCATGGACATGGAGGGGGGAACTGTGCATGGACACGGGGACCGGGCATGGCATTGAGTGAACTGTGCAAAAACAAGGAGATTGGACACGTGCAAGGGGAAAAGTGCACGGCCCCGGAATAAATGTGCACGGACATGGGGGAATTGTGCATGGACATGGGTGGGGAAACTGTGTATGGACACGGGGGGACTGTGCATGGCCACAGGGACCGTGCACGGACACGAGGGAAAGGTGCACAGACACAGGGATCGTGCACGGCCCCAGAATAAATGTGCGTGGACATAGGGGAATTGTGCAGTGCATGGGGAAATTGTATATGGACACGGGGAGCGGGCACGGATGTGAGGGAACTGTGCAAAAATAAGGAGATCGGACACGTGCAAGGGGGAAAGTGCACGGCCCCGGAATAAATGGGCTTGGACATGGGGGAATTGTGCATGGACATGGGTGGGGGAACTGTGTATGGACACGGGGGAAACTGTGCATGGCCACAGGGACTGTGCATGGACACGAGGGAAAGGTGCAGAGACACAGGGATCATGCACGGCCCCAGAATAAATGTGCGTGGACATAGGGGAACTGTGCAGTGCTTGGGGAAACTGTGCATGGACACGGGGACAGGACACGGACATGAGGGAATTGTACAAAAATTAGGAGATTGGACACGTGCAAGGGGAAAAGTGCACGGCCCCGGAATAAATGGGCTTGAACATGGGGGAATTGTGCATGGACACAAGGAAAACTGTGCATGGACACGGGGACCGTGCATGGACACGAGGGAAAGGTGCACAGACACAGGGATCGTGCACGGCCCCAGAATAAATGTGCGTGGACATAGGGGAATTGTGCAGTGCATGGGGAAACTGTGCATGGACACGGGGACAGGGCACGGGCGTGAGGGAATTGTGCAAAAATAAGGAGATTGGACACGTGCAAGGGGAAAAGTGCACGGCCCCGGAATAAATGGGCTTGGACATGGGGGAATTGTGCATGGACATGGGTGGGGGAACTGTGCATGGACACGGGGGGACTGTGCATGGCCACAGGGACCGTGCACGGACACGAGGGAAAGGTGCACAGACACAGGGATCGTGCACGGCCCCAGAATAAATGTGCGTGGACATAGGGGAACTGTGCAGTGCATGGGGAAATTGTGCATGGACACGGGGAGCGGGCACGGATGTGAGGGAACTGTGCAAAAATAAGGAGATCGGACACGTGCAAGGGGAAAAGTGCACGGCCCCGGAATAAATGGGCTTGGACATGGGGGAATTGTGCATGGACATGGGTGGGGGAACTGTGTATGGACACGGGGGGACTGTGCATGGCCACAGGGACCGTGCACGGACACGAGGGAAAGGTGCAAAGACACGGGGATCGTGCACGGCCCCAAAATGAATGTGCATGGACATGGGGGAACTGTGCAGTGCATGGGGAAATTGTGCATGGACACGGGGACCGGGCACAGACATGAGGGAACTGTGCAAAAATAAGGAGATCGGACACGTGCAAGGGGAAAAGTGCACGGCCCCGGAATAAATGTGCACGGACATGGGGGAATTGTGCATGGACATGGGTGGGGGAACTGTGCATGGACACGAGGACCGTGCATGGATGCGGGGGCCGTGCACGGACACGGGGAAACTGTGCATGAACACGGGGACCGTGCACAGACCCGAGGGAACCGTGCACAAAAACGGGAACCGTGCACGGATACGAGGGAAACGTGCACAAACACGGGAGAACTGTGCACGGGCACGGGGACCGAGCACGGACACGTGGGAACTGTGCACAAACACGGGGATCGGGCACGAGCACGGGGGAACTGTGCACGGCCACGGGGGAACTGTGCGTGAACACGGGGACCGTGCACGAACACGAGGAAAACGTGCACGGCCACGGGGGCCTTGCAAGGACACGAGGGAACTGTGCACGGCCACGCGGACCGTGCACGGACGTGGGGAAATGTGCACGAACACGAGGGAACCGAGCACGAATACGGGGCAACGCGCACGGCCACGGGACAAGTGTGCACGGCCACCGGGTAAACGTGCCCGGACAAAAAGCGTGCCCGGCCGCGGGGGGACACGGGGGAAATGTGGGGGACACGCGTGTGCATGGCTGTGCACGGCCACGGCGCCGGTGTGCCCGGTGTCCGGTGACTGTGCGAGCGGTGGATGGGCACGGGAAAGGTGCACGGGGACGGTGTGAGTGTGCACGGACACGGTGCCGGTGTGCACGGACACACCAAGGGTGCACGGACACGGGGTGAGTGTGCACGGACAGGCTGGGAGTGTGCACGACACGGGGCAACTGCACGGGGTAAACGGGCACGGGAGCAGGGCACGGGCACGGTGTCGGGGTGCACGGACAGTGTAAGTGTGCAAGGACGCGGTGTAAGTGTGCAAGGACACGGTGCCGGTGTGCACGGGCACACTCAGGGTGCACGGACACGGTGCCAGTGTGCAGGGACACGGTGTAGGTGTGCAAGGACACGGTGTAAGTGTGCAAGGACACGGTGCCGGTGTGCACGGGCACACTCAGGGTGCACGGACACGGGGTGAGTGTGCAAGGTGTGAGTGTGCCGGGCTTCACACGGGCTCGAGGTGACCGCACGGAGACGCCGTGAGCGTGCACGGGGCGTGTGGCTGGGCACGGCTGGGCACGGGGATCCGCGTGGACACGGCGCCACTCGGCACGGACACGGGGCGGCCACGCGTGGGTGGGTGCTGTGGGCTTTCTCCTTTTTCCCTCGTTCGTTGCTTTTGGTTTTGGTTCGTTTTGCTTTTTTTTGGGGGGGAATTGCGTTGTTTGGGTGCGTGTCTGCTGCCGGGGGCCACTTTTCGTTTGGTGCTCTCCTTGATTTTTGGGGTTGTTTTTTCAGAGCACACGACGAGCGCGCACACGCGGCGGGTGTGCAGCACCCAACGTGCCCGTGCCCGGGGGGGGTCAACGTGCCCGGACCGCGTGTGCCCGCAGCAGAAAGGTGCCGGTGCTCGGTGCCACGGTGGGGGCCCAGCGGGCAGGGTCCCACGGGGCGCTGCGTGCCCACGAGGCGGGGGGCGCTTCCCGTGCCACCCACCCGGTACCGGGCACTTTCTCCGCAGCCGGGCGGGGGTCGCAGCCCCAGGGCCACCCCCGGGGCCGGTGCCACTGCCCGGCACGGGAGAGTCCCGGGAGGCCTCGGCGGCTCCTCCCGCACGGGCGCCGGTTTCTGCCCCGGGGGCAGCGCCCAGGAGCGGGTGGGGGCGCAGGGACCCCCGGGCCACCCCCCGATGTAGCCCCCGTCCCGGGGCCCGCCGCGCCCCGCACCCCGGGACCCCGACGGAGCTTATTTCGTTTGCAGGACCCGGCCGGCCCCGGGTAACCGGGATGGCCCCGGGGCTGTCGGGGCGGGGGGAGCCCCTGTCCGGCCCGGGGCCGCTCCCCGCCGGGCCCCCCAGCTCCGCAGCCCCGCAGCCGGGATGCGCTGCCCCGGCCTCGGCGCAACGAAATCAGTGGGAATCAAACGAAATCACGGAACCCGCTGCCGCAGCCGCCCCCGGCCCAGCGGCCCCCGGCCCCGCACCGCCGACCCCCTTCCCTGGGGCTCCCCGTGCGCCCATCCCGGCCCCGGGCGGTTGCGGGGCTCCGCGCCCCAAACGAGTCCTCGGCTGTGGGGCTGCCCCGAGCCGGGCAGCGGTGGGGGCCGGGGAGCCCAGGTCCCCCCTGCACTCCTGGGACCCAATTTCGGGCGTCCTCGCCCCCCCGCACCCTGGTTCTGGGAACCCCGCGTTGTGACCCCTGCTTCTAGGGTCCCTGCTCCGTGGGTTCTTGGTCCAAAAACCTCACTGCTGGGATCGCTTCTTGGGGTCCAGGCAATCCCATTGCCCCCCCACATCCCCAGGCACTGGGGTGCGGTGTCCCCACAGAGACCTTTTCCCCCCCCCAGCCCGCTCCGTGGCACACCGGAGCTCCAGATCGCAAAAACAGTCCCTGGGAGGGGGTGGCAGAAATGCTGAGGGACGTGGGGCAGGGTGCACCCTGACAGAAAGGGTGCACAAACACCCACAGCAGGTCCCCACAGCCCCCCAGGTCCCCACGGGGCAGGGCGAGCCCCCAGACCATGGCTTGGGTCTATCCCGGTGCTGTCCTGGTGCTGTGCGGTGCTTGGTTCTGTCCCCAAACCCAACAACTCCCCACACACATAGGGTCTGTGTTAATTGTGCCTCAGTTTCCCCTCTCCAAAAGTGCACAGCCCCACAAATACCCACGGCAGGGGACACGGTGACAGCAGCTGTGAGGAGGCACCTGGGCACGGGGACCCCAACCCGCCACGGGGCAGCGTGCACAAACCTCAGGGCTCAGCTTGCCAAAGTGCCCTGCAGGTTTTTTTGCCCTGCATGAAGCCACCCTGCGTTTCACAGCCTGGCCTCTAGCTGCTTTGTCACCCTGCACATTCTGAGTGTCCCCAGGGCACACCGGTGCTGGGTTGGGGTGACCCGGGGGGGTCAGCATGCCGTGCTGCCAGCTGTGCGGCTCCACGCTCTCATCGTCTCCACCTTTCCCATTTTCCAGCCCCCCTGCTCTGCTCTTCCCCCCCCCATGGTGGGCTGCTTCCTCAGGGGGCCGAAACGGCTCCAAAGCACGGTGCCTTCTGCAGGCACCCATCACCGCCACGCAGAGGCAATTCCAGTTAATGAGCATCAAATTAATGGGGTGGGGGGGCCTTGTCACTCCTCATCCGTGGAGCCCGAGGGTGCTGCTGGGCACGTGGGTTTCAGCAGTGGCCTTAGTGATCCTGGGGTACCAGGAGGGCCCCAATAAATCCCAAAAAAAACCCTCTGTGAGCAGCCGGAGCACAGGGGCCAGCATGGGGGCTCTGTGCCGGGGATGCTCCTGCAGCACCCGTGGTGTCCCGTGGGTTTATGGAGCAGCATCAGGAGGTGCAGGGCTCGGTGCTGAGCTACTGCCCGGGAGCTCCAGGGATTTCACAGCTTGTGGGGCCAGGAACAGGGCTGGGTGTTGGTGGGGGTGGAGGGGAGCCACCCCCATGGGGCTTAACGAGATTCATCGATGACGATGGGGAGGAAGAAGCGGGACGGGCTCAGCAGATGTGACCGAGGGCGCAGAGAGGCGAAGGGGGACGTGACAGGCGCCGGTGCTGGGATGGAGGAGAGGTGACCCCAGCCAGGATCGGAGCTGGAGCAGAGCAGAGGCAGCAGGGGGGTGCTGCTGATGGTTTATTTTGGGCTGAGGGGTAAATTTTGGGGGTACAGAGCACAGGAGAGGCAGCACGGCGTCGCCCCACACCTCTCGCCCTCGTGGACACGCGGTAGAGCCCAAAACCGAGCTGCTGGTTTCTGCAGCTCCGAGCCCCCCCGCCGGGCAGCAGGGCAGAGGGCAGGGCGAGGGACACATCTGCACGGGGGCCGTCACGCCTCTGCTCCCACGGGGCTCATTTCCTGGCCTCTTTTACGCCTCTGAGCCCGGCAGGCCAGCGACGATAATTGCAGCAGTCATCAGCGTCACCGGTGCACCGAGGCACGGCTGGGTGACACTTGTGGACAGCTCCCCCAGCACAAAGCGACGGGAGCCAGCCGAGCCCTCCGCGTGCCCCCACATCACCCCCGCAACCGGGTGCGTTTCAGCCGGCCCCGGGATTTTATTGCCAGCAGCAAATCAAAGCGCGCGCTAATTTATCCAAGGAGAAATGCGCCTCGCGCATATCTGCAAGGTCCCCCTGCCTGATGGCAAATCCCCGGCCTCCCGTTCACCTTCTGACCTGCCCTTATTCCCTCGCTCTGCCTCGCAACCATGTGACGGGAGGATTTGGCTTAACGTGCGGCGCTCCAGAAGGAAAGGAGGAGAAGGAGCTCAGAGGGACCGGAGGTAATCGCCAGCTCCCGTAGCGCCGGCGCTGGATTAAGCAGGGAGCGCACCCCGGTCCTGTCCCAAACCCTACAGCTCCTGGGGTCCCCCTGCTCTCCCAGCTTAGCAGAGTTTTGGCACAACCACAGCGAGTTCTCAGCTCTCCCACGGTGCCACCCTGTGCCCACAGCCCCTCTGTGGCTCCCTCAGCAGCTGGGACCCCCTGGTGCCCCCCCAGACCAGGCTGCAGCGGTCGCGGTGCTGGGAAGGGTCCCCAGCTGCCACCAGTGCCCACCAGCATCTGCCCCAGCCCCCCGGTGAGCGGCTGGGCACGGCGGGCAGCAGGGGCCAGCTGGAGCAGCTGGGCCACCCGGGGGGGCTCCGGGCGAGAATTAATGAACTTCAGCCTTGCGAGATGCGGAGGGAGGGGGCTGAGGAGCACGGGGCCCCTCCTCGGAGCCCGGGGCTCTGTCGGGAGCAGCGCAGCGAGCGGGTGCGTGGGGAGGATGGAGAGGGCTCTGGCACGGAGCTGCCTTGAAAAGGTGATGTCCAGCCCGAGGGGGGGACCTGCCCAGGTCACCCCGGCTCCACCTGGACTCATCTTCCCCGGGCGTGCAGCTTAGCAGACGGTGGAGGTTTAACCTCGCCGCTGCTGGATGCGGGGGGAGCTCAGCAGGAGGCTGGGGGGGTCCCTGCTGCCCCCACAGGCTCCGCTCTGCTCCCATCGCATCCCAACCCCCCCCCCCCAGCACTCACAAGCTGTGAGAGCAAAGCCAGCCCCTTGCTTGGGGAGCTGAGGGCCCCCCCAGGTCACCGCGTGTGTCCCCCACAACAGGTCTCAGCCCCCAACCTCTGCACCAGGAGCAGACCCCAAAGCCCCCCCCCAGCTTGCCCAGCCCCTCGTCCTGCCGAGCGTGACTCCCCGGGGATTCCCACAGCACCTCCAGACCTGGCTCCCCCCTCAATCTGTCCCACAGGGAGGGATTAGTTCTGCTTTACCAAATCAGACTTTCTATTTCCGTGACTTGTGTCCTCTGCTCCTGTCACCCCGCTGCCCTCGGGGACCACCAGTGGCTCCATTTGGTGGCACCGGGGACCCCACAGCGGGGCAGGGGCTGCGGGGACAGCCTGAGTGCTGCCAGGGGGACGTGGGTCTGCGTGTGCCAGCTGAGCAGCAGATTAGCCAGAAATTTTGGATGCAGCTAGAAATTTTGCCCCCTTCCAGCCCAAACCATGCAGCGACTCCGTGGGGTTTGGGTGCGGAGAGGCAGAGGGGTGCTGGGGCCGGGCAGGGGGGAGGCGTTGGGATCAGAGGGGGGGTGTGGGGGCTGCCCCACGCCCCACGCCAGCCGTGGCACGCTCCTCCAGGAACCAAACAAAGCAGCAAAGCAGCCGGATAACGCGGGATTAAGCGCCCACGTGGGCGAGCATCACCCCCGCCACCACCACCCCGCTGCGTGGGCACCCACGGCACGGGTGGCCTCAGGGTGACATCTAACGGGGAGGGGACAGGGCTGAGGCTGCTGCAAGCAAACCCCCACGGTGAACCCTTGGCAGAGCCCCCTGCCCGCTGTGCCAGGGGGGTGGGCTCCCCCCATTCCCAAAGCAGCCCCCAGGGCGCTGAGCGCAGCCCCCCCCTGCCCCCAGACGCGCACTGCTCGCACTGCTCCGTGCTTTATTTCCAGACAGGTGAGTAGCACGCAGCCCCCCGGGGGCAGCAGCTCGGTGGGGGGGTGAGGATGGTGGTGATGGAGAGGCCGGCACCAGGCTCGCACCCCCCTCCTGGGTGGGGGGGTCCTGGGATTTTGGCAGCTCCGAGCAGCCACGGACCGCGGCGCACCGCGCGCAGCCGGAGCACCACGGGCGCTGTGCCCAGCACAGCAGGGGAGGGAAGGAGGGAGGCAGGGGGGGCTTGGAGGGGGTGTCAGGATGGGGCTGGGTTGCCCCAGGGTGGCTCTGGGCCCCCCCCGTGTCGGGGGCTGTGCGGTTTCCAGCTGCTACAGTCACTCCTGCGCCAAAGAGCCAGCGGCTTAGGACTCTCCATCCACCTGGAAAGGGTCAGGGCTGGCTGGGGAGACCCTGCCCCCGTGAGGGGGGCACCCACAGCACCCCAGGGAGCACCCACGTGAAGCCCCCCCAGGGAGAAGCCCTTCAGGGGGTGCTGGGCTGCAGCCTGGACCCCCAGTGCCCATCTGCCCAGACCCCCATGATGGCCAGCCCCCGACCCCAGCCAGCCCCCAGCACCGTGCCCCATGGCCACACTGGGGCTGGGGGCGCTCAGGACCCCTCAGAGTTGGTGGAGCAGAGAGAAAGGGGGGGAAGAGGGATTGGGGGGGGGTGAGGGCAGGTTGCAGGGAGCCCATGGGTGCTCCAGGACGCTGCTCCCCATGGAGACCCGATGAAAGGAGCTTGGGGCAGGGTCCTCAGAGCCCCCCCCAGCACTGCCGGCTCCTACCTGCATCTGCTCCTGCTTCCTGCTCAGCTCGAAGGTGTCCTCAGCCCGCGGCAAGCCCCAAATTTTGCGCAGCCTGGGCAGGAGGAGAGGCAGCTGCCACCCGCTGCGCCCCCCCCACGTGTCCCCGCGTCCCCGTCCCAGCCAGGGGACGTTACCTGGGCCACAGCCTCACGGCCAGGAGGGCCAGCAGGGCCACGCAGAGCAGGGCGAGGAGCAGCCCGGCCAGGACGGTGAACACCAGGAGGTGGGAGAGCGCTGCGGGAACAGGAGGGGGGGTCCCATCGGTGCCAGGGGCTGGGGACAGGCTGGAAGGGCTTTGGGGAGCCTCCTCCGGGTCCCTTCCCTGTGCCTGCAGCCGCAGCGTGGCCCTGGTGTGGGGTCGGTGCCTCGCCCCCCCATGGGACCCCACGGCTGGGGGGGCGCAGTGTGGCACGGCACGGTGGGGACCTCTTGGGGACACTTGTGCTGGAGTGTCCCTGCCCGTTTTGCTGTCCCAGGTGGGACAGGCTGGCACAATGCTGTGTGCCCCCCCCTGCTGATGGCATCCTGTGCCCCCCTCTGCCAACACGTGGAGGGTGGGGGGCCGTGCACAGTGGCAGACAGCATGAGCATGCTCTGCCGTTCACTGAACCCAGCCCTAGCTCATTTTTTCTCATTTTTCCATCAAGTTTTAGCATTCAGCTCAATTTTCTGCTTGTGGGGGGGGTGCAGCCCTTACACAGCATCCTTCCGCCCCCAGCCGGGGATGCTGCAGGAGCAAAGCCCCCGGGAACGAAGCACCAAAATCAAGCACAAAACGCACGATTTGGCAGCGAATCCTCCTTGCCTTTCCACCTAAAACCTCAAACCTCTCTCGATTATCCCCCACCTCCCCAAAACCTGAAATCCCACAGACCCCCCCCAAAAAAAGCAGAGCATCCCCGCGGGGTCCGGCCCCACTCACTGCGGGTGTCGAAGTAGGCGCTGGCCGTGGCGTTGCCCAGCGGGTTGGTGGCCACGCAGCTGTACTCGCCCGCGTCCTCGGGCCCCAGGGCCGCGATCTCCAAGCGCAGGGCGTTGAGGGAGGCGGCTGCACGCAGCCCCGGGGTGGAGGCCGTGGCCATGCTGGAGGCCAGGAGGTGGCCGCGGCGGTACAGGGCGAGGGCGGCGGGGGGGTGGCTGTCGGCCACGCACAGCACGATGCCCACGCGCCCGCTCAGGTTCTCCAGGAAGGTGCTGACGGCCACGGCTCGCGGGGCGTCTGCGTGGAGAGGAGGGGGCTGGCACAGGGAACCCCCTCCCCGGGTTATAGGGAGAGGAATGGGGCAGGGAGAGGGGGACGAGAGCCCCTGCCTTGTCCCCGAGGGGCTGGGGGGCACTCACAGAGCACGGTGAGGCTGAGGGGGGCCGAGGCCGCGCTGCCCCGCACGCCGCTGGCCCGGCAGTGGTAGAAGCCGGCGTCGGCGCTGGAAACGGGGCCGAGGACGAGGACGCTGGCCGGTCCCTCCCGCAGCCACCGGCTGTCCTTGTACCACGTGTAGTTGGCCTCGTCGCCCACCCAGGGCACCGCCGAGCAGTTCATGGTGGCCGTGGCACCCTCGGGGACTTCTGGAGAGGGCTCCACCGTGACTCGGACACCTGAGCAGGAGGAAAGGGCCGTGCAGGCGGCGTGGCACGGGGCTCACGGGGACGCCCCCCGTGCGGCACAAAGCCCCCGGCAGCGCGGTGCTCACCGCTCGCCGCGAGGAGCAGGGAGGTGGTCGCGGTGCCGAAGCTGTTGTTGGCTGAGCAGACGTAGAGCCCCGCGTCCCCCGGGCCCAGCGCCACCATCCGCACCCGCAGGGCGTTGGGCTCAGCCTGGACGGAGGCGCGGGGGTCGGAGGGGCCCCGGGTGGAGGCGAGGGGCGCGCGGCCCCGCAGCAGGGTGATGTCGGAGGGCGGGTGGCTGTCCACAGTGCAGAGCAGCTCGGCTTGCTGCCCGCCCCACGGCTCCACCAGGGACACGAAGGACGGCTCCCGGGGCGCGTCTGCAAGGACAAGGACAGCACATCGCCTCCTGGCTCCGGGTGGCCTCGGGGGAACGCGTCCCCCCCTCCGGTTTGGGGGTTTTGTGCGCTCGTTGTTGGCTCAGGCTGGGGAGATGGGGCACGGTGAGGGTGGGGGGAGCATCCATCAGCCCCCCCACGGTGGGGCAGCAGCGTCCTCTCCACCACAGCACCACCCAAGGGATTTTAAACCATTTTACCACCAAATCATTTCCTTCCAACACCCCTTTTGGAGCACCCCGGGCACCCTCGGGACGGGACCAGCGGTCACCAGATGGCGACACAGCCCATGCATCCCTCCCCGGCAGCTCTTCCCCGATGTGGGGCATCCCCTGCAGCCCCCCCTTTTTACTCACACAGCACCCTCAGGGCTGCGGGGGGGGCTCTCCGGCTGCGCGCCCCCGTCCGCGCCTGGCAGCTGTAGGCGCCCGCATCGCTGCTGCGCGCAGCGTGGAGCAGGAGCGCGGCACCGGGACCCTCCTGCAGCCAGCGCCCGTTCTTGAACCAGGCGTAGACGGTGCCCAGCTGGGCACCCACATCCTCGCAGCTCAGTGTCACCTCCGTGCCCTCCTGCACCTCGCTCCCTGGCCGCACCACCACCCTGACGGCTGGCGGAGACACGGGGAGGGGGGTGCCGGTGGGTGGCAAGGCTCAGGACCCCTCAACGTGCCCACGGAGAGGCTCGGAGGGGGGCACCGAGCCCCGAATCCCCCTGTGCCACGCTCACCTTGCACGTGGAGGGGCAGGGATGTGCTGGTGCTGCCGAGGGGGCTGCGTGCCCGGCACTCGTATTCGCCCTCGTCCTGCGCCGCGGCGGCCGGCAGCTCCAGGCGCAGCGCGTTGGGAGGGGGCGAGCGTTGGGTGGGGGTCGTGGACGCGCTGGAGGCCACCAGCTGCCCCCCCCGGTGCAGGCTGAGCTCGGCCGGGGGGTTGCTCTCCACGGTGCAGAGCAGGATGACGGCGCTCCCCCCGCTGCTCTCCGCAAAGGCCTTCAGCTGCATGTTCCGGGGGGGGTCTGGAAATGAGAGGGGAGGGGGCTGTGGGCCAAGCCTGGGTTCCCTGCGCCTCCCTCGAACCCAAGCCCAGCTCAGCCACGCTCGGAGCCCGTTCCCACCTGCAGCCCGCTCCTGGTTTGCCCCCCCGGGGGGGGCTCGCACCCGTTCCAGCAACCCCCCCCCCTCTGCTGGGAACACCAGGGCTGGCGAAATGGCAGCAAAAACCTGGGCCCAGGACACCAAGGTGGTGTTAGCAGCATTTCTCCTGCATTCCCCACCCAAAACGGGGAGCAGGGAGAGACGGGGCACATTTTTGAGGCTCTCTGGGGGGTGTTTCCAGGAGAGCCCCTCGCAGCCACCCCTCGCAGCAGACTCATGAGTTAAAACCATCATTTTCTGCTAAAAAGGCAAACCTTCCATTCTGACTTGCAGCTAGGGTTTTTGCACATCTTTTTTTTAAACAAAGTCTGGTTTTAATTTGCCAAAGCAGGAAAGAAAAAAAAAAATAAAAATCCTGCAATCTTCCCCGAAAGCCAAAAATATTTCTGTTGCAGCTTTGGTTCAAAATGCAAAGAAAAACTTGCGGAGCTGGGAGGAGCAGGGACCTCGCTGGCATTGTCTGGGGGTTTCCAGACAATGGGGGGGTTTCCAGCCCAGGGAAAGGGATGGGGGCTCCGAAGCCCCCCAAAAACTCACAGAGGACGCTGAGGGTGCTGGGGGCCACGCTGCGGGTGCCGGCGGGGCTCTGCACGGCGCAGTGGTAGGAGGCGGCGTCGGCGGCCCCCACGCTGGGGAGGACGATTTGTGGGGCCGTGCCGCTGCTCAGCCTGACCCCGTTCTTGTACCAGGTGTAGCTCAGAGCCTCCTGGGCTGCGCTCTCCACGGCGCACGTCAGGGTCACGGCGTCCCCTTCACGCACCTCCGAGGAGGGTGAGATCCAAACCCGGGCAGCTGAGATGGGAGAAAGAAGAGAGTCAGGAAAAAAAAAATGAGCTCTGGGCTCCAGCACCAGCTGGGATTTCTCTCCGGGCTCCCTCCCTGCTGCTCCAGGCCAGAGGTGATGGGGACACCGCAGCCGTGCCGTGGGGGCTTCCTACAGCCACGCATCCCCCTGGGGACGGAGCCGCAGCTCCTGCTCCATGTGCGCACTGCCCCTGGTCACCCTCCACCCCATAAACCCGCAGCTTCCACCATCCCTTCCCTATTTCCATCCTATTCTAGCTCTCCATCCACACCTTCCCTGCAGCCCCCAGCACCCGGCCTCCCCTTGGCACGCAGCCTCAGCACCGTGCCCACCCCGTGCCCACCCCGTGCCCACCCCGTGCCCACGGCACTCACTCCCTGCCGTGAAGTTGGCGGCGGTGCTGGCGTTGCCGTAGGCGTTGCTGGCGGCGCACACGTACTCGCCCTCGTCCTCCAGCAGCACGTCGCCGATGCTCACCCGCAGGCTGTTGGTGGCCGCGGTGACGCCGAGCCGCGGGGAGGTGGCGGGGGCGGGCAGCGCGCTGGAGGCCACCAAGGAGCCGTCCTTGGAGAGCTCCAGCTGCGCCGGGGGGCTGCTGTCCACCCGGCACTGCAGCACGCCCCGACGCCCCCCCGGCGACTCCAGGAAGGAGCTCAGCACCGGCACCCGGGGGGGATCTGCAGGGCGTGAGATGTGGAGGGGTGTCAGCAAGGCTGGGTCCCTGGTTTTTTTTTGGGTACCCCTCGGGGAGCACCCACACGGCGGCACCGCATGCTCACACAAGCACCAGCCAACATTTCCTTGCCTGGAGTTTCCCTCCCCTGTCCCAGAGGGACGATATTTCTCCAAAACTCGAGTCTTGAAAAATGTAATTAGGTCAAAATGTGTTGTTTTAACAGAACCAAAGCACTGGTTATTGCAGTTTTTCCCCCTTTTTTAACTAACAGCAGGCAGCTGGGGTCTGGGGTGGCACCGCGCTTCCACCCAACATCCCTGCCTGAACGGGGACACCTCCGGGTGAGGTGGCTTCTACACAGACCACAACCTTATCGAGGAGACACACTCCCCAAACACCCTAATTTTAAAATTTTGGTGTTTTCTCCGGGCAGACAATTCTTTACTGTAGAGCTGTTCCTAAACCCCAGCCTGCCTGCGCGGGGGCCATCCGGGGGGACGGTGCCAGCAGCAGGAGCCGTGCCGCGCCCCGCTGTGCGTCCCGTGCCACGGCCCACCCCACGTGCCGTGTCCCCACCACCCCTCCGTGCCCCCAGGGATGCCGTCCCCTCGCCCACTCACACAGGACACGCAGGCTGATGGCCGGGGAGATGCTGGCACCGGTCCCCGCGGGGCCGTGGGATTTGCAGTGGTAGGAGCCCGCGGCAGCGCTGGTGACGTGGGGCAGCTCGAGGACGCGGCTGGGGCTGTCCTGCAGGCTCTTGCTGTCCTTGTACCAGGAGAAGGTGGCATCCTCCTGAGGCTCCCCCGGCACCTCGCACGTCAGGGAGACGTCGTCCCCTTCCAGCACCTCCGCCGACGGCGAGATGAGGACGCGGGCGGCTGAGGGAGGAGAGCAGAGCGTGGGGGACACGACGCCTCGCAGCATTTTGGTGCCCCTGCTGCATCCCGAGGCTGCTGCTGGGCGTTTAGATCAGGGACCCAGCACCATCCCCAGGGGATGCTCCGGCCTCTCCCCAAAAAAGTGACCGGTCCTGAGCACCGGGGTGAGGGGAGCAACCCTTGGAGACCCTGCCCAGCTGCTGCGCACGGGGTTTTAGCACAAACCACACTCCCTGGGGGCAGCAGGATCGCACCCCCTGCAGAAATCTGGCCACATTCTGCCATCTGGACACAGCCTGAGATGCTCGGTGACGTTTCTCTGCCCCGTTGTCCCCATGGGGCAGCCAGAGCCATCATCCCTCCCCACCCGACGGCTGCGCAGAGGCAGGAGCAATGCGGAAAAGGTCACAGCCCTGCCCCACGGCGCTTGGCACCCACCAGGACTGACCCCAACGCCCGTGCCACACGCCCCTGCTCACCCTGCACACGGAAATCGAGGTGCTGGGACACGGTGCCGTGCGCGTTGGTGGCGGTGAGGCTGTAGGTGCCCTCGTCTGCCAGCGTGACATCCCGGATCTCCACCCGGAGCGCGTTGGGGGTGGCCGTGGCACTGACCCTCGGGTTGGTGCCGTGCCCCGTGCCGCTGGAGGCCACCAGCTCCTCGCCCCGGTACAGGGCCAGCTGGGCAGGGGGGTTGCTCGCCACCGAGCCCTCGAAGATGGCCAGCCGGCCCCGCTGCGTCTCCAGGAAGGCGGTGAGCTGAGGGTCCCTCGGGGGGTCTGCGGGGGACAGCGCGGCCATTGCACGGATACCTGTCCCCAGAGCCACCTCGGGAGGGGACGGGATGGGACAGGACGGGATGGGACAGGACAGAGACCACCTGAGCAGCACAGCTCATGCTCAGGGGCGGCGGTGTGGGGGGCTGCAGGGTGACCTCCGGGGGGCACGGGGGGGGACGGATCCCCACGGGGACACCCCAAGGCACTCAGACCCGAGCACCTGCACCCACCCAGGCTGTGGGCATGCCCCTGGGGGCCACGAGTCTGAGCAGAGGCACTTGGGTGTAGGCTACGTGTAAGCACCAACCCCAAGGTAATAATAAAGGGGGTGGCGTGCACATCTCTGCGTGCCCACCCCCCTGCGCTCCATGCGGTGCCACAGGGCCCCTGCACCAGCACAAGGGCGGTCCCTGCCCAGAGAAGAGCAGGGGCAGGCAAAAAGCTGCTCCTGCAGCACATGACAGACCCCAAAACACGCCCAGCACGCCAAATATCCCCAGTGCCCCAAACATCCCCAGTGCCCCAACACCCCCAGCACTCCAAATATCCCCAGTGCCCCAAACATGCCCAGCACCCCAAACATCCCCAGAACCCCAAAGATCCCCAGTGCCCCAAACATCACCAACACCCCAAACATCCCCAGCACCCCAACATCCCCAGTGCCCCAAACATCTCCAGCATCCCAACATGCCCAGTACCCCAACATGCCCAGCCCCCCAACACTCCCAGCACCCCAAATATCCCCAGCTCCCCAACATCCTTGGCACCCAAACATCCCCAGCACCCCAAACATGCCCAGCACCCCAAACATCCCCAACACCCCAAACATCCCCAGCACCCCAAATATCCCCAGCACCCCAAATATCCCCAGTGCCCCAAACATCCCCAGCACTCCAACATGTCCAGCACCCCAAACATCCCCAGCACCCCAACATGCCCAGCACCCCAACATGCCCAGCACCCCAAATATCCCCAGTGCCCCAAACATCCCCAGCATCCCAACATGCCCAGTACCCCAATATGCTCAGCACCCCAACACCCCCTGCACCCCAAATATCCCCAGCACCCCAAATATCCCCAGTGCCCCAAATATCCCCAGCACCCAAACATCCCCAGCACCCTAAATATGCCCAGCACCCCAATATCCTGTGTCCCAAACATCCCCAGCACCCCAACATCCCCAGCCCCCTGAACATCCCCAACACCCCAGACATCCCCAGCACCCCAAATATCCCCAGCACCCCAAATATCCCCAGTGTCCCAAATATCCCCAGCACCCCAACATCCCCAGCACCCCAAATATCCCCAGCTCCCCAACAACCCCAACACCCCAAACACCCCCAACACCCCAAACATCCCCAGCACCCCAACACCCCCAGCCCTCCAAACACCCCCAGCCCCCCAACACCCGCAGCCCCCCGCACTCACACAGCACATCCAGCAGGACGGCGGCAGAGCTCCGGCTGCTCCTCCCGGTGGCGGCGGTGCAATGGTAGAGCCCCGCGTCCCCCCTCACCACCCGCTGCAGCACCAGGGATGCATCGGGGTGGGGGTCCCGGGGGATCCTCTGCCCGTTCCTGTACCAGGTGACGTTGGGCAGGCTCGGGGACCCGCTGCTCACTTGGCACGTCAGGTTGGCGGCGCTGCCTTCCAGCACGTGGGGAGATGGGGACACCACGACGCGGGCGGCTGAGGGCAGGGAGAATCGGGGGGGGGGCTCAGCTGCAACACCCGGAGCTGCAGGGGGGCTGCGGGGCTGCAAGGCTGGATATTTGGCCCCGGTACCACGATGCCATGAGCGGCACCACTGTGGGCACCTCTGCAGGTATGGCACCAGAAGGCACCACGGTGCGCACAGCACCCAGGACCACTGGGAGCCCATGGGGGGGGTCCACAGGGGCTGCTGGCTGCACCCTCCCCTTGCTGCACCCGCTGTAATCCCGCTGGTGGCCCTCCCCAGCACCCTGAGCACACTTTTGGGGATCGATGCTGTTTGCTACCCTGGGTGTCATGTGCTACCGGCACTCCCTCTGCCTTTATGCATGCAGTACCCACCCCTCTCCGGCACCCCTCTCCTGGGGTCTCACCCTGGGGGCTCAGACCCCGGTACCCCCCTCCCCATCACCGCACTCACTCTCGGCACTGAAGGCCATGGAGGCGCTGGCGTTGCCCTGCGTGTTCCTGGCCTGGCACACGTAGGTGCCCTCGTCCTCCAGCACCACGTCCCGCAGCTCCAGCCTCAGGCTGTTGTACGAGGCCGTCGCCTGCAGCCGGGGGCTGGGGGCCGGGGGGCAGCCCCCCGTGCAAGCCAGTGCCTCTCCTCCTCTCCACAGGGTCAGGTTGGCCTCCGGGTCACTCTGGACGGAGCACTGGATGATGCCCAGCTGCCCGCCCTGGGTCTCCAGGAGGGAGCTCATCACCGGCTGCCGGGGGGGGACTGCAGGGACAAAGCAGCGTGGGTGAGAACGGGACCGTGGGGTTAGGGGAACCCCCAAAGCTGGGGGTCCCACATCTACCTGCTCTCCATGAGGGACCCGCGGTGTCCCCAGCACCTCCGAGGGCACTGCTCCGCCACGGGGTGAGGCACATTCCCTGCCGTGCCTACAAAATCCCACCCCTCCCTCAGCACCGAGCCTTCCCAGCCGTCTTTCCCTTGTTTGCTATCAGGAAAGGTTTTAATTATTATTTTTTTTCCCAGCACAAAATATCCGGAAAGCGAAATCAAACCGGGATATATCTGTCACAGGGCGACGTGGGCTCGCTTTGCGCTCTGAGGACCACGAATTGATATCACGGGATGCTCCCGGGAATCAGGGGCTTTTCTGGACTTCTCCCCCCCCCCAAATTGTTCCCCCACGGCACTCACAGAGCACCCGGAGCGTGACGGCCGCCGAGCTGTGGCTGTGGCCGCTGCCCTGTGCCAGGCACTGGAAGGCTCCAGCGTCGGCGCTGCGGATGGCCGGGAAGCTCAGCGCCGGCTCCACGCCCTCGCGCAGCCACCGGCCGTTCCTGTACCAGGTGAAGGTGGCCGGCCCCACGTCACCCGGCACCTCGCAGCTCAGGGTGACGGCTTCCCCCTCCCGCACCTCCGCCGAGGGCTGGATCTGGACTCTGGCAGCTGCCGGAGGGAAGGGAGAGGTTGGGGAAACCTCTGCTGCGGAACCTTTGCCCCCGCCTGCACAAATCCCCCCCACGCCACTGCCCTGCAGCGCACGGATCCGGGCAGCCCCCGGATAAGGGGTCATAAAGCTGGGGGGGGGGTCTTGGAGGGTGGTGGCAGCCCGCTGGGATGTCCCCTCCTGAGCCGTTCTCACCAGTTCTCTGCCACCAGCAGGGACCCACGGGTGCCTTCTGGGGACGTCAGCTCCCTCCAGGCACCCGCGTTTGGTGAGAGGAGCTGGGCCAGGAGAGGGGCTGGGGGGGCGGTGAGGGGCTCGGATGAAAACCAACCCAGCTAACAGCACCACCCAGAGCAGCAGTATTTCCTTTGGAACCTTGAGGTCCGTCCTGGTTTTTTTTGGCATCCTAAGGAAGATGCCCCTGGGTGTGTTTTTGGGGGCTTTCCCCTCCTCCCCGTTCATTGCTGCTTCCCCTCCACCCCACATCTCCAAAGCAGGGGCTGTGGTGAGAGGGAGCAGGGACCCGCTCCGTGCCCGGGTGCTGCTCCCAGGGGGATGCCACAGCCCCACAGAAACACCCCAAAACCCCCATATCCGTGCCCCCAGCCCCAGGGATGGGAGCCAGCAGGGCACAGCAGGACTCACTGTGGGTGACGAAGGGCTGCGTGGCGCTGGCGTTGCCCAAGGTGTTGGTGGCGGTGCAGCGGTACTGCCCCCCATCCTGCGGCCTCACGCCGCGGATCTCCAGGCGCAGGGCGTTTCGGGAGGCCGTGATGGCCAGCCGCTGGCTGGGGGCCACCTGCGAGCCGCTGGTGGCCACGAGGTTGCCGTCGCGGTACAGCGCCAGGGTGGCCGGCGGGCGGCTGTCCACCGAGCAGTGCACCACAGCCAGCCCGCCGCCCTGCGGCTCCTGCAGCAGCGTCAGGGAGGGGGTCCTGGGGGGGTCTGCAGCACAGGGAGGGGGGCTCAGAGGTTGTGCCAGACCCCGGAGAACCCCCAGCATCGTGGCCCTACCTGGGCGGCCGCGCGCACGTCGTGGCCACCCGGCACAGCTGCGCCTGGGAGCTGCTTTCCCCCTGACGTCAGCGGGTTATATTTATGAGCAGCGATGTCAGAGCCAAACCCAGGGCTATTTTATTTTTCCCCTGACTTGCAAAAAGCTCCCGAGCTGTCATTATCCCCGCTGGCTCCTGGGGTGGTGACCCCCGAGCGGCGTTTCGGAGGGGCGCGAGGTGCCAAAAGGAGCGGACGGGGGCACCTGGAGCAGGGAGCTCCCCGACCGCTGCCTTCACGGGGCTCATGGCCAGGAACTGCTGCATCTGCAGCATCCCTGCGAGGCTGAATCCCCCTTCCCAGCTGGTGTCTGGGGGCTCGCACGGTCCCTGGCACTAAGGGATTTTGCCCACGGGGACCCCCCATCCCCGCAGGGTGATGGCCAGGGCCACGAGCACTCACAGGTCACGCTCAGGCTGACGGGCTGGGACGTGGTGCTGCCCCGGTCGTTGGTCACCTTCACAGAACCACAGAACCACAGAAAATCAGGGAATCATCCAGAACCACAGAAAATCAGAGAATCATCCAGAACCACAGAAAATCAGGGAATCATCCAGCTTGGAAGAGACCTGCGAGGGGTCTCCGGGTCCGACCTCACCTTGCAGGAGTAGAAGCCGGCGTCGCTGGTGGCCACGCGGTGGAAGAGCAGGGTGTGCGCGGGGCCGTCCTGCAGCCAGGCGCTGTTCTTGTACCAGGTGTAGTTCAGCTCCTGGCCCTCCCTGCCGGGCACGTCGCAGGACAGCTCCGCGCTCGTCCCCTCCCGCACCTCGGCCGCGGGGCTCACGGAGATCTCGGCGGCTGGAGGAGATGGGAGCTCGCTCAGGGCGGGCAGGAGACCCCCAGCAGGCTGGGCACAGTTTTTTTTCCAAATTTAATGCCCCCCGGAGTGAAATCCTCTGCGTGTGCAGCAGCATCCTGCGGCACTGAGGACCTGTGCTTGGGCACACGCAGGGGTACCCAAGGTACCCAACCCAGGGCAGACGCTTTCCCACCCGGTCCCATCAGCCTGGTTCCCTCTGCCCCTTTCAGACTGGGTGCCCCCCCCCCAGCCAGCAGCCCCCCGGCACTTACAGAAGACGTAGAGCATCACGGGGGGCGCCGTGCCGGCCCCGAGGGCGTTGTGGGCTTCGCAGCGGTACTGCCCGTGGTCCGCCCGCCGCACGCCCCGCAGCGTCAGGGTGCGCTCGGTGCCCGCGGCGGCTCCGTCCTTGTACCACTGGTACGCAGACACCGGGGGGTAGCTGCTGTTCACCTCGCAGCTCAGAGACACCGTGTCCCCCACCAGGATGTTCTGCGCCGAGGGGGTGATCGACACCCTGGTGCCTTTGGGGGCGTCTGCGGGGGGGGACACAGAACGGCGCGGTGGCGGAGGGGAAGCCGGGAGGGACCCCGGGGATGCTGGCGCGGAGGTGGTGCCAGGGAAAGGAGCCCTGAGAGGCTCTGCACGGAGGAAAGGAGCAGGGAAAAGGGGACAAAGATGGGACAAAGGGGGCAGAAAGGGTGGGGGGGGGCACTGCAGGATGGCTGTGGGACCTGAACGGGCGCTGGTCGTGGAGGAGCAGGGAGGGAGAAGCTGGGGACGCCCTGCCCCACGTACGTCTCACCCGCAGGACCAGCTCCCCGCTCGCCTTCTGGGAGCCGTGGAGCACCTCGCAGAAGAGCTCCCTGGCGTGGTCCTTCCAGGAGAAGGAGGTGGCGAGGCTCAGGTGGTGGCCGACCCCGCTGGTGTCCAGCTGCAGGCGGGGGGACACGGAGGAGACGCGCTCATCGTAGCCCGCCCAGCGCAGGGCCACGTCGCTCAGCGGGCAGACGTAGGGCGTGGAGCACTGGAAGGTGACCTCGGTCCCCTCCGGCACCTCCTCGCTGGCCGCAATGCTGGGGCGCTCCAGGACATCTGGGGATGGGGAGCCGAGGATGGGACGTCCTCACGGGATGGGTGAGCACGGGGTCCAGGGGGGATCCCCGCCGTACCCACCCGAAACTCTCAGCTCCACGTCCCGCTCCGCCGACCACCGGTCCCCGTCGACGATCTCGAAGCGGAATTTGTAGGGCCCGCTGTCCTCCGGGGTCACCCCCCGCAGCAGCAGGGTGCAGTTGTGAGCAGCCGGGTCCCCCAGGAGCTGGGCTCGGTCCCGAAACCTGGCGTCCACGTCCTGGCCCTCCGAGTGGTACACCACGGTCTTCTGGTTGCTGTAGTCCTTGTACCAGATGGCCACGATGCCTTTGCTGGCCGAGATGCTGTCGGGGAAGCTCAGCGTGCAGGGGAACACCACGCAGGAACCCGTGATGCTCCTCAGCTCGGGGGGGTAGCTGACACCCCAGGAGCCGTGGGCTGGCGGAGGGAAGGCAGGGGGTGGGCGATGTGGGGTGGCTGCTGGTGCCCGGCCCCCCTGTGCCACCCCACGAGCCCCGTGCCATGAGCCCTGACCCCATCCAGCCAGGGCCACGGTGGGGTTTGGGAGAGGAGAGCTGAACCCTCCAGGAGAAAGCGTGGAGGTGGAGATAAATGGGGAAGGGTCCGGCCGGGGGCGATGCTCCCAGCGGGGCTTCCAGCAGGCAAAAGGCACCGGCTGGACTCAAAGGGCAAAGGCCCTAAATCACCAGGAAGAAAAGGGGAAATTTGCCCTCTGAGCCCTTCAGGAGCTCGTTTTCTTGCCCCTCTCCCCGTCTCCAAGTCCTTTCTCCATGCCCTGGCTGTCCCACTGCTCCGTGGGCTGGTGTGGTGGCACCTTACCTGGGGGCACAAGGCTGGCCATGAGGACGAGCCACTGCAGGGGGGACGTGGCCACAGCCATGGGGCAGGCGGAAGAGGGCAGGAGGTGTTGGGTCGTTGCGCAGCAGCCCCTGATGGCAGAAGGGTGGCCAAAAGCCCCAGAACCACGTTAATCCACCCAGCCCCGCGTCACCTCCTGGCCCCAAAGCCTCCTCACCCCGTGCTGCTGTCCCCAGGGGGTGACCCCACAAGGTGACCCCATTGCTGTCCCCAGCAGCCACCGCACAGCCCCGGCGCGCCGGCAGCGGTCGGGATTAAACAGCAGCAGCACTTCCCCCTTTTTGTGCTCTTCCCATCAGTATTTTGTTCTCTGCGGGCTGGGATTTATTAATCGAGGGGAAGGAAGCGCCGCGGCCCCCGGTTTCATTTCCCTGCCTCCCCTCCTGGTTTCGTTTTCTGGCGGTGGGGCCGGGGTCCCGTGAGCAGCCAAATGGGGGCACCGGGGATTGGGGCTGGGGCACGGCAGCTCTGCAAAGCCGAATTTTGGCTGGGTTCAGCAGGAATTGATAAGCTGAGTGTGTGGGATGGAGCAGCAGGGGCTGAGCGTCGCCACCCCGACACCGACAGGACGGTGCCTGGATGGGAGAAGGGAAAATGGGGTGAGTGCCCCGGGAAGGAGCTGTAACCGTCCCCTCTGCACCCACACGCACCCATCTCTGCAGGACAACCTCCAAAATCCCTACAGGGGCAGTGCCAGGCAGATGCCAGCTCCTTGGGGCGCTGCTGGAGCTCACCCGTGGGGCTGGGCACCAGGAGGGGAATGGGGAAACTGCTCGGCACCCCCGGCACTGATCCTACAGCACCCCCATGGCAAACCTCAGCCCCCAGGGTCCCCTTCCCAGCCCCTCCGTGCCCCAGGGGCAGCAGCATTACCTCGGTGTGACACTGAGGGTCTGTGTCCCCCGGTGGTCCCCGTGTCCCCCGGTGGTCCCCGTGTCCCCCGGTGGTCCCCGTGTCCTCCGGCGGGCACCCGGCTGTGCCTCCGTGCCACCGCCTGTCCTGCGCGGCCAGGGGCGAGCTATTTATCTGCAGCGGGGGGTAAGGAGCCCAAATCCACATCACTTCCCTGTTTAGGGGTTTGTCCCTGCCTCCAATTTTGGGAAGTGGCTGCCACCGTCAGCTCTTTCTGGCCTTTTCCTGATGGGGGCTCTTTTGGGGCGGGCGCCAAGGTGGTCCACACGGGGGGATTTTGCAGGGGTCCAGGCCCCCAGTCCTATTTGGGGGGGTGAATGCTTTTGCACCCCCTCAGCACCCTTGTGCTGTGCCCAGCCCAAATTAGGGCACAGGAGGCACCGACCCACTCCAGGGTCCAGTTTTAGGGCCCCGCTGGGTGCCCCTGATCCGTGCCGCTGACCCTGCAGCGGGGTGAGCCTGACAGAGAGCCCCCAGGGCAGGCACAGATTCCCTACAGCCCTGGGCACCCCCATGCCAAATTTTGGGGCTCAGCCACCCCCAGAGCCAGCCTGGGGCCCCACAGAAACCAATGGGGCCGTTCCGTTGCTGCCCGTGCCGGTGCCGCAGCACGCGGGGACCGCGCTGGTGCTGGGCTGCTCTGGGAAAGGGCCCAGGTCCAGCATCTGCTGCAGGTGCCTGGATTTAGGGGAAGGGAACCTGCAAGGTGGCACGGGCGCTCTGTGTGTTTGAGGACTCGCAGTCTGCTTGATTTTGTGCAAAAGGGCTGGGAACGTGAGAACTGTGAGCCCCGGGGTGCTGCGTGCACCCTGCAGCACTCCACAGCTCCCCACAGCACCCTACAGCTCCCTGCAGCACCCCAAAGCTCCCTGCAACTCCCCACAGCACCCCAAAATTCCCCACAGCATCCCAAAGCTCCCCACAGCACCCCAAAACTCCCCACAGCACCCCAAAGCTCCCCGCAGCTCCCCACACAGCGTTCCGGTGCTGGTGCCAGGCTGGGCTCACCGCAGCGTGGGTGCAGAGGCAGTGCCAAAGCCACCCCCCCCCGCACAGCCCCCTGCCAAAATACCCTGGGGAAACGGCCCCCCGAGCGGGCAGGGGGGCAAAAAGCGGGGCTGCTGCCCCCGGGGACCTGCAGGGACCTCCTTGCATCAGCACCGTGCGTTTCCAGCTGGGTTGGAGCCGCATTCCCTGACGCAGCGCCGCCAAACCCTGAGTCTGCAAGGAGCCAGCTGGCCCCGACGCAGCCCCAGCTCCAGCCCCTCTGCGTGGGCTCCCTCTCATCAATTTTTTTGGAGCCCCACAGCCCCCACACACCCACGGCTCCACTTGCTCAGCTCCGGGCACTGCTGGGGCTGGATGCGCCCCTCGCCACACCGCAGCCTCGTCCCAAACCTGTCCCCACAGCTGCCCAGCGCTGCGATCCCCCTGCCCCAGTGGATCCAGCTCCTTTTGGGACATTTTAACCCCCCCCTGGGTTTCAGGCACCCGGGGGCTCCCCCAGAGCCGTGTCCCAGCAGCAGGGCTCGATGTCCCCGCACGGCGCTGGGCACGCAGAGGGTGCCTGCCCGCGGCACCGAGCCTTCATGTGGGCAGCGGGCAGCATCCAGGCTGGAGCCCCCCCCGGTTCCTCTTTCCAGGTCCCAAGACACGTCCCGCGAGGGTGGTGCCCGTCTGGAAAGGGGAACCTCCTGGGGAAAGCGAAAGAAATGCAGGCGATGAGTGAAAGTCTGCGCTGTGCCAGCAAAGCCATGCCCCGCGCACGGGGACAGGAGCGGCGGTGGCCGCCTGGGGACCAGCACCCAGGCGGGTGCTCCCCCAGGGAGGCTGCTGGGGCCCCAAAATCAGCTTCGGCTCCTTCCCCTGCCGTCAGTCGTGGGGGGCTGCAAGGTCACAGGTGGCCGGGGTCGGGGTGGGCACAGGGCACGGGGGAGCCGCCGTCAATGCTGGAGGAGAGCGGGGCCGGGCGCTGCACCCCGAACCCAGAGCCCTGTGCAGATGGGGGATGGAAGGGCTGGGGAAGGACTGGGGAAGGGCTGGGGAAGGGCTGGGGAAGGGCTGGGGAAGGGCTGGGCATTCCCAAAAGCTGCCAGGGAAAAAGGGAAGGGGAGCCTGGAAATCTCCAGGCGGAGGCAGGCTGCTCCTTCTCCCCAGAGGAATGCGGGACGCCAGCATACCAGAGCGATAAGGGGCTGCCCGGGGGCATCCCAGGAATTTGGGGTGTGAGGTGTCGGGAGGGAGAGAGGAAAACACCGCAAAGAGCATAAATCAGCAGCAGTGATGTGCAGGGGGGGGAATGTGCAGGGGTGGGAATGGGGGGAAAAAATTTCCCCATGAAAAAATGCGCCCTGTGCCCGTCTGCCTGCTCGGGGGCACCGCAGGCAGGATGGGCTCAAGGCCAGCTGAAAGCCCCCCAGGAGTCCCAGTTAACGTCCTGGGGGCAGAGAGGGGAAGGAAAGCATCTCGGCTGACATGGGGCTGACATCAGGGGGCATGGGGCTGACGTTGGGGGGCCGGGGCAGCTCCAGGACCCTGCCCTCCCCCCGCAGCCAGAGCCCCACAGGGACACCGGGGGCCCCCCGGGGCCGTGCTTTTCTTGGCAGTGGGGTGGGTGCGAGGCCCCCAGGCTCTGGGCCAGGCTCTGCTGAGCAGATTTGGGTCGGGGGGGGGATTGCAAACCCCCAGCTGGAGGCGAGTGCAGGGGCCCCGGGAGGGGACAGGGACAGGGCTGCGGAGCTGGGGACGCGCGGGTTTGGATTCCGGGAGATTTGGAGGCGCACACGGGTAGCAGCCGAGCGGGCTTTCAAGTGCAAAATCAATTCCGACTGCTCGAACCCGGCTCGCACATCTCGGGGACGCCGGGGCCGAAGCGGTTTCGGCGCACGGCGAGCCAGCGATCCCCGAGGGTTCATTAGCTCGCGCGCCAGGCGGGGGCTGCTGCAAGGAACGGGCGAGAAAATCGCCTTAAATTATTCCTGCGACACGAGGAGCGATCAAGCCCGAGGCGACGTGATGTGGCACACGCTGAGCTGCGGGGGCTCTGCCCGGCCAGGCGAGGGGGAGCGCAGGGCAGCGCCCCCGCACCTCCGGGGATGCACCCAGAGCCTAAAATTGGGGTCAAAATGTGGGGTTTGCGCACGCGGGGGTGGTAACAGGGATGGGGACCCTCGCCTGGTGACACCGCTCCGCTGCCAGGGTTTGGTGAGGGTGAGGAGGTGCCCAAAAGCCTCGGACCCCTCGGATCCATGGGGATAGCACCGGAGGAGCTCCCTTGCCACTGGGGGCTCCCCGAGAACCAGGAGCTTGCCCCCCACAGGGGACAGGGCCGGAGGGGACGAGGGGGGGGCTGTGGGGAGGGCGGAAAGGGGAAGAGGGAACCGCAGCCTCGTCCCCGGGCTGCCGCGCACGTGACACCGAAACCCAGGAAAGCCAGCGCCCCGTGGCACCCCCAAAAACCACAGCCCAGGGGTCTGGGGGCTGTGCAGGGAGGAGGTGAGGCCCCCCCCCGAGGGGGGGTTGTGCCTGCTGAGAGCCCCCCGTGGGTGAGGAGCGGCTCCCCGTGCACGCGGGGTTCTGCGGACATCAGCAGTTTTGCGCCGCAACGCTGCGATTTGGGGATTCTTTGGGATTTCTGGAGGCGAGGAGGCCGCCTCTGCCAAAACTGCTGGCAGCGAGACGCGGACGTGGAAACTGGAGAGCATTTTGCTCGGGGAATTACGAGAACGCAGCCCGAAAGGGGGATTTTTAAGGCGTCCTCTTAGGGTGCAGGGCTGGAGACGCGCAGGGTGCCCCCCTCCCCGTGCCAAGGCAGCGAGGGGACACCCCAACGGGTGGGGAGGGGACACAGGGGGGGGGCTCGGGGACATCACAGCCCCCAGGGTGCCCTCCTCGTGCCGAGCAGCTTGCCGGGGAGGCTGCTGTCAGCTCGATGTCCCCGACACGGCTCTCGCCTGCATCGCATTACGGGCAGCGCCGGCGCCGCCGGGAGCGGGTTACGGACACCGCACACGCCTGGCAGCGCCCGCGGCGTCCTACAGAGCTTTGCTTCTGCTCCTCCGTGTTCTCCCCTCACGCTTATCAGGACCCGAAACATCAACGTGCAGCGCGGGGCTGGGGGAGCCACGTGGAACCCCCCCCCGTGCGGCTCAGGGCAGGGGGAAGGGGTCCCTTGAGCTCCCAGCCCCATGCGCCCATGGAGGGAAGGGACTCGTGGATGGGGCAGGGGGCTTGGGGAGGGGGCCTGAGGACCCAGTATGGAGACCGGGTGCCCCATGCACACAGCCCGATGTGAATCGGGCCCCCCCATTTGGGGACCAATACAATATTTGTGACACTTTGGCTGTTCCATACCCCCCGGTGGCACCAGGAAGCCACCGAGGACAGCTCAGGGGATGGGGACCCAGGGGGACCCCCTGGGATGGCCAGGACCCCCTGGGAACCCCCCAAACCCCATAGGGATGGCCCTAAACCAGCTGCAGGAGCCGTTCCAGCCCCTCCAGGCCCCGTTACGACACCGCAGGAAGGAGCTGAATTTGGGTTATTTTTAGTGGTCTCCTCAGCCGAGCTGCTGCCCGGCACGGGGCTCCCGGAGCAGCTCGGCCACACGTGCCGGCGTCATCGGGGACATTTCTGTGACAGGGACAAGGTGCTGGAAAGCCCCAAACCCGGGCATTTGGCACCGTGCTGCTGTGAAAGTGCTTGGTCTGCACCACCCGCCTGCTGCCGGGGCAGGGAAGGGGGCAGCGAAAGGATGAGGCTTTTTGGGCAAAACCCGCTGCCAGGTGGTGCCGGTGGTGGGTGACCCGGGAGCTGGGGACAAGGGACACGGCTCCGGGTGGCCCGGGGTGGGCAGGGGAAGGGGAGAGGCCAGGAAGGAAGCTGGCAGCACCCGACCTGGGGACAATGTGGCCCCGGGGAGCAGAGGTCCCGCGAGCAGAGCGCAGGCGCCGTGCGCGGCCGCGGCTTCCTGGGGAAGTCGGGAGTGGGTGTGCGTGGGGAGGGGGGGGCGCAGCGTGCGTGTGTGGGAGCGTGCACGGGTGTGCATGAGTGTGGCAGGGCAGGGCGGGCGTGCAGGGCTGGGAGCTGGCCACGGGGGTGTGCCAAGAGGGGGCTGTGGGGGTGTTTGGGGGGGTCCCCTGTGGGATCCTGAAGGTGTCCGGGGGGCTGCGCTGCTCCCCTGGCAGGGGGTGAGGGGGCACAGCTCCATGAACGTGGCCCCATTCTGGGCCAGAAATGGGCGTTTCAGCACCGAAAATCTTGGCACAGGGGTGCAGCAACCTCGGGGCGCCCCCGCTGCAGCCCCCCCCCCCGGCACCAAGGGCTGGGAGCAGACGGGGCGCACAGGAGGGAGGCTGAAGGAGGGAAGAAGGAAAACCTTTCTGCCATGGAAACCAGAGCCATGGGCCCCCCACCACCCACGGTGCTCCCCCCCCCCGAAGCAGTGGAGGCCGTGCTGACCAGGCACCGAGGCACGGGCAGCTGCTGCCCCCCCCCACCCCGTCCCAGCCCACGTGCCCAGTGACCGCAGATGCCCCCGCGCTCTCCGGTGCTTTCCTTCGCCCCAGGGTTCCCGTGGGAAGCTGGAGGAGGGGGTCACCAACCCAAAAAGCCCCCCCCAGGGCAGAGCTTGGCAGCTGTGGAGCAGCAGGCAGGAGGGTGGAGGGGCGCGGGGGGGCTGGCTGAGCCCCGGCACCCCCAGGGTAGGGGCAGGGGGGTTGGGGCTGTGCCCAAAACCCCCAGCGGGTGCTGCCCGGGGGACGTGGAGCTGCAGGGAGCAGCGGGGCCGGGTGGGATGGGAAGATTTGTAAAAGGGTCCTGGGTGCCTGGACAACAGCAAACTGGGTGAACTGGGCTGCGAGCACGTCCAGAGGAGCAAACAAACTGGGTGAACTGGGCTGGGTGCGTGCCCAGAGGAGCAAACCGGACGGGGCTGCGTGCCCAGGGGCTGCGGGCAGGGGGGCGCGGAGCCACCCCAAAAGCAGCAGGGGGTGCCCGAGTGGGGGTCACCCAGCCTGGCCTGCCCCCCTGTTTTGCCTCCCCACCCCGTACAGGGAGCTTTTTGTGCCCTGGCCGGGGGCTGGGGGTGGCCCCCAGCTCTGCGCTCTCCTCCCGTGCTTCCTGCGGCAGCGCTCGGGGCCCTCCTCAATGGCCGGAAAGCGCTACCTCATCCCTTGACGGGGAGCCAGGGAAGCAAACACAGGCGTAGCCCCCCTCCGCCCCTCTCTTCCCCTCCTCTTCCCCTCCCTCCAGCAGCTTCCCGGCTCCGGGTGGGGCTGGGACCCCCCCCTGGCACTGGGGGCACAGCCGGGACCCCTGCGCCCCCGCAGCTCCGGCACCGGGGTCCCCCGGAGAGGTGCCCTTGTGCAAGAGCGCACACCTGTGTGTGTGTGTGTGTGTGTGTGCGTGCAGGACAGACAGACAGACAGACAGACAGCACGCCGGGGCACCCCAATACCCCAGGACCCCTTGGGACAGCCAGCGGGGTGAGACCCCTGATGGGCAGCCCTCCGAGCGGTGCGCAATGCGCAGGGACTGCCACCAACACAGGGACTGCCACCAACGCCAGCACCCCCAGGCACAGCTCGCCCAGCCCTGCTCACCCTCACCCCCCCGGGCAGCCCCCCCAAATATTCGACACCCTTTTGGCAATGCCAGGCTGGTGGCACGCAGAGGTGGCACGCTGCCTGGCAGCTCTCGGGGCCAGGGGACACGGCTCCGTGCCCCGGCCAAAACCCTAAATTGGAGAGCAGGGAGCGGGGACAGCCACGGGGCTGGGGGAAATGGGGCTGGGGGGGCTGGGGGCACGGACAGACGGACAGGCAGGACAGACACACAGGCGGGCAGGGACAGAGGGCTGCGGGGACATGGCCAGGACCTCTGTGGGTGTAAAGAGCGGCACAAACCCGGGGAGAAATGTGCGTGGGGGGGACACGGGCAGCTGAGGGAACCGAGGGGCAGCCGTGCCCGCGGGCACTGAGGGGAGAGGGCCGAGGGTGCCCCCCAGCTCCCCGCAGCCCCCCAAGCTGCTCTGTGGCCTCGGTCCCACCCCGGTGTGGGGAGGCCGGGGCCGAGCCGAGGTTTCCGTCCCGGCCCTGCCTCCTCCTCCTCCCCGCTCCCACATCTGCAGCTGGAATTGCAATTTGAACCACTGCCGGGGCTGGGCCGGGAGGGAGCGGGGAGCGGAGGAAGGCGCCTCGGGAAGCCAGAGCGAGGAGCAGGGCGGTGGGGCCGGGCACGGGCAGGAGGGGGCTGGAAGCACCGGGCATCACCAAAACAAGGGGGCAGGAGGGCACCCACGGCACCACCGAGGGCACCGGTGGCACCGAGGGCACCGGCAGGAGCCGTGGGAGCAGCTGGAGTGACAAGGAGGTGGCCGGCCCTGGGGTCCCCCCGCTGCCCCCGCCGCAGAGGTGAGCGCCTGGGGGGTTTGTGGTGGGACCTGGGGAGCGCAGAGTGGCACTGCCCAAAATATGGGGTCAGGGGGGACACGGCGCTGGGGAAGGGGCCGTGGGGAAGGTGTCACAGCCCCAGTTTGGGGACTTGGTGAGCGAGTGCCGTGGAACTGGGGAGGGCTGGGCTGGGCTGGGTCCTGTCCCCAGCCCCGAGCCGCGGGCAGGGAGCACGGGTGGGAGTGGGGGGGGGCTGTTTGGGCCCCCCTGAGCCTCCACGGGCCCTGTCCCACCCCACGCCCCATCCTGTGGGGACACCACCGTGACCCGTGGGGACAACTCGGTGACATCCCAGCACCTTGCAGTGCCAGCAGGAGGCCGTGAGTGGCTCAGGGCCCACCCCGCTGGGGGCACCCGGTGGTGGCCAAGCGATGGCAGCGGGCAGGGGAGGAATCCCACAAACCGGGGAGCTCTGCCCAGAAGATTTGGGGGCTCCCCAAACCCAGCAGCCCCATCTCTGGGGTCACTGCACCCCCAGAGCCTCACGGCTGCCCGGAGACCCCCGGGCTCGTGCAGGTGGAGCCCCCGCGCCCGGCGATGCCGGTGTCCCCGTGCCGCTCTCCGTGCGCCCACACCGGCACCCCGCGGTGCCCAGCCTGCCCGCGCCCCCCCGGCCTCGTTTCCTTTCCCCATTTCCCCGAGCCCCCGGCAGAAGAGGAAGCGGCAGAGCCCTCGGAACTGCTGCTGCTGCACAATTTGCCCCGAGCCATCGCTGGGAGCCGCTGGCACCCTCCCTGGCAGGGGCTGCGGGGTCTGGTGAGGCTCGGGGGGCACCCCGAAGCTGTGCCAGCAACCGGACGGTGCAGGGGACAAGTGTCCGGTGCTGCACGGGGACAGGCAGGGCAGGGGCTTGGCAGCTTGGGGACAAACTGGGTGGCACCCCGATGTCACAGCCCGGTTTGTGGAGCTGGAGCACTTCAGCCACCCGCAGCCTGGGGCTCTGCTGCGGCTCCCGAGCGGAGGCTGTCCCCGCACGGCCCCATCGGTGGGCACTGGGGTTTTGGGGCTGCCCATCGGGGCTGGAGGAGCACGAGGGGAGCCCGACCTGCAGGGCAAACGGCCACCGTGGCTGGGACGAGCCCTGGGCTGAGCACGGAGCAGGGGCACCCCAAAAAAATGGGATTTGGGGAGGCGATGCCGGGGGCGCAGCGCTGCAAGGCGCTCCCAGCACCTCGCCACCTGCCTTTCCCAGCTCGAGGCCTTTTTTTGGGACTGTGCCCGGGTGGCAGCGCGTGGGTGGGTTTGGTTGGCAGCAAAGCCCCCTCCCCACCTTGCTCAGCCCCCTCCCGGGGGGCTCTGCGGGATGGAAGCCCCTGGTCCCTGCTCCAGCGGGGTCCTGGAGGGCGCAGGGGCACTTCAGCCCTGTCCCCGTGGGGTCATGGAGTGGGGTCAAGTCTGGGCTTCCCCGGTGACCCCAGGGGACCCTGTGGGTGGCCCCGAGGGTGCGGGGGGCTACAGGGCACTCGCCCACCCCCCTCTCTCCCCCTCTGCAGCCGGGAAGGCGAGGCCGCGATGGCGACGCTGCTGGAGCCCGGCGTGCGCAGCCAGCGAGTGGGTAAGTGCCGCGGGGAGGGCGGCTGAGGGGGGGTCCGTCTGCTCCCCCCCCCCCCACACACACACACAGGGCAGCCGCTGTCCCCAACGCCCCCCCACCCGGCTGCTGACGCCGCGGAACCCCCCCTGCGCCCCTAATGAGCCGCGCTCCCCCGCGCCCCATAACCAGAACCAGCTGCTGCCGCGAAACCTGACGCCGCGCCAGCAGCGGCCCCAGCAGCGGCACCGCACGGGCCCCCCCTCCACAAATCCCCCCCCCCCGTGCATGTCCTGCGGCCCCCCCACGCCCCACGCACCGCCCCGTGTCCCCCTGTGTCCCCCCACCCACCCAGCCCCACACCCGCTCCGCTCCCTGCCACCCTTTTGGGGCGCCACACTGCGCCCCCCCCCCCCAAAAAAAGAAGCTGCGCTGCCTCCCCCCCCCCCCCACAGCCCCGCAGCCCCATCCCCGGGGACTTTCCTTTTTGTCAGGGATCAAATATTCATGCCGCAGACACGGATACAGGGAAAGGCACTTATGGAACAGGCGTGAAGGACGAGGCCGTGGCGTGCCGGGGAGCAGCCGAGCCCCCCCCTTGACCCCCCCCTGTCAGCTCCGGGGGGGGCCCAAAGCAAAATCCGGCCTCTGGCAGCGGCACGCACGGTGCTGAGCCCCGGTGAGCCGTGTGTGGTGCCTGCTGGTGGCTCGGCTCCTGGGAGGCAAAGCAGAGGGGAACGGCCGGGACCCCCACTGCCGGCATTGGGGTGCCCACCACCAAGCCCAGCCCCAGTTTTAGGGTCGCAGGGGACCCCCCCCGCTGCAGGCTGTGGGGTTCCCAAGCAGGATTTAGGGAGATGCCCCTGGGGTGTCACTGGGGTCAGTGGGAGCGGGGGGGGTTCACCTGGACACAGATATTTGGGCATCCGTGCCAGGTACCCCTGGCGGGGGTCCCGCGCCCGTCCCCAGCCCCTGTCCCCAGCGCAGCCCCGTGGAGCCCCCCCGGGCCCGCAGCTAGAGCCTGCCCACCCCTCGGTTCATGCACTCGCAGGAGGGTGATTAATTAATTAAGCTCAGGACCTCGATTTGTGCCGCTGGATGTGGGCAGTGGCAGCCAGGGGAGGAGGCACCGAGCGGGGGGCACCAGCGCCGCGGCTGCTCGCCCCTCGGCACGGCGCAGCCCCCGGGGGCTGTTTGCAGCCATCCCCAGCAGATGTTGCCCCGCCGAATTTCACATGTGTTCGTCACACATCCACGGCTTAAAAATAGCAAAATAGCGGGGCCTGGAGAACCCAGCGCATCCCTTACGGCTCCAAAGACGTCACGGTGCGGGAGGCCTCGCGCTTCTGCCGTCAGCTTGTAGGAATGGGATCCGGCTGCTCCTTCCCTGCTCAGAGACCCCCCATCTCTCACCGTCCCAGTTCCCACTGGGGAACATCCCAGTTCCCCACAGATGCAGGGCTCGCCCCACAGCTCGCCCATCCCAAAGGGAAGGGGCTCCACCTGCACAGCCTGGGGGCAGGAGCTGGGCTTGCGGGGTCACCCGGAGAGCTTCCGACACCGCTTTTAGGATGAAACCAATCCTCCCCCGTGTGCCAGTTCCCCTCGGGTGATGGGGAAGGGATTCAGCCCTCGCCTCGCCCCCAAAGCCTGCCCCACCAGCGAGCTGACCCAAATCCGGCTGTCCCAAATTTCTGTGCTGAGCTGCCCCTCCCCGTGCGCCAAGGAGAGGGCGCCTCGGTCCTGGGGCTCTCCTCCGACCACGTCCCCATCCCTGCACGAGCTGTGACCCCTGACAACCCCGTACCCAAACCAGCACATGGGGAGGGGACAGGGCTCGTCCCCGTGCCAGCCTCACCCCGCTGTGTCCCCAGGTGCCGACGGGGAGCAGTGCCCCACGCCGTCCCCCCCCGGCTCCCCGGGGACGCACCACGACAGCTGCAGCATCGCCCCGCTGACGCCCTCCCAGTCCCCGGTAAGGCAATCGCGGGGTCCCCGCGTCCCCACCTGGCTCCCTGCCCATCAGTCCTCGCCCCCCGCTGTCCTCCCAGCCCACCCGGGCACCCTGCCCCTCCCTACTGGGGCTGGTGCCCAAACCCGTGCCGGTGCCAGGGGATTTGCAGCACCCGCAGATTTCCTGGCCCGTGGGTAGCGTAAGGGCACGGCTCAGCAGCAGGGGGGGTGGAGGAAATAGCAGCAAAGTGCAACTATTCCCAAAGTTTTTCTCCTTCTAGTTCCACTCGCTTTTTTTTCTGCTTGCTCCTGTCGAAATATCCTGGGGGCTGCGAGGACAGACGAAGGCGCGTGCCGGAGCGGGTCCCTCCCCGGGGGGCTTGCTGTCCCTGCAGTTTTACCAGGCCGTGCACATTTCTGAGACAACTCCATCACCCGTGCTAACAGGAGCGTGTTTTCGGAGGCTGGCTGATGTCTGCATTTATCGGATCTGAACGCATTAAAAACTTAATGAGGGCTTTTAGCTGCCTGCCTCTGCCCTGCGAAGGCGCGGGCGGTGCCGCGCGGGGCTCTGCACCTCCTGGTGCACAGACAGGTGGGGACACCCCCATCCTGGGCACCTGGACGTCCCCCATCTCTCAAGCAGGGAGGATTTTGGTGAAGTAGAGTTCAAAGTTGCAGGGTTTGAAGGTAGCAGGCCCCCCTCACACTAGCTCCACGTGGGGAGGAGCGGAGACCCCCGGGCAGCCTGCGTGGGCTGCAGGCGCATCTCCCTCCAGATGGTTTTTGGCCACTTCCCACAGAGGTTGTCTTTGGAAAGCGCTGCAGCGAGGCACCACGAGGCCGAGCGCGCAGGCGGCCTCTTTTCTTTTTGTTTTGGAGCTGTGCAAGAGCAGCAATTGCCCCGTGCTGTAGAACCGCAGGGCATCATTGCAGAGGAAACCACGGCGTCACCGCGTCCCTGCCCCGGCGTGGGGTCAGGCTTGGATAAATCACTGCGGGCCCAAAACAGGAAAAATTAACCCTTTTGGGAGGTTTTATCCCTTTTCCCAAAGCAGCCGGCACTGCTTTGGGCTCACCCCGTGCGAGCCGTGCCCCGTCCCTAACGTCCTCCTTGTGTTGCAGAGGAGCGAGGCGCGCGCCCTGCAGAGCCCCTCCTTCGCCGTGGTGGTGGCCATCGATTTCGGCACCACGTCCAGCGGCTACGCCTTCAGCTTCTGCAGCGACCCCGAGGCCATCCACATGATGAGGTAACGCGCAGCCGAGGCCCCCGCACTGCTCCTGCCGCCCACCCAGGGCTGCTGGCCAAAAGCAGCCGGGAGCCAGCTTGGGGAGATTTGGGGGGACCACCGGCGGTGGTGGGGGTGCCTGGGCGCACGGGGTGGAAGCGCCCCAGTTGAGGGGCCCTGCACTGACTGGGAGGACTGGGTGACTTTGTCCTTTCCTTGTCCCCCTGTGGGGGATTTGAGCTTGTGCCCAAAAAAACAAACCGAAGGGGCCGGGACCCCCTGCCCCTGCCCTTGGTGGGCTCCGTCCCCCTCCCCAGCTGCCTGCGTGCAGCCGTGGCTCTCCCTGCCCCGTGCGTCCCGGCCACCCCTCACCATGCCAGGGGGCTTGGCAGCAAGGAGCAGCCCAGAGCATCCCCCAGGGTGGGGGTCCTGGGGGGTTTTAAGGTTCCTGCGTAATTTTGGGGAGGGCTGTGGTGTGCCATGGGGTGCTGTGCCGTGCGGTGCTGCGCCGTGCCGCAGGGGCTCAGCACCACCGGCCGCTGTGTGCAGGAAATGGGAAGGAGGGGACCCGGGGGTGGCCAACCAGAAGACCCCCACCAGCCTGCTGCTGACGCCGGAGGGCGGCTTCCACAGCTTCGGCTACACCGCCAGGGATTACTACCACGACCTCGACCCCGAGGAGGCCCGCGACTGGCTCTACTTCGAGAAGTTTAAGATGAAAATCCACAGCACCAGCGTAAGGCTGCGCCCCCGCGCTCCTGCAAGGAGAGGGGCTGTGGGGGGGGAAACAGAAATTTCGGGGGGGGGTGTGAAACAAACCTCTGAGTGTCAGCATCCAGAGTGCGCCCTGCTCGCTTGTCACGCATTTTACACTTTGCAATACGAACCATTTTGGGGAGGGATTTTTTGTTCCCCCATCTGAGGTGCTTTGGCACATGTGGCTGCAGCGCGGTGCTGATAACCCGGGGGCGGGCAGGCAGCTGGGTGCCCCCAGCCCCGCTCCTGTGCCCACCACGGGGACCCCGAGGCTGGGAACGGCCGTGTCCTTGCTCCGTGCCCACGTCCCACGGGCTGCGCGCCGCTCTCCCCGCCAGGACCTCACCATGAAAACCGAGCTGGAAGCTGTGAACGGGCAGAAAATGCCAGCCCTGGAGGTGTTCGCCCACGCGCTCCGCTTCTTCAAGCAGCACGCCGTGCAGGTAGGGCACCCAAGGGGGGCTCCTGCGCCCCCCCCCTTGCAGCAGCACCGGGGGCCGTGGCTGCGCGCCCCCTGCCCCGGTGTGGAAATCGGGGGGTCAGCGGCCGCCTCTCGCCCCGCAGGAGCTGCAGGAGCAGTGCCCGGCGCTGCCGGAGCAGGGTGCCGTGCGCTGGGTGATCACCGTGCCCGCCATCTGGAAGCAGCCGGCCAAGCAGTTCATGCGGGAGGCTGCCTACAAGGCGAGGGGGGCAGCTGGGGGGGGGGCGTGGGGGGGGTGCGGAGGGGCTGCAGTGGGGCTGGGGTCGGGGAGGGGGAGCCGAGGGGCCGAGCCTCAGCCCCCTCCTGCAGCCACCCGGGTGTGATGGGGAGAGTGGCACGAGGAGGGCGTGGGGAACCCGCCCTGTGCAGCACCACGGGGAGCATCTGCCTGTCGCGATATCCTGTCCCTGTCGTGATACCCTGTCCCCATCGCAATACCCTGTCCCCGTCACAATGCCCTGTCCCTATCACGATACCCTGTCCCTATTGCGATACCCTGTCCCTATCATGATACCCCATCCCTGTTGCGATACCCTGTCCCTGTCGTGATACCCTGTCCCTATCACAATATCCACTCCCTGTCATGATGCCCTGTCCCCATCACAATGCCCTGTCCCTGTCATGATGCCCTGTCCCTATCACGATACCCTGTCCCTGTTGTGATACCTGTCCCTGTTGTGATACCCTGTCCCTATCATGATACCCTGTCCCTGTCACGATACCCTGTCCCCATCACAATACCCTGTCCCCATCACGATACCCTGTCCCTATCACAATACCCTGTCCCTGTCGTGACACCCTGTCCCTGTCATGATACCCTGTCCCCATCACAATACCCTGTCCCTGTCATTATACTTTGTCCCTGTCAGGATGCCCTGTCCCTGTTGCGATACCCTGTCCCTGTCACGATACCATGTCCCTGTCACGATACCCTGTCCCTATTGTGGTACCCAGTCCCTATCACGATACCCCATCCCTGTCGTGATACCCTATCCCTATTGTGATACCCTGTCCCTATCATGATACCCTGTCCCTGTCACGATACCCTCTCCCTATCGCAATACCCCATCCCTATCGCGATATCCCATCCCTGTCGTGACACCCTGTCCCCCCCCACAGGCCGGGCTGGTGTCCCCAGATACCCCGGAGCAGCTGCTGATCGCGCTGGAGCCCGAGGCCGCCTCCATCTACTGCAGGAAGCTGCGGCTGCACCAGCTGGTGGAGCTGAGCTGCAGGGCCCCCCCCAACGGGCTGGGCCCCCACCGCGACATCGACTCCAGCTTCAGGCAGGGTGAGCGCGGGGGGGGGCTGCAGGGGGGGGGCTCGGGGATGTTCCCCAAATGCCCCCCTGTTTGGGGGCAGCCCTGTCCGGGGACCCCCAGCTTATCCAAGCCCCCCCTGCTCTATCCAAGGGGGGGTGTTGTTGGGAGGAGCCCCCCCCCCATAAAGCCAGCAGGGCCCTGGTGCTGCCCCGAGGACGGGGATCGGAGCCCCCCCATCCCGCTGTGCCATGTGGGGAGGGGGGAAACTGAGGCAGGGGGCGAGTGTGAGGCTGGGGGCTGCTCCCCTCTGCCCTCTGCGCCCCCCCCCCAAAAAAAAAAAACAGCTCCTGCCCTTCCTGGCCACCCTGATGGCCCCGGGAGGGGACAGGGCAGAGGAAACCCCACCCGGATGGGACACGCTGTGCCAGCGGGGGGGGAGCCAAAGGGGGGGCACCACGGAGACGTGGGGGTCCCTTGGGGTTCTGTGGGGGTCCTGTGGGATGCTGAGGGGGGCCATGGGGTGCTGTGGGGGTGCCATGGGCTGCTGTGGGGTCCATTGGGGTCCTGAGGGGGTCCCAAGGGGTCCCAAGGGGTCCTAAGGGGTGTTGTGGGGGTCCATGGGGTGCTGCAGGGGTCCTGTGGGGTGCTGTGGGGTCCCTTGGGGTCCCTTGGGGTCCCTTGGGGTCCTGTGGGGTGCTCTGGGGGTGCCGTGGGGTGCTGTGGGTTCCCTTGGGGTCCTGAAGGGGTCCCAAGGGGTGCTGCGGGGGTCCTATGGGGTGCTGGGGGGTCCCATGGGGTGCTCTGGGGGTCCCATTGGGTGCTGTGGGGTCCCTTGGGGTGCTCTGGGGGTCCAGTGGGGTGCTGCAGGGGTCCCATGGGTTGCAGTGAGGGTCCCATGGGGTGCTGGGGGGTCCTGTGGGGTGCTGCGGGGGTCTTGTGGGGGTCCTATGTGGTGCTGCAGGGGTCCCTTGGTGTGCTGTGGGGGTCCCGTGGGGTGCTGCAGGGGTCCCTTGGGGTGCTGTGGGGGTCCATGGGGTGCTGAGGGGGTCCTTTGGGGTCCTGTGGGGTCCCTTGGGGTCCTGAGGGGGTCCTGTGGGGTGCTCTGGGGTCCCATGGGGTACTGCAAGGGGTCCTGTGGGGTGCTGCAGGGGGTCCATGGGGTGCTGTGGGGGTGCTGTGGGGGTCCCGTGGGGTGAAGTGGGGGTCCCGTGGGGTGCTGCAGGGGTCCCGTGGGGTGCTCTGGGGTCCCAAGGGGTGCAGTGGGGGTCCCATGGTGTGCTGGGGGGTCCTGTGGGGTGCTCTGGGGGTCCCACGGGGTGCTCTGGGGTCCCATGGTGTGCTGTGGGGGTCCCGTGGGGTGGTCTGGGGGTTCTGTGGGGTGCTGAGGGGGTCCATGGGGTGCAGTGGGGGTCCCATGGGGTGCTGTGGGGTCTCATGGGATTCTGTGGGGGTCCTGTGGGGTGCTGCAGGGGTCCCACGGGATGCTGTGGGGGTCCTGTGGGGGTCCTTTGTGGTGCTGAGGGGGTCCCATGGGGTGCTGTGGGGTCCCGTGGGGTGTAGTGGGGGTCCTGTGGGGTGCTGTGGGGTCCCTTGGGATGCAGTGGGGGTCTTGTCGGGTGCTCTGGGGGTCCCATTGGGTGCTGTGGGGTCCCTTGGGGTGCTGAGGGGGTCCATGGGGTGCTCTGGGGTCCCTTGGGGTACTGCAGTGGTCCCGTGGGGTGCCATGGGGTGCTGCAGGGGTCCCAATGGGTTCTGTGGGGTCCCATGGGGTGCTGTGGGGGTCCCTTGGGGTGCTGTGGGGTTCCTTGGGATGCAGTGGGGGTCCATGGGGTGCTGAGGGGGTCCTTTGGGGTCCTGTGGGGTCCCTTGGGGTCCTGAGGGGGTGCTGGTGGGTTGCTGTGGGGTCCCGTGGGGTGCTCTGGGGGTCCTGTGGGGTGCTGCAGGGGGTCCATGGGGTGCTGTGGGGGTCCATAGGGTGCTGTGGGGTCCTGTGGGGTGCTGTGGGGGTCCTGTGGGGTGCTCTGGGGGTCCATGGAATGCTGTGGGGCTCCCTTGGGGGTCTCTTGGGGTGCTGTGGGGGTCCCTGTGCGCCCCCCAGCCTCACACCGCCCCCCCATTGCCCCCGCAGCCCGTGAGCAGCTGCGGCGGTCCCGGCACAGCCGAACCTTCCTGGTGGAGTCGGGCGTCGGGGAGCTGTGGGCCGAGATGCAGGCGGGTAGGAGGGGGGGGGCAGCGGGGTGGGGGGGACAAAAAGGGGGGGGGTCCTCAACCTAAATTGGGGTTTTTGGGGGTTCCTCGCTCCAGCCAAACGCTGCGACGCCTGCGCCCTTATCCAAAACCTTATCCAGCTGGGGAAAAAAAAAATAAAAAAAATAAAAAAAGGCAAAAAAAAACACAAATTGGGGTTCAGGCTGCCCGTGGCTGCATTGTGCCCCCCCCCCCCATGTTGTGCCCCCCCCCCCAGGTGACCGGTACATCGTGGCGGACTGCGGCGGGGGCACCGTGGACCTGACCGTGCACCAGATCGAGAAGCCGCAGGGGACCCTCAAGGAGCTCTACAAAGCCTCGGGTGGGCTGCAGCCCCCCCCCGGACCCCCCCCACCCACCGGGAAAAGGGTTTTGGGGGGCTGGGGGGGGCACCGTGGGGATGGGGGGGGTTAGGGGCTGGGGGGGTTAGGGGTGGTTTGGGGGATCAGGGGGGCTCTGGGGGGGGGGTTGGGGTTCGGGGGGGCTCTGGGGGGGGGTTTATGGGGGGGTGGGCTGGGGGCTGTGGTGCGGGGGTGCCCCCACCCGTGCCCCCCCCCCCCAGTGCCCGGTCTCTGTCCTGCGGCGCCCCCTGGTGGCAGCGAGGAGCGGGGACGGAGCGGGGGGGGGCACGGGGAGGGGGGGGCGGCTGGGGGCTGCAGGGGGGGGGGTGAGGGGGACGGGGGGGGCGCAGTGGGATGGGGGGGGCCGGGGCAGAAGGTGAGGCTGAGGTTCAGGTTTGGGGACGAGACCACCCCCCGCAGTGGGGTGTCCCCCCCGGGTGTGCCTTGCAGCCCCCCCAGCACTGACTGGGTGACACCGGGGTGACACAGGGTGACATGGGGTGACACAAGGTGACATGGGGTGATAGGGGGTGACATGGGGTGACACGGGGTGACACGGGGTGGCACAGAGAGACATGGGGGTGACATGGGGCGGTGGCACAGGGTGACATGGGGTGACACAGGGTGACACAGGGGAGACACGGGTTGGCATGGGGTGGCATGGGGGTGCTACAGGGTGGCATGGGGTGACATGGGGTGACGCGGGGTGACATGGGGTGACACAGAATGACATGGGGAGACACAGGATGACATGGGGTGACACAGGGTGACACGGGGTGACATGTCACCCCACTCCCTGCTGGGGGGGACGACATTCCATGTCCCCTGCCCCTGCAGGCCCCCCCCATATCCCCAGCTCAGCCCCATGCAGGGGGCTCCCCTCTACATCCCCCCACCCCACTGCCCCCCCCGTGCCATGGGGCCAGGATCTCTGCCTGACCCACAGCCCCCCCCAAACACAGGGGGTCCGTACGGCGCCGTGGGGGTGGACCTGGCCTTCGAGCGGCTGCTGTGTCACATCTTTGGGGACGATTTCATCGCCACCTTCAAGGCCAAGCGCCCGGCCGCCTGGGTGGACCTCACCATCGCCTTCGAGGCGCGCAAGCGAGCAGCGGCCCCATCCCGCGCCAGCCCCCTCAACATCTCCCTGCCCTTCTCCTTCATCGACTTCTACCGCAAGCACCGGGGCCAGAACGTGGAGACGGCGCTCAAAAAGAGCAAGTGAGAATTTGGAGAGGGTGGGGGGCACCCGGGCACCCCCAGCCCCCCCCCGGGAGCGCACGGCCCCGGAGGGTCCCCGTGGAGACGTGGAGGGGCTGGGGAGGGAGGACGACGCTGCCCTGAGGGGGTTGGCGGGGGTTCAGGGGGCTGGGGGGGGTTCAGGGGGCTGGGGGGGGAGCTTTTGGTGAGGGTCAGCCCCACGTGCCCCCCCCTCCTCTCCTCTCGTCCCCCCCCAGCGTGAATTTCGTCAAGTGGTCGTCGCAGGGGATGCTGCGCATGTCCCCGGAGGCCATGAGCGAGCTCTTCCAGCCCACCATCACCCAGATCATCAACCACATCGGTGAGTGATGGTCTGCGGTGGGGTGGGGGGGGGCTCCCTGCTCCCCCCGGCACCATGAGGAGCACCTGCAGCACCCCCACACAGCCCCCAGCACCCCCCAAGGACGGGGAGCTCCTCGGTGGCTCCCTCGGCACCGAGCGCTGCCCGGAGCGCTTCTCCCCCACTCACCGGCACCGGGGGGGCTCCCTCACCCCCTGCCTGACCCCAAATCCCCTCTTTCTGTCCCCAGACGCCCTCCTGAAGAAGCCCGAGGTGCAAGGCATCAAATTCCTCTTCCTGGTGGGGGGCTTCGCCGAGTCGCCCATGCTGCAGCACGCCGTGCAGGCCGCCTTCGGCGCCGCGTGCCGCGTGGTCATCCCGCAGGACGTGGGGCTCACCATCCTGAAGGGCGCCGTGCTCTTCGGCCTCGACCCCACCATCGTCCGCGTGCGGCGCTCCCCCCTCACCTACGGCGTGGGGGTGCTCAACAAGTTCGTGGAGGGCAAGCACCCGCGGGAGAAGCTGCTGGTGAAGGAAGGCAAGAACTGGTGCACCGACATCTTCGAGAAATTCGTCTCCGTCGATCAGTCGGTGGCGCTGGGGGAGGTGGTGCAGCGCAGCTACTGCCCGGCGCGCCCCGGCCAGCGCAAAACCATCATCAACATCTACTGCAGCGCCGCGGACGACGTGGTTTACATCACCGACCCCGGCGTGCGAAAGTGCGGCACCGTCAGCCTGGAGCTGCCGCAGCTTGGGGAGGGGGGGGGACACGACGGTGACACCGGTTCCCCCCGCGCCCGCCGCGAAATCCGCGCCGCCATGCAGTTTGGGGACACGGAGATCAAGGTGACGGCCGTGGACATGAGCACCTCCAAGACGGTGCGGGCCACCATCGATTTCCTCTCCAACTGATGCGCCCAGCTCGGCGGGGTTGAGCAGGGGGCACCCTGGGGGGGGCAAGACCCAAGCGCTCCCCCCCTCGCCGTGCCGAGAGGTCGCCGTCACCCCGCGGGGCGCCCCGATGCTGAGAATCGCTCCCCAAAAAAAAAAAGGGCTGGGGGGCCGAATTCAGAAGGCATAAAGCCAGCCCTGGCACGGCCCCCAGCACCCAGGGAGGGGTCTGGGGCTGCCCCCCCCCGCTGCTGGAGCCCAAATTTCTGTATTTTTACTGCTCCTCGCTGCGGGTGCCACGCTGAGCGTGCGGGAAGGAGCCCCGCACCCAGCCTGGGGCTGCCTGGAAATGCATCGCCCCCCCCCCCCGCCACCCCCCCTCATCCCCTGGCTGCCCACACACCAACAAACACATCCTCACCCCCCCGGGAGTCTGAGGGCTGCAGGGAAAGGGGGGGCACCCCCCCTCCACCCCCCCTCTGTGGGTTTTAATCGTATTTAGGAGAGAAAATTGCCCGTGAGGGGGGAAGGAGCGCGGGGGGGGGGCGCAGACAGGCTGAGCTCTGGCACGGTTAAACTGACATTTATTAGTTACCTCTATAGATACTATTTTTTCTTTTTTGTACTTAAAAACCCGCCCGCACGCGGCCATGTATGTATATATCTATATATTTATATCTGTATAGGCACACCGAGCCTCCTGCTGCTGCGGCCGGGGGGGGGGGGGGGGGGACAGGGAAAAAAAAAAGCAAAAAAGGGGGGAAAAACACGAGGGGGAGCAAGGCGGTGCTCAACGTGGACATGGACATGGACAGGCAAGGGGAGCCAGCCCCCAGGAGGCAAAATTTAACCCGGGGGGGCCCAGCTCGGGGTGTGCCCCCCCCCCCCACGCCCCCAAATGCCCCCTCCTGGGGAGGGTGGGGTGGGAGAAAAGCGAGGGGAAGCAGCAGCAGGGGGGCAGCACGGGGGGGGGCTTTCCCCAGCCCAGCCCCATCCAAGGCAGGAGCTGCCGGGGCACTTCAGGAGCCTCAGGGGGGTTTTGGGGGGTTTTTTGGGGACGCCCCCACCCCGGGGGGGGAGCAGAGGCACAGGGTGGGGGGCGCTGCAGCAGCCCTGGCTCAGCGGGCAGGGGGGGAGCAGCAGCAGTGGCAGCCCCCAGCTCGGTGGCACCAGCGCTGGGGGGCCTGGGGGGGCATCTTGCCTGCTTTAAAGGGGAGCTGTGCCCCCCCCGGGGAGGGGGCCGGGGGCTAATCGAAGCCGTGCCAGTCGCTCTGCTCCGAGTCGTACTCCAGCTCCGCTCCCACGCAGCGCACCCCCTCCAGGAGCATGGGGGTGCCGTGGTGCCGGTCTGCGGGACGAGGGGGGGGGACAATGGGAAATGGGGGCACGGGAACCCCTGTGAACCCCCTGGGGGGGGGCAGGACAGACGCCCCCAGCCCCCCAGCAGCCCTTACCCATCACGCGAGCCTGCACCACCACCTTGAGGCCGGCGCCGTCCCCGGTCTCGCTGGCGAGGAGCATCTCCTCCTTCAGGACCCCCTCCTTGTGCGCCGTGTACTCGCACTTGATGCTGTAACCTGGGGACGGGGGGGGGATGCTGAGAGCCCACGGCTGGGCCAGGATTTTGGGGGGCGGGCAGGAGCTGCTCACATCCTGGGGGCCCCGCTCTGGGAGCCCCCAGCCCCGAGCTGCTGCTGGCATCGCCCAGGGCAGGAGCACGGGGCTGGTTTTTGGGGTGCCCGGCCCCAAATCCAGCAGCACAATGCGCAAACAACCCCAAAAGCACCCAAAGGAACCCCTCTGCCTGCGCCCTGCCACGGGTGGGCACCCGGTGCCGTGCCCCAGGGCACCACCTCCCCGCAGCCGGGCACCCCAAACCCTTCCTGATATGAGAACCCGTGCCAAAATTCTGCAAATGTCCCCTTGCAGGGCAGGGGGACAAGGTAACAGCCCCAAAAGCAGCCAGGAGAAGGGTGAAGCCTGGCCCCACAGCCCTGTGTGCCCCCCCCCGGAGCGCAGGCACAGCTGTCAGAGCGGGAGGAGGCGGCTGCTTTCCATCCAGAGGGAAAAAAGCTCTCCATAAAAGCAGGGAGTAGGCAGAAAAATAAACACCTGCGGCAGCTCAGCAGAAAAAAAAAGGCATCAGAGCAGCCCCGGGGCCACGAGCCTGCCCGAGCACACTGCCAGCGGCCCGGGGGGGCCCCCAAAAATGGTGCTGGGGGGAAATAAAAAGGTGCTGAGTGCCAGGGGTGGGGGCTGCCCCCACCCAGGAGCCCCTCAGGGGTTCCCGGCTCTGCCTCGTGGTGCCCGGGTGAAGCCGAGGTCTCAAACCCAGCGCTTGGCACCCTGCGCCCTGGCTGCTCCTGCCCCAAACTCCCCATCCCCTGCCACATGGGGACGGGGGTGGCATCGGGGACGTCCCCACGCAGCAGGGGTGCCGAGGTGGTGGCACCCACACAGGCACGCACCCTGCTGGGGACATGGGGACAGCAGCAGGAGCCGCTCTCCATCACACACCCCCTCCTTAAATCACTTCTGGCTCCCAGGACGGTGCCCCCCAGGGGGGCAGAAGCCACCCCCAGGACCCTGAGGGGGGGCGCAGAGGACACGGGGACCTTACCTTCAGGCCCCGAGGTGACGCTGAGGACCCTGAGGTTGGGGTTGGGGAGGGGCAGGGCGCAGACGTCCTTCCCCAGCCGCTGCGAGGGGGGCAGGAGGAAGGCGATCTCGTACTTGTGCAGGATCTTCAGGAAGCCCACCTGCGAGGGGAGAGGGGGGGTCACGCCGGGTGGGATGAAGGCGAGGGGCTCACAGCCCCCCAATCCCACCCCACACCCCCCTCCTGTGGGGCAGGGACCCACCAGCACCCGACGCTCGCCCCCAGGCGCCACGGGGGTGGCACGGGGTTTGGAGCAGCCACGGGGGGGGCGTTTTCCCAAACACTCAGGAAAATGCAATAAACACGGTTATTTTAAGCTGCGCAAAGCGAGCAGCAGAAATAACCACTGCTGGGAACGGCGCTGCTGAGAAGGACCCCGGGGACGTGGGGGGGCAGCAGAACCCATTCCCCCCCCCCCCCGTTGACACCGAGCAGCGCTCAGGGACCTGCAGCAGGAGCCAGGACGCCTCCAGCAGCATTTATCCACTCCGACAAAAACCAGAGCCCTCTCCCAGCCCCCACGCTGGTTTCCATCACGCTCAACAATCCATATTTCGGGAAGGGCCCCCCCCCCATTTCTCCCAGCACCCCAGAGCCCCCCGAGAAGGGGGATGCCACCCCAGCACCCCCATCGCACCCCCAGCACGGGGACACCGCTCTCCCCCACCTCCAACGTGCACGGGGTGGGCTGCACGGGAAGCACCACAGCCCCCCGGGGCTGGGAGAGCCCCAAAAACCACCCCAAAACCCCCCCGTGAGGGGCAGCAGCTGCCTCGGGGACCCACCTGCAGGGCACGTGCGGTGCCGGCAGCACAACGCCGGCAGCCACCCCCGGGGCGGCGATCGCTCAGCAACCCGCAGCAATTTTTAGGGCAATAACCCATCAAATAAGTGACTCAGAGCTCAAAAGGGAATTTTAAATCGCTCTTGCCTCACGCAGCGCCGGGGTGTACCTGCAGAGCCCTTCGCTGGTTTTATTCCTCGTGGAAAGGAGCCCCCCCGGGGGCCGTGCCCTGAGGAGCCCCACAGCCACCCGTGGAGAGGGGTCCCCATGGCACCCGCGGGCTCCCCGGGCACGTGTCCACCCCCAGCAGCCCCCCAAAAGCAGGTGTGCCCCCCCCAAATCCCACCTTGACGAGGAAGTGCCCGTCCTTCTCCTGCGTCACCATCACCGCCGAGTCCCGCAGCTGCTCCTGGAAGTGGACGTGGCCGGGGGCCCCCTCCGCGGGCTGGCTGGGGGCGAAGCGCACGCCCCCCGCCTTGGCCTTGCCGCCTGCACGGGGCGAGAGGACGGAGCCCACGCGTCACCCCCTGCCCCCGGGGACACGGAGCCATGGGGCAGGACGGAGCCATGGGGCAGGACGGGCTCCGTGCCCCTCCCCAGCCCCTGACACTCCCGGACTCCCACCAGGAGCGGTGCTGTGCGCCCTGGGGCTTTTCAGGATGGGGTCTGCGGGCTGCCAGGGGGAGAAAACTCTTCCTCCTTCTCCTCCTCCTCCTCCTCCTCCTGCAGCAGTGACCCTGGAAATGTCCTGGCCAGGCTGCCCACACAGGGTGAGGCACAGCCCCCAGCAATGAGATGGGGGGGGAAAAATCCTGCTGCAGGGGCTGGGGGGGCACTCACAGCACGGGCTCTGCACCCAGGCACCGAGCTGGGAGCGGGGCCGGGCACGGAGCAGGGTCCCGGTGGCTTCAGCACGGAGATGTGGGGCAGGGGGACGTGTGGGGACAGCCGGGCTGCCGCAGCTCCACTGCTGGGCTGTGTGTGTGTGGGAGGGGGGGGCAGAACCCCAAAAAAAGCCCCCTCCCCAGAGCCGCCGAGCGGCGTCCATCTGGCAGCAGGCAGGGAGCAGATTGCTGCCTCCTTGAAGAAAAGGCTTCTTTGTGCCTGATTTACAGGGGATTTAATAACTCGCCATTGTTGGGCAGGAACAGCTTGGCGAGGAACGCAGCAGGCAGCGGGGCTGGGGGTGCGAGGCCGTGGGTGGGGGTGTCCCCACCTGAACTCACAGAAACCCCCCCTGGGGGGCGCACGGTTTGGGGTGAATTCGGCACAGCCCCACAGGATCATCGTGGGGAGCCCAAATTGCTGCTGGACCCAGAGCTCGAGCAGCCCCCAGGCAGCTCTGGGGGGGCACCGGGACGCGGCACCGCACCCTGCCCACGGGGGTGACAGGGATGGGGCCCCCACCCCGAGTGCTGGCACCACGCAGAGCCCAAATTCCTGCACTGAAATTAGGGGTGCGATCCCTAATTGTGCATCCTGCACACACCCAGGCAGCCACGCCGACAGCTCCGTGAGTCAGCCTGGGGCTGTAAGCGCCACCTTTTGTCACTGGGTCCTGCCGTGAGGGTCCCCGTTGTCCCCCAGTAGGCAGCACTGGGAGCACTGGGGCAAGCGGGCAAGGAGATAACGGGCAGCCTGCCCTTGGCACCGCGGCCACGGGACCGGCAGCGCTGCCAGGAGAGCCGCAGGTGATGACAGCACGCGGCGCAGGGACCCTGGCACCGTGCCCCCCGGGTGGGGGCTGTGCCAGCAGCCTGGGTAAGGCTGCACCGAGGGAGGGGGCCACGGGGGTGGGGGGCACGGGGAGAGGCACAAAGAGCCCCCAGGGCTGTGTCTGGGGGGTGCAGGGCTGGGAGTGCCGCAGCCTTTCCGTGTCACCTCAGCATGCAGCCGGGAGGCAGCGGCACCGGGAGCACCCCGAGAGGCTGGGGGGGCACCGGGGGGGGTGGTACCGGGGGGGGGGGTACCGGGACTCACCCTTGCTGGCCGCAGCCATGGGTCCCCGCCGCCGTCCGGTGTCCTTGTGCCGAGCTTCAGAGGAGGGGGAGCGAGGCCATGCTCCGAGGGGCGCCGCCGGAGCTGGGGGGGGGGGAAAAAGGGGTCGGTGAGCACCGGGGATGCCGGGGGGGGAGCCTGGGCACCGGCACCGGGGCTCTGCCGGTGCTGGACCGGGGGGGGTGGTGGTGGACCCCGGTGCTCCCCCCCCGGTGCTCCCCAGGGCCACGCAGCTCCCACGGCCCCGGGGTCACCGCGGCTGGGACAGGGCAGGAGCGGCCCCTGGGGAGGGGAAACGGGGACCGGGGGGGGCGGGGGGGGAGCGGCGGGGTCGTGACCCCGTGACCCCGACCGTGACCCCGGGATGAAAAGGGGGGGGGGGGGGGGAGGGGGCAACGGGGTGAAACCGAGCACGGGGCGCTGGAACGGAGCGCGGAAACCGGGCGGAAACGTTAAAAACGGAAAAACGGGAAAAAATACAAAAATTAATAAAAATTAAAAAATTATTAAAAAATTATTAAAAAAAATAAAAATTAAAAAATTAAAAAAATCAAAATCCACGCGCTTTTAGGGGGCTGGGAGGGGACCGGTGGGGACCCCCGGGGCCCCCCCATGCACCCCGAGCCCCCCCCCCCGCCGGTGCCGTCCCCGCTCACCGCCGCGTCCCGGGCGCTGCCCGCTGCCCGCTTCCCACTACCGGGACACGCCCCCCGCCCTCCTATTGGTCACCCCGCTCCTCGGACACGCCCCCCCGCCGCTCCCATTGGCCCGCCGCTCTGCGGTCCCGCCCCCTTCCCCCGCCACTCCCATTGGCTCCGGTTCCTACGCGGCGCGCCGGCAGGGTTCACTCAAAGGGGCGTGGCCGTCAATGGGAGGGGGCGTGGCGATGGGAGAGGGCAGCCAATGGGGAGAGAGTGGGCGGGGCTTGAGCGGCAGGAGGCCCCGCCCCCGCGCCACGCGGTTGCCATGGGGACGCCTCCCCCCGGTGCCCCCTCCCCTCCCTGAGCCCAGCACCGGGGGGGGGGCGGGGGGCACCGGGGGGGCACCGGGGGTAGGGACAGGGGGGTGGGGGGGCACCGAAACGGCTCCCCCCGGGATTAGCCACCAGCCCCCAACAGGGATTAACCGGGAGCCCCCCGGGGATTAACCGGGAGCCCCCCCCCCGGGGATTAACCGGGACCCCCCCCCCGGGGATTAACCGGGACCCTCCCCCCGGGGATTAACCGGGACCCTCCCCCCGGGGATTAACCGGGAGCCCCCCCCAGCCCCGGAGGGAAGGCTTGGAGCACAGCACGGGTCGGCATCGCCGAGGCACAGACGGGGAGGCACGGTCAGGGTGGGCACGGGGCTGTAATTCTGCTCTGCCCCCCCCCCCCCAAGCACCGGGAGGGGGGGTACCGGGGGGGGGGGGGGGGCACCGGGGGGGCTCTGCTCAGCGCTGCTCCCGCTGCAGGCGCCGGCTGAGGTCGTCGATCCGCGTGTCCTTGAGGCGCAGCAGCTGCTCCAGGCGCCGCACCTTCAGCTGCAGGAGCTGAGCGGGACCTGCCCTCAGCTCGGTGTGTCCCCCCCCCCCAAACCGGGCTCGGTCAGCCCCGGGAGGGGGGGGGGGGGGCACACCGGGATGGTGGGGGGGGGGGGGGGCACCACGGTCCCGGTGCCGCTCACCTGCACGGTTTCCTGGGCCAGCAGCAGCGCCTGCTCCTTCTCTGCCAGCTGCAGGCGGGCGGCAGCGGCGTCCCCCGGGGGGGGCCGGGCTCCTGGGACAGGGAGGGGGCACCCAGGACAGTGACTGAGCCCCCCCGCACACCCACTGAGCCCCCCGGCCGTGCCCAGCACCTCCTGGGGTCCCCCTTCCAGGAGCCTGCACCCCACGGGGACCTGCGGAGCACAGCCTGCAGGGACCCCCGGGGGGGGCACAGACCCCACAAAGCCCCCACACAGCCCCCACACAGCCCCCACAAAGCCCCCCCACAGCCCCCAGCCTTACCCCACAGCCCCGGGGGGCTCCTGGGCACAGCCCCGTCCCGTGCTCTTCACCTTGCCCCCCCCTGTCAGGAGGGAAGCAATAAAACAGAGCGGAGAGGTTGGGTCCAACCTCAGTCCAGGAGCACAATTAGGGTTAATTAGCACACGGAGCATCTCCCTCAATTAGCACGTGCCCTGCCCAAACAGCTCTGAGCCCTCACGCCCCCCCCCCAAAAACAGGAGGCAGATTTTGGGTTAGGAGAGGGGGGTCCCAAGGTGTAGGGGGGGCCCTACCCGTCTCCAGGTAGCCGATCTCCTCCTGTGCTGTCCTCACGCCCAGCTCCTGCACGGAAAAACCCCGTTACCATGGGGTCACCCTGCAAGCAGCCCCCCCCCGTGCTGGGGGGGGGCTCCAGGCCCACCCCCCTGCCAGGAAAATGGGGGATGGAGCACCCCAACCCATCCGGCTGCCCCTATATCAGAGGTCGGCTCAGAGCAGGGGGTTCCCAGCAGCGTGGTGGGGTCAACCTGCCTCAAATTCCTGCGCAGCCACAGCCCCGTGGTGCCCCCCTGGGGGGTGCCGGGGGGGGGCCCAGGCCCCACTGACCTGGTGGGGGCCGGGCAGCGCCTTGCTCTTTTTCTGTTTTTCCTCGATTTTCTGTCGCAGCACGAGCAGCACCTGCTCCGCCATGCCCGGCCGGCACTGCGCCACCTGACGGATCACCTCGTCCGGGAGGGACAAGTTCAGCTTCCTCAAAACCTTCCTAAAATAAATAAATTAAAAAAAACAGGAGCCAAAACAGCTCTGAGGGGTAGCGCCCCCCCAGCCCGGTGGGGGAGCGGGGAGTGGGGCGCCGCCACCCCGCTACCTGTTGAGGTGTCCCCAGTTGGCCAGCTTCTGCGGCGTGGAGCTGGCGGGCACGAAGCTGTGCAGCTGCACCATGGCGGGGAAGAAAAACTTCACCACCTCGGCTGCCAGCACTGCGGGGGGAGGAAGAGGAGGAGGAGGAGAGGAGGTGGTGGGGCGCGGGGCCTGGTCCTATAACAGGCCCGGGTCTGGCCCCACAACCACAACCTGGCCCTACAGCAGGCCCGAGCCTGGCCCTACAACCACAGCCTGGCCCTACAACCTCAGCCTGGCCCTGGCCCTACAACCTCAACCTGGCCCTACAACCACAGCCTGGCCCCACAGCAGGCCTGGGTATGGCCCTGCAACCTCAGCCTGGCCCTACAACCACAGCCTGGCCCTACAGCAGGCCCGGGCCTGGCCCCACAACCGCAGCCTGGCCCCACAACCACAGCCTGGCCCCACAACCGCAGCCTGGCCCCACAACCACAGCCTGGCCCTACAACAGGCCCGGGTCTGGCCCTACAACCACAGCCTGGCCCTACAACAGGCCCGGCCTGGCCCTACAACCTCAGCCTAGCCCCACAGCAGGCCCGGGTCTGGCCCCACAACCACAGCCTGGCCCTACAACCACAGCCTGGCCCTACAGCAGGTCCGGGCCTGGCCCTACAACCACAGCCTGGCCCCACAGCCACGGCCTGGCCCTACAGCAGGCCTGGGTCTGGCCCTACAACCTCAGCCTGGCCCTACAACCACAGCCTGGCCTACAGCAGGCCCGGGCCTGGCCCCACAACCGCAGCCTGGCCCCACAGCAGGCCTGGGTCTGGCCCCACAACCACAGCCTGACCCCACAGCAGGCCTGGGTCTGGCCCCACAACCTCAGCCTGGCCCCACAGCAGGCCCGGGCCTGGCCCTACAACCTCAGCCTGGCCCTACAGCAGGTCCGGGCCTGGCCCTACAACCTCAGCCTGGCCCCACAGCAGGCCCGGGCCTGGCCCTACAACCACAGCCTGGCCCCACAGCAGGCCTGGGTCTGGCCCCACAACCACAGCCTGGCCCTACAACCACAGCCTGGCCCTACAACCTCAGCCTGGCCCTACAACCTCAGCCTGGCCCTACAGCAGGTCCGGGCCTGGCCCTACAACCACAGCCTGGCCCCACAACCACAGCCTGGCCCCACAACCACAGCCTGGCCCTACAGCAGGCCTGGGTCTGGCCCTACAACCTCAGCCTGGCCCTACAACCACAGCCTGGCCCCACAACCACAGCCTGGCCCTACAGCAGGCCTGGGTCTGGCCCTACAACCTCAGCCTGGCCCTACAACCACAGCCTGGCCCCACAACCACAGCCTGGCCCCACAGCAGGCCCGAGCCTGGCCCTACAACCTCAGCCTGGCCCTACAGCAGGCCCAGGCCTGACCCCACAGCAGGCCTGGGTCTGGCCCTACAACCAGAGCCTGGCCCTACAGCAGGCCCAGGCCTGGCCCTACAACCTCAGCCTGGCCCTACAACCACAGCCTGGCCCCACAACCTCAGCCTGGCCCTACAACCTCAGCCTGGCCCTACAACCTCAGCCTGGCCCCACAACCACAGCCTGGCCCCACAACCACAGCCTGGCCCCACAGCAGGCCTGGGTCTGGCCCCACAACCTCAGCCTGGCCCTACAACCACAGCCTGGCCCCACAACCACAGCCTGGCCCCACAACCACAGCCTGGCCCTACAACCTCAGCCTGGCCCCACAACCACAGCCTGGCCCCACAACCACAGCCTGACCCCACAGCAGGCCTGGGTCTGGCCCCACAACCTCAGCCTGGCCCTACAGCAGGCCCGGGTCTGGCCCCACAACCTCAGCCTGGCCCTACAACCACAGCCTGGCCCTACAGCAGGCCCGGGACTGGCCCCACAACCACAGCCTGGCCCCACAGCAGGCCCGGGCCTGGCCCCACAACCACGGCCTGGCCCCCTAAAACCCCCCCCGGCTCCCCGGAGGCCCGGAGCCGCTCGCACCGCCGTCGCTGAAGTCGCGGGCGACGTTTCTGCGGGGCCGGGAGAGGGGCACGGAGTCCAGCCAGCCGTACAGGGCCCGCAGGCCGCCATCGCCCGCCGCTCCCGGGCCTAGGCCCAGGCCTGCCATGGCGCCCGCCGCGTCGCCATGGCAACGGGGCCGCGCGGGGCCTGATGGGAGCGCGCCGAGGGGTTGCCTGGCAACGGGGGGGGCAGAGAGAGGGGAGGGGTCTGGGGGGCCTGGGGGGTGGGGGGGTTCTGAGGGGGGGGCACAGAGATGGGGGGCTGGGGGGTTCTGAGGGGGGCAGAGAGATGGGGGGGCTGGGGGGGCTGGGGGGGGTCTGAGGGATGGGGGGCTGAGGGGGAGCTGGGGGGCTGGGGGGGATTGGGGGTGGGCTGGGGGCTCTGGGGGGCTCTGAGGGATGGGGCCTGAGGCTGGGGGGGGGGTCCCGGGCAGGGGAGAAATGGGGGGGCTGGGGGGGGCTGGGGGGGGGTCTGAGGGATGGGGGGGGCCTGAGGGGGAGGCTGGGGGGTTCTGAGGGGGGGAGAGATGGGGGGGCGGGGGGGGGATTGGGGGGGCCTGGGGGCTTCTGGGGGGGGTCTGAGGGATGGGGGGGGTCCTGAGGGGGCTGGGGGGGTCTGGGGGCTGCAGAGAAATGGGGGGGTCTTGGGGGGTTCTGGGGGGGGGCACAGAGAGATGGGGGAGGTTGGGGGGGGTCTTGGGGGGCTGGGGGGCTTCTTGGGGGGGGTTTTGAGGGATGGGGGGGCACAGACAAAGGGGGAAGAGGGGGGGTAGGATGAGATTGGGGGGGGGTTGAGCAAATGGGGGGGGGATGAGGGCGAGGGGGGGTAACAGGAGAACCCCCCCCCGAGGCCATCAGCGTGGCAGCAACCTCTGCCCCCCCCCCCCCCCAGGCCCCCAGCCCCCAGCCTCCCGCTGCTGGGGCTGGAAGCAATTACAGGGCTGGGGGGGGGGCACCGGGAGCCCCCTGCCCCTGTTTGCCCCCCCCCCCAAAATACCACAAATTACAGGGGGGGGGCACAGGACCCCCCCCTCAGCCCCACTCCAGCCCCTCCAGGGCCCCCCCCACAGTGCTGCCAGCAGGGCCGGGTGCCCCCCCCCCCCACCCTAAAGCCTTGGGGCTGCCCCTGGTTGCCCCCCACCCCCCCCAGGGTCAGGCAGGGCTCGCCCCCCCCCCCCTTTTATTGTCCCCTCTGAAAAGGGAGAACGCGGCCGGGACAATGGCTCAAAGGCCGCCCCCAGCCCCTGCTCTGCATCAGAAAGGCCGGGGGGGGGGGATTTAAGGAGGGGGGGGGGGCACCCCCAAAGGGACAGATGGACCAAAACCCGACCCCCCCCCCCCCACAGCAGGGTCGAGGCTGGGGCTCGTGGGGTCGGTGCCACGTGGTGGGGCCAAGCCGGGCCCCCCCCCCCCGAGAAATTTTATTATTTTATTTTATTTTATTTTATTTTATTTTATTTTATTTTATTTTATTTTATTTTATTTTATTTTATTTTATTTTATTTTATATTTTACTTTTTTTTACTTTATTTTATTTTTATTTTGTTTTTTTTTGTTTTATTTTATTTTATTTTTATTATTTTATTTTATTTTATTTTATTTTATATTTTATTTTATTTTATTTTATTTTATTTTATTATTTATTTTATTTTACTTTATTTTATTATTTTATTTTATTTTATTTTACTTTATTTTATTTTATTTTATTTTATTTTATTTTACTTTATTTTATTTTATTTTATTTTATTTTATTTTACTATATTTTGTTTTATTTTATTTTTATTATTTTACTTTTATTATTTTATTTTATTTTTATTATTTTACTTTATTTTACTTTATTTTATTTTATTTTTATTTTACTTTATTTTATTTTACTTTATTTTATTTTACTTTATTTCATTTTATTATTTATTTCATTTTATTATTTATTTCATTTTATTATTCATTTGGGGGGGGGGGCAGCGTCCGAGCAGCCGCCCCCCCCCCCCGTATCCCACCCCCCCCGCCCCCATGCCCCCCTCCGCATCCCCCCTCTTACTCCCCCATCTGTGCCCCCCCCATAACACCCCCCGTGCCCCCCCAGCCCTGTGCCCCCCACCCCCCCACTGCCCCCCCCCCCATTCACCCCCCCCATGCACCCTGCCCCCTGCACCCCCTCCTCGTTCCCCCCCCCAGCCCCTAAACCACCCCGGCCGTGCCCCCCCCGGCCCCTCACTTCCCGGCCCCGTGCCCCCCCCCGTGTGCCCCCCCCGTGGGGGGCCGGGCTTGCGGCGGGGCCGTGCTCGGGGGGGCGGTGCCGCCGCCGCTGTTATTTTTCGAATAGGGACTGGGGCGGCACCGCCGCCTGCGGGGGCCCCGGCTCCGGCCCCACACCGCCACCCCCCCCCCCTTTATCTTCTATTTCTCTTCTTTTTTTGCATCTCGTATTTTTTTAATTTTATTTTTTTTTATTATTTTTTTATTATTTTTTATCTCTTTTTTTAATTTTATTTTTTAAGTTCCTTTCTTTCGTTTTCATTTTCCTGGTTTTCATCTTTTTCATCTTTTCATCTTTCATTTTTATTTTTTCATTCTTTCATTTTTCTTTTTTCCTTTTTTTTAATTTTCCATTTTTCCTTTTTCCTTTCTAATTTTTCACCTTTTTCATTTTTAACTTTTATTTTTTTCCTTTTTCATTTTTAAGTTTCATTTTTCATTTTTTATTTTCTTCTTATTTTATTTTATCTTATTTTTCTTTTTATTTTTATTTTATTTTATCTTATTTTTCTTTTCTTTTTCTTTTTATTTTATTTTCATCTTATTTTAATTTTTATCTCCTTTTAATTTTTACCTTATTTCAATTTTTCTCTTCCTTATTTTTATCTCATTTTACTTATCTCCTTTTAATTTTTACCTCCTTTTAATTTTCATCTCCTTTTAATTTTTACCTTATTTCAATTTTTATCCCATTTTTCTTTTAATCTCTTCCTTTTTACCCCATTTTCCCATTTCTGCCCCATTTTCCATTTCCCGCCCCCCCCATGGCTGCTCGGGGCGCCCCCAGCCCCCGCGGGCTGCCCGGGCTGGCGGCGCTGCTGGCGGTGGCGGCGGCTGGGGGGGGGGGGCGCGGGGGGTCGTCGGGGATGTCGCCGGTCACGACTCTGGCTCGCGACATGGACAAGCTGGCGGGGCTGGGCAGGTCAGTGTGCGGGGGGGGCTTTTTTTTTGGGGGGGGGGGGCTTTATTTTTTTTGGAGGGGTGCTTTTTTTTTTTGGGGGGGGGGGTGATGTTCCGGGGGGGTTCCCGGCCGTGATGTGGGGCTGGGGGCGTTGTGGGGCTGGGGGTGAGGGTCCCAGCCCCGTGCCCCCCCCCTCGTCCCACAGCCACTGTGACACCCCCCGGAGAAAGGCTCCGGGGGGGGCCCTTCCCCGCGCCCCCGCTGCCGCCTGGCCCGCGCCTCCTCGGGCTCATCCCAGGGCTCCGACGCCTCGGACGCGGGTGAGTTTTTTGGGGGGGGGCACGGGGGGGTCCCTTGGGGTGTCCCAGCCCCCCCCCAACCCACCCCCCCCCACCCTGTCCCCCCCAGGACTGGGCCTGGACTCCCCCACGCAGGAGGACCCCGAAGCCCTGGAGGACGTGTGAGTGCCCCCCCCCAAGGGGAGACCCCCCTGTACCCCCATAACACTGCGTGGGGGGGGGTCCCCACCCGGGGCAGCCCCCCCCGGGCTGTGTGTGTGCCCCCCCCCACCCCGCATGGAGCCGCCTTTACCCAAAATCCAGCTTGGGGGGGGGGGGGGGGGGGGGCAGGAAGCCACAGCCTGTTCCGGGTGGTGCTGGGCGATGGGGGGGGGGCATGATAAAATGGGGGGGGGCTGCAGGAGGGTCGTGTCCCCCCCCCCAGCCGTTGGCTATGGGCAGATGGCCGCTGGGGGGCCAGCTGGCGGGGGCAGCGCTGGTGGCCCCCATTAGCATACAGGTGGGCAGCGGGACCACCCGCGGGCCCCCCCACAGCCTGACCCCCCCCCAGGGCTGTGCATCAGGCTGAGCCCCCCCCCCCAAAAAAAAAAAACACACAAAGCAGTGCCCGGGGTGGGGGTCCGACACCCCCTGACCCCCCCCCCCTCTCCCCACAGCTTCGAAAAGGCCGTGCTGGGGGCTGGCAGGGTCGTCACCGAGTAAGTTTGGGGGGTGCCCCCCATCCCCAGACCCCCCCCCCGGGGCTGGGTCACCCCTTTTTGGGGGGGGGGTCCCTATGGTATGAGGGGGGGGCGCCATTGATCATTCCCCTCCTTGTCCTGCAGCAACAAGCTCCTGGCGCGCAGGATCCACTCGCTGCCGGTAAGATTTGGGGGGGGGGGGGGCACAGGACCACGGGCTGGGGGGGCCGTGCAGCACCTCTCACCCCCCCCCCCCCAAAAAAAAAACCCACCCCACAGCCACGGCTCCTGGGGGCCAGCCCAGCCCTGAGGAACATCTCCAACTGCAGCCCCCCCGCCAGGGAGCAGCCCCAGGACGATGTGAGTGGGGGCAGCCTGGGGGGGGCTTGGGGGGGGGGGGGGGGGGCTCGGGGAGGGGGCTGCTATAACGCTGTGCCCCCCCCTCGGCTTTCCCGCAGGAGGGGGTCGTGTTTAAGAAGCCGCAGAGGCCGGGGCACCGGGGGCGGCTGCAGGCGGCCGAGGGGGGGTCGGGGAAGGAGCCGTTCGCACACAGACCCAGCTCCGCGCCCAGCCTGCTGGTGAGAGGGGCTGGGGGGTCGTGGGGGGGGCTGGGGGGGTCAGGGGGGGTCGTGGGGGGGGGGGGCTGCTGCTCGCAGGAACCAAATCTGCGAGCCCATGGGTGCGGGGGTGGCACCGCGGAGGGGATCGGGGGGTCCCATCTCCCATCGGGGAGCACCGTGGGGGGGGGGCTCCATCTCTGGTGGTGCTCAGTGGTGGGATGTGTGCCCCCCCCCCCCAGTTTGACACCCCCGAAAAGGAAAACCTGCCTGAGGGCGAGAGCCCCCCCGTGGTGCTGCGCCGCTGCTCCCTCACCTCCTCCATGGGCGAGGAGGAGGATGATGGCTTCATGGAGATCCTGGACGAGGAGGAGATGAAGGTACTGGGGGGGGGGGCAGAGGGGGGGGGGGCTCTGCCTCTGCACCGTGCCCCCCCCCCTATGACCCCCTCCCGCTTTTTATGGCTGCACTGAGTCCCTGGGGTGGGCGAAATCCCTACGGCTGGTGACACCCAGGGGGGGTCGGAGCTCGGGGACACCCCAAAATTGGGAGTGGGGGGACTGGCTGGGGGGGGGCGAGATGCCTGGGGGGGGCAGCAGGGCCGAGCCCCTCAATGTCCCCCCCCCACTGTGGCAGCAGAGTGACCCCGAGGTGCCGCCGGGGATGGCGAGCCTGCTGACGGCCCCACTGGTGAAACAGGAGGAGGCAGAGCCGGTAGGTGCAGCCCCCCCCGAAACCCCAAAAAAACCCCCAAAAAGCCCCCCCAGGGGCAAAAACCCTTGGTGGGGGGGGGGCAGCAGCATCAGCCCCAGGGCTTGGGGCACACCCTGGGCTACCAGAGCTGGGATCCTCACCCCAAAAGGGGAACCAGCGGAGCCCATGGGGGGGGGTGTGCATTGCCCAGGGCACCCACGCGGGGGTCTCCTGTCCCCCCCCCCCAAAAAAAAACAGCCCCCCAGCAAGCGCAGCAAGTGCCCGGCAGCTGTTCCGCTCGCCCTCCATGCCCAGCAGCGTCATCCGGCCCATCCTCAAACGCCTGGGGAGGCCCCACGACAGGGACACCCCCGTCAAAACCAAGCGGCGCCGCAGCGTGGCCGGCACCCCCGGAGAGGGTGGCGGAACCGGTGGGTGACAGGGGAGGGGGTGTTTTGGGGGGGGGGTCTCCTGCTCGCCCCCCCGGGCTCATGATCCATTCCTTAGGGGAGGTGGCAGAGCCGGTGGGTGATGGGGGGAGGTGGTGTTTGGGGGGGGGGGTAGGGGTCTCCTGCCTGCCCCCCCTGGGCTCCTGACCCATTCCTTGGGGTGTTTTGGGGTTTATTTTATTTTATTTTATTTTATTTTTATTTTTATTTTATTTTATTTTATATATTTTATTTCATATTTTATATTTTATTTTATTATTTTATTTTATTTTATTTTTTATTTTATTTTATTTTATTTTAATTTTTATTTTATTTTTTATTTTATTTTATTTTTATTTTATTTATTTTATTTTATAATTTTATTTTATTTTATTTTTTTTGGCAGAAAGCGCGGCTGCTGCGCTCCCGGTCCTTCTGCCAGGAGGAGATCGAGAACATCCTGGCCAACGACCACCGCGAGCTCATCGGGGACTTCTCCAAGGTGGGGGCTCCGGGGGTGCCCTCAACCCCACCCCCCCAAAAACCCAGGGTGGCCGCAGAGCCCTGCTGGGGGCAACCAGGCTGGGTGGGTGCCCCCCCATTCAGCCCCTGACCCCAAATGTCACCCCCAGGCTTACCTGCTGCAGACGGTGGAGGGCAAGCACCAGGACCTCAAATACATTTCCCCCGAAATGGTAAAGGGAACGGCCCCATGAGGGTATGGGGAGGGTCCCGGGAGCCCCCCCCGGTGCCGGTGGGGGGGCTGACGGGGTCCTGGCCCCCCCCGCAGATGGTGGCGGTGCTGAGCGGGGCAGTTCAGCAGCTTCATCGACAGCTGCGTGATCGTGGACTGCAGGTACCCCTACGAGTACGAGGGAGGCCACATCAAGGTCAGGAACCGCTGCTGCACCCCCGGGGGGGGTGGGGGGGCTGGGGGCTCGCCCTGCCCTGTCCGAGGGGTCCGAGCGGGGTGGGGGGGGGGGCGTTAAAAATATCAAAAATATCAAAAATATCAAACGCCGCGGGTTTGGGATGCTCTGGAGGTGCTGAGCGGCGTCGCAGGGGGTGCTGCGTGTGCCTGAGGGGGTGTGGGGGGGTCTCAACCTGGCAAACAGCGGGGGGCAGCGGGGTGAAGGTGCCTCCTGTGTCCCCCCCCCGCAGGGTGCCGTCAACCTGCCGATGGAGCAGGACGTGGAGGAGTTCCTGCTGAAGAAGCCCATCGTGCCTTTGATGCCAGCAAGCGTGTCATCCTCATCTTCCACTGCGAGTTCTCCTCCGAGCGGGGGCCCAGGATGTACGTGGGGGGGCTGGGGGGCTGCTCCTGGGGGCCAGAGGCTCTTAGGGGCCAGGGGCTGTTCTTGGGGCTTGGGGGGCGGCTCTTGGGGGCTGGGGGGCTGCTCTTGGGGGCCAGGGGTGGCTCTTAGAGGCTGAGGGGCTGCTCTTAGGGCCTGGAGGGCCGCTCCTGGGGGCTGGGGGCAGCTCTTGGGGGCTTGGGGGGTGGCCCTTGGGGGCTGGGGACAGCTCCTGGGGACCGGAGGCTCTTAGGGGCCAGGGGCTGTTCTTGGGGCTTGGGGGGCAGCTCTTGGGGGCCAGAGGCTCTTGGGGGCTGGGGGGCTGCTCCTGGGGGCCAGGGGTGGCTCTTAGAGCCTGGGGGGCTGCTCATAGGGTCTGGGGGGCTGTTCCTGGGGGCCAGGGGGGCTGCTCCTGGGGACCAGGGGCTGCTCTTGGGGCTTGGGGGGTGTCTCTTGGGGGCCAGGGGCTGCTCTTGGGGACCAGAGGCTGCTCTTGAGGCCTGGGGGGCTGCTCCTGGGGCCTGTGGGACTGCTCTTAGGGCCTGGGGGCAGCTCTTGGGGGCCAGGGGCAGCTCTGGGGGGTCGGAGGCTACTCCTGGGGACCAGCATGTCCTGCCCCAGGGCCACCCCAAGCATTCTGCCCCCCCCCCATCCCCCCCACATCACCACCCCCCTCCCCAGGTGCCGCTTTGTCCGCGAGAAGGACCGCGCCTGCAACGAGTACCCCCACCTGCACTACCCCGAGCTCTACGTCCTCAAGGGGGGTACCGCGAGTTCTTCCCCAGTACCAGGTGAGCCCCCACGACCCCCCCCCCTCACTTCCCAATTACCCTAATGTCCCGGGGGGTCTCTGACGGTGCCGGGTGCCCCCCCCCCAGGCACACTGCGAGCCCCAGGACTACCGGCCCATGCACCACGCCGACTTCAAGGAGGACCTGCGCAAATGTCGCCTCAAGAGCCGCACCTGGGCGGGCGAGCGCAGCCGCCGCGAGCTCTACAGCCGCCTCAACCACTGCTGAGACCCCCACCACCGGGGGGGGCCATCAGGACCCTGGGGGGGGGTCTCAGCTCCCCCCAAGGGGGGGTCCAGGCCTCGTCCCACAGCACTTGCAGCCCCCTCCCAGGGTTTGTGCCCACCAGGGGGTTGCAGAGAAGCACTTAGAGCCCCCCAACACACCCCTCGGGGGTCGGTGCCCGCGGGGGGGGCATGGGGGGGGCGGTGCTGTGGGACTGGGCAATAAATGGGGCTGGGGGCCTGGCAGGCTGCCCGTACTTCCGGGTACAGGCAGCGGCTTCACCGCCTCGCTCTCAATGCTTGAACTCCGCCAATCACAGCGCGTCTTCCGCGTCGCTTCGGCCAATCGCGTGGCGCCGCTGTCACGTGTAGGGGGCACCTGCACCCGTTTCTCCAATGGGAATCGAGCGTCTCCGCGCCAGCCAATCGCAACGCGGGGAGATGGGAGGGTGGGAGGAGCGTTAGCCCCGCCACGCCCGCTGCCACGTGACTCTTGGCGGGCCGGGGGTCGCGGCGCGGCGTTGCCATGGTGCGCGCGCTGCTGCTGCTGGCGCTGGGGGAGCCTGGCCACGCCCCCCCGCCTGGCCACGCCCCCCGGCCACGCCCCCTGCCGCGTGCTGCTGGCGCGCTCCTTCGAGCCCCCCGGGACCCCCCCGGGACCCCCCCAGGGTCCCCCCCCGGCAGCGCCTCCGCCACAAGGAGCAGCTGCTGGCAGCGGCCAGGTATGGGGGGGGGGGCTCCGAGGGACCCCCCCCAGGGGCTGTGGGACCCCCCCGGGGGAGTCACATTTGGGGGGGGGGCGCTGGGCTCAGTGGGAAGGCTGTGGACCCCCCCCCAATACCCCCAGGGATAGGGGATCCCTATTTTGGGGGGGGGTCTGGGCATGGTGGGACCCCCCTACACACCCCCTATTGGGACCCCTGGGCTGTGGGACCCCCCCAGTAGGAATTCCATTGGGGAGGGGGGAGTTTGGGATTGGTGGGAGGGCTCCGGACCCCCCCCAATACCCCCAGGGATAGGGGACCCCCATTTTGGGGGGGTCTGGGCTCAGAGGGACCCCCCTGCACACCCCTACTGGGACCCCCGGGCTGTGGGACCCCCCCAGTAGGAATCCCATTGGGGTGGGGGGAGGCTGGGCTCTATGGGAGGGCTGTGGACCCCCCCCCATTACCCCCAGGGATAGGGGAACCCCATTTTGGGGAGGGTCTGGGCACGGTGGGACCCCCCTGCACACCCCTACTGGGACCCCCGAGCTGTGGGACCCCCCCCCCCGTAGGAATCCCATTGGGGAGGGGGGAGTTTGGGATTGGTGGGAGGGCTCCGGACCCCCCCCCCCAATACCCCCAGGGATAGGGGACCCCCATTTTGTGGGGGTCTGGGCTCAGTGGGACCCCTCTGCACACCCCTACTGGGACCACCGAGCTGTGGGACCCCCCCAATAGGAATCCCATTGGGGTGGGGGGAGTTTGGGATCAGTGGGAGGGCTGTGGACCCCCCCAATACCCCCAGGGATAGGGGAGCTTCATTGTGGGGGGTCTGAGGTTGGTGGGACCCCCCCGCACTGGGACCCCTGGGTGGTGGGACCCCCCCCCAGTAGGAATCCCATTGGGGAGGGGGGAGTTTGGGCTCGGTGGGAGGGCTGTGGACCCCCCCCTCCCAATACCCCCAGGGATAGGGGAGCTTCAGTTTGGGGGGGCTGAGGTTGGTGGGACCCCCCCAATAGGAATCCCATTGGGGTGGGGGAGTTTGGGATTGGTGGGAGGGCTGTGGACCCCCACCCAGTACCCCCAGGGATAGAGGACCCCCATTTTGGGGGGGGGGGTCTGGGCTCAGTGGGACCCCCCCAGTACCCCCTACTGGGACCCCTGGGCGGTGGGACCCCCCCAGTACAAATCCCATTGGGGAGGGGGGAGGCTGGGATCGGTGGGAGGGCTGCGGACCCCCCCCCAATACCCCCAGGGATAGGGGATCCCTATTTTGGGGGGGGTCTGGGCATGGTGGGACCCCCCTACACACCCCCTATTGGGACCCCCCGGGCTGTGGGACCCCCCCCAATAGGATCCTATTGGGGTGGGGGGAGACTGGGCTCGGTGGGAGGGCTGTGGACCCCCCCCAATACCCCCAGGGATAGAGGACCCCCATTTTTGGGGGGGTCTGGGCTCAGTGGGAGGGCTGCGGACCCCCCCCAATACCCCCAGCAATACGGGACCCCCATTTTGGGGGGGGCAGGGCCCGGCGGGACCTGCCCCCCCCCCAGCAATACCTCCCCCTTCCCCCACCCTATTAGAGGGGGGGGTCCTCACCCAAATCCCCCCCCCCTCCAGCAGGTCGCCTCCCACTGCCACCTCCAGCACTCATCCTCCGGCCGCCCCTCGCCCCCCCCTCTCCCCGAGGAGCCCCCAGCCCTGCAGCACGCCCCGGGGGGGCTTTCCAGCTGCCCCCCGGCGACCCCTTCCCCCAGGCCACCCCGGTGGCTTGGCTGGGGGGCTCCGGGCTGGCCCTGGCCCTGCTGTGCGACCCCCGGGACAACCTGGCTCTGGCCGAGACCACCCTGAGGCTCCTGGCCCCCCGCCTGCTGGCCGCCCTGCGCCCCCCGGCCCCCCCGGCCGCCCGGGGGTCCTGCTGCGCCCCGATGCCGCCGACCTGCTGCTGGAGCGGCTCCTGCCCCGAGGGCAGCTCCTCTTCCTCACGCAGGCCTTCCTCCAGGCCGGGGAGAGGGGGGCGCGCCGCTGAGGTGGACCCCCACACACACACACACCCCCCATGGGGTGTGGTTTTTGGGGGGAAAAAGGGGGATGGGGGCACAGAGGGGTGCAGAGGGAATAAAGGTATGTGCTGGGGAGTGGTTGTTGGGGGTTTAATTGGGGAGGGTTGCGGGGGGGGTCATGGGGATGGGATGGGGTTGGGGTTGGGGAGGGGAATGGGATGGGGTTGGGATTGGGATGGGGTTGGGGATGGGATAGGAATGGGATGGGGATGGGGATGGAAGGGGAATGGGGATGGGATTAGGGATGTGAATGGGATGGAGATGGGATTAGGGATGGGATGGGGATGGGATTAGGGATGGGATTGGGATGGGAGGGGGATGGGATTAGGGCTGGAGATAGGATGGGGATGGGATTGGGGATGGAAGGGGAATGGGGTTGGGATGGGATTATGGATGGGATTAGGGATGGGATTGGGATGGGGATGGAAGGGAAATGGGGATTGGATGGGATTGGGGGTGGGATTAGGGATTGGGGTTGGGGATGGGGTTGGGTGGGATGGGAAGGGGATGGGGTTGGGATGGGATGGGATGGGATGGGATGGAAGGGAATGGGGATGGGATTAGGGATGGAGATAGGATGGGGATGGGATGGTGATGGGATTGGGATGGGATTGGGGATGGAAGGGAATGGGGATGGGGTTATGGATGGGATTAGGGATTGGGTTGGGATGGGGATGGAGGATTAGGGATGGGATTAGGGATGGATGGGGGATGGGATTGGGGATGGAAGGGGGAATGGGGGGGGCACAGCTGGGCGCGTTGGGGAATAAAGGTTGGGCTGGGGAATGGTTGTTGGGGGTTTAATGGGGGGGGTCGGGGTGGGGTGGGGGGGGTGAGAGTGGTGGGATAGGATTAGAGATGGGATGGGATTAGGGATGGGATTGGGATGGGGATGGAAGGGAAATGGGGAGGATGGGATTAGGATGGGATGGGATGGGGATGGGATTAGGGATGGGGATGGGATTGGGATGCGATGGGGATGGGATGGGGACGGGGATGGGATGGGATTTTGAATGGGATGGGGTGGGATTGGGATGGGGATAGAGTGGAATGGGGATGGGATGGGGATGGGATAGGGATACAACAGACGGGATAGAATAGGACAGAACACTTGGGTGGGGTTGCACAGACCCTATGGATCCCACGCCCCCCCCCAGCACCTCGGGGCTCCCCAGGGCCGGGCACATTCCCGAGGACATCATCAGGGGGCACCCGGGGGGGGGCTGCGGGGCTCTGCCCACCCTGGGGGGGGGCAGCACCGTGGGTGCCCCCAGCACCGGGACCTCCCCGGCCCACACTGGGGGGGGCTGGGGGCTGCACACATGGGGGGGGGGGGTCCTGGGGGGGTGGCTGATTGGGGACGGGGGCGCACGGAGATGGGGGCACAGCATCGGGGGGCCCAGCGGATGTTTAATTGGATTTAATTGGGGGCAAATGGGCACCGCCTGCCTCACCCCGGGTTTGGGGGGGGGGGTCTCTCAGGGCCCCCCCAGGCCCCGCTTGCAGATCCAGAGGAAGGGGATGTTGCAGTTGTGGTCGTTCCAGAGCCCGGTGCCCACCGGGGTGGATCTGGGCGCACCCCTCGCGGCCCTGCTGCCCGTGCTGCTGCCGGTCCGGCTGCCCCGGCGCCCAAAAGCTGGGGGCACAGCAGGTCGGGGGGGGGGTCCCAGCAGGGTCCTGTGCCCCCCCCCCCAGATCCCTGCCGCCCCCCGACCTGTTGGCCGGGCTGTACACGGTGCCGTCCACCCAGCGCCAGGTGTCGTTGGGGCCGCCGTCCTCCAGCCCGATCCAGTAAGAGCCCCCCCGCGACTCCCGCGCCAGGAACTCCTGCAAGGAGGGCTCAGGGGGGGGCAGGGGGAAAGTGGGGGGGTCGGGGGGGTAAATGGGGCACAGGGGGGGCGAATGGGGGCACAGGGGGCAGGGGGCTCATGGGGCAACAGGGGGGCAAATGGCACAGGGGGGCACATGGGGTAGGGGGTGCAGGGGGCAGGAAGGCACAGGCAGGGGGGTGCATGGGGTGGGGGGCACAGGGGGCAGGGGGGTGCATGGGGTGGTGGGTGCAGGGGATGGGGGGGTACATGGGGCAAGGGGGGCGAATGGCACAGGGGGGCACAAGGGGCAAGGGGGTGCATGGGGAAGGGGGTGCAGGGGGCAGAGGGGTACATGGGGCAGGAAGGCACGGGCAGGGGGGTGCACGGGGTGGGGGGTGCAGGGGGCACAGGGGGCACGGGGTGCATGGGGCAGGGGGGGGCGAATGGCACAGGGGGTGCATGGGGCAGGGGGTGCAGGGACAGAGGGGTACATGGGGCAGGAAGGCACAGGTAGGGGGGTAGATGGGGTATGGGGTACATGGGGTGGGGAGGCACAGGGGGCAGGGAGGCACATGGGGCAGGGGGGTGCATGGGGCAGGAGGGGCAAATGGCACGGGGGGTGCATGGGGCAGGGGGTACAGGGGACAGAGGGGTACGTGGGGCAGGAAAGCATGGGCAGGGGGTGCATGGGGCAAGGGGGGCGAATGGCAGGGGGATCACAAGGTGCAGGGGGGGCGCATGGGGCAGGGGGGTATATGGGGTCAGGGGGCACAGGGGCACGGGGGTGCATGGGGCAGGGAGGTCAAATGGCACGGGGGGTGCATGGGGCAGGGGGTGCATGGGGCACAGGGGGCAGGGGCAGGGGGTGCCCGGGGGTGTCCGCAGGGCGCAGCCACCCCCCCCAGCTCCCACCTGCTCGTCCCAGCTGGTGATGGAGGTGAGCTGCGCCTGCCGGGACAGGCAGAACTCCCTCGCCTCGCGCCAGGGCTTCTTGCCCCAGGAGAAGTAATAAATCCTCCCCCCATGGTACCGCCAGCCCAGCCCCAGCCCCTGCAGCCAGCGCCCTGGGGACAGCCGGGGGGGGCTCGCTGCAGCCGGGCCGGGGGGCGCACGGGGGGCACACGGGGGGCACAGCCCTGCCCCGACCCCATGGGGTCTGTCCCCACGTCCCCACATCTCCACGTTACCCAAAGCGTCCCTGCGCCTCTGTGCCACCTCGGGGCTGTCACCGGGGCTCCGTGTGCCTGGGGGGGGGACAGCAGGGACAGGAGCCTGGCACAGCCCTGCCCGCGCCCCCCCTGCCACCAGCCACACTCACCCTCGGGGCTGGGCAGGGGTCCCAGCACCTCCAGCTCTGCCCGTGCCACCCGCAGCTCCGCGCGGTCCCGTGCGCCTGGGGAGGGCAAGGGGGGGGTCAGGGCAGCCCCAGCCTCCCTCCTGCCCCCCAAAAAAGGGTGAGGGTCCCCAGCCTGGTTGTGCTTACGCAGGGTGGCCACGGCCGCCAGGGCAGCCCCCAGGGCCAGGAGGGTCGCCAAGCCCGCGGCCAGCAGAGTGCCCAAAACCCGGCGGGATGGGGGTGGCCGGGTCCCCAAATCCAGAGCTGCGGAGAGACGGCAAAGGGACCCTCAGCGGGGGCTGAGCGGGACCCCCAGGACCTGCACCCCGGGGGTCCCAGCCCCACGGAGGAGCCGCGGGGTCGGGGTGCTCACCGCGGGGGTAGCGGATCTGGAGGTTCTCGTACAGGTCCGGCCCCTCGCTGCCCATCCTGCTGCCCCCCATGCCCCCCGACGCTTCCTCCCCGAGCCCCGCAGCGGCAGCCGAAGCAACCGAAAGTGCCAGGAAAGGGAAGAAGATACCGGGGGGGGGGGGCTGCGTGGGGTGCCACCGCCCAGGCTGGACAGGGATTCCCCCGTCCCAATGGGGTCAGGCCTCCACGCAGGGTTTGGGGACACCCCACGGGGACACCCCGCATGGGGGATCCCTGTCCCGCACCCCACGGCCAGCCCTGGGCTGCGGGGACCCGCAGGTGGCTCCCCTGGGGCACATCTGGCTCGTGGGGATGGCACGGGGGGGGGTCAGCCACAGCCTTGGCCACGCTCCCGAGCACCCCCCCCGGCGCAGCCCTGTTCCGCTTTTTGCCCTCAGATGCAGAACCGGGTTCGGGAAACAGCGGGGGAAGGCTGGGGGGGTGGGGGGGGGCGGGTTCTGGGGCCGTTTCCTGGGCTCAGCACCCCCGGTGTCCCCCCCCCAGCACAGCCCTCGCCCCGTGCGCTCCTCCCCGTGTGCCCCACACCTCGCTGTGGGTGCCCCGGATGAGTTATTTCACAGCTTTCTGGGTGTTAATTTTTTTTTTTTTAATTATTATTTTGTTTTCTGTGTGTTTTTTTTTGTTTGTTTTTGTTTCGGCCCCAACAATCGTGGATGGATCTGCAAGATGCGGCACTGCCCCGGCACGGGGATGATCCGGGGACGCGATTCCCCCACCCGCCTGCAGCCCCTCGCCAGGCTCAGCCCCAGTGGCCCTACTGGGATGAACTGGGAGCCCTCATCCCCCCCCCAGGCTGCTCCTGCACAGGGCTGAGGCCCCCCATGGGATGAGGGGTCCTGGACTCAGCACCCCCAAGGAGCTCCTGGGGGCCAGGAGGGTTTGGTCCCTGCTGCTGCAGGGGTCCTGGATTCGATGATCCCTGGGGGTCCCTTCCAGCTCGGGGGGTTTTATGGCCTTGGTGCTTGGTGCTGGTGGGGGTCTCATGGGGAGCAGGGGGAGGTCGGGGTGGGGTGGCTGAAAGCAGCAGCACAAAACCCGCTGGGTGCACCCAGAGCAGCTCAGCACAATGTGGCACGGCCCGAAATGAGGGATGGGGTCACCGGCTGCACCCCTGGGTTATGGGGTCAGACACCATCCCACCACCACCACCAGCACCACCAGCACCACCAGTACCACCAGTACCACCAGTACCACCAGTACCAGCTGGGCGAGCAAAGGCAGAAAGCGAGGCCTTCTCCTGTCCACTTACTCACGTAGCGTTTCTCCTCGTTATGACTACACAACCACCCCGGAATGCAGAAATTTGGTTCTCTACTGCAAAAACACAACTTCATTTCTCACAGAATGGGCTGAAATTGCACCAGGGGAGGTTTGGGTTGGATATTGGGAAGAAATTCATTACTGGAAGGGTTGTGGGGCACTGGGATGGGCCTGCCCGGGGAGGCGGGTGAGGTATTTAGGAGACATTTGGATGCAGAGCTCGGTGATGTGGGGCAGTGCAGGGCTGGGTAGGGTTGGGTCAGGGGCTGGGCTGGGGGATTTTGGGGTCTCCTCCAACCTGGGTGGCTCTGGGATTCTGGAATTTTGGGGGATTCTGGAATTTTGGGATTCGGGATTCTGCGATTTTGTGACTCTGTGACTGTGGGATTCCATGATTTTGTGACTCTGGGGTTCCATGATTTTGGGATTCTGTGACTCTGGGGTTTTGTGACTGTGTTTTTGGGGTTTTACACCGATTTGGGCTCTGTTTCTTGGCAGCACAGAGGCGCTGCAGACGCCCCCCCCCCCCCCCCGCGCCCCTCTCAAAATGGCGGCCGCGGGGTCCCCCTCGCAGCCTGCCCGCACCCAACATGGCCGCCACCCGGCCGGGCGGGCGTCACCGGGCCGGGCCGCGCCCCTCTCCAAAATGGCCTCCCCCAGGCGCATCGCCCTCACCCAAGATGGCGGAACGGCGGGGGCCAAAGACACCGGTGCCCGCTTCCAAGATGGCGGCCGCAGCTTCAGCCGCGGGCGGGCCCTGGCTCCGGGCCTCCCCGCCACGCACCGGGGCGGAGCGGGAGAAACCGAAAGTGGCGGCGGGCGCGGGGCCGGCACCGGGAGCGGGAGGGGCGGCGGGGGCGGGGCCCGCTGGGAGCCCCCACACAGGGCCAGGCCAGGCCGGGCGCCCCCCGCCGGGCCAGGCCGGGCCGGGCCGGGCCGGGCCGGGGGAGCTCCCCCGGTGCCCCCCCCGGTTCCCCGGTCCCGGCCATGTCGCGGCTGGAGGCGGCGGCCAACGTGGCGCTGCGGGTGCCGGCGCTGGCGCTGCTGGACGCGCTGTACCGCTGGGACGCGGCGGGGCCCGGCCCGCTGCCGGTCCTGCCCGGGGCCGCCTCCTGCCTCGGTGAGGGCCGCGGGGGGGGGGCAGGGAGGGGGGGGACACCGGGACCGGTACCGGGGAGCCCGGGGGGGGGGGGGTGGGAGCTCTGCCCCGTGCCCCCCACAGCCGCCCCGGTGCCAGGGGAGAGCCCCGGCACCCAGCGGGGTGGGGGTGGCACGGCCCCGGGGGGTGAAATTTTAGGAGGGGACGGGCAGAAAGCCCCAAAATGTTGGGAGAGGACAGGCAGAAAGCCCCAAACGCCCCAAAATTTTAGGAGGGGACGGGCAGAAAGCCCCAAACGCCCCAAAATTTTAGGAGGGGACGGGCAGAAAGCCCCAAACACCCGAAGATTTTAGGAGGGGATGGGCAGAAAGCTCCAAACGCCCCAAAATTTTAGGAGGGGACAGGCAGAAAGCCCCAAACACCTCAAAATTTTAGGAGGCGACGGGCAGAAAGCCCCAAACGCCCCAAAATGTTGGGAAGGGATGGGCAGAAAGCCCCAAACGCCTCAAAATTTTAGGAGGGGACAGGCAGAAAGCCCCAAACGCCCCAAAATTTTAGGAGGGGACAGGCAGAAAGCCCCAAACGCCCCAAAATTTTATGAGGGGATGGGCAGAAAGCCCCAAACGCCCCAAAATTTTATGAGGGGATGGGCAGAAAGCCCCAAACGCCCCAAAATTTTATGAGGGGATGGGCAGAAAGCCCCAAACACCTCAAAATTTTAGGAGGGGACGGGCAGAAAGCCCCAAAATTTTAGGAGGGGGACGGGCAGAAAGCTTGAAATGCCCCAAAATTTTAGGAGGGGACAGGCAGAAAGCCCCAAATGCCCCAAAACGTTGGGAAGGGATGGGCAGAAAGCCCCAAACGCCCCAAAATTTTAGGAGGGGACGGGCAGAAAGCCCCAAAATGTTGGGAGAGGACAGGCAGAAAGCCCCAAACGCCCCAAAATTTTAGGAGGGGATGGGCAGAAAGCCCCAAACGCCCCAAAATTTTAGGAGGGGATGGGCAGAAAGCCCCAAACGCCCCAAAATTTTAGGAGGGGATGGGCAGAAAGCCCCAAACGCCCCAAAATTTTGGGGAGGGGATGCGCAGAAAGCTCCAAATGCCCCAAAATTTTAGGAGGGGACAGGCAGAAAGCCCCAAACGCCCCAAAATTTTAGGAGGGGGACAGGCAGAAAGCCACAAACGCCCCAAAATTTTAGGAGGGGGACAGGCAGAAAGCCCCAAACACCTCAAAATTTTAGGAGGGGACGGGCAGAAAGCCCCAAACGCCCCAAAATTTTAGGAGGGGGATGGGCAGAAAGCCCCAAACGCCCCAAAATTTTAGGAGGGGGACAGGCAGAAAGCTCCAAATGCCCCAAAAATTTTAGGAGGGGATGGGCAGAAAGCTTGAAATGCCCCAAAATTTTAGGAGGCGACGGGCAGAAAGCCCCAAACGCCCCAAAATGTTGGGAGGGGACAGGCAGAAAGCCCCAAACGCCCCAAAATGTTGGGAGGGGACGGGCAGAAAGCCCCAAATGCCCCAAAATTTTAGGAGGGGACAGGCAGAAAGCCCCAAATGTCCCAAAATTTTATGCGGGGACAGGCAGAAAGCCCCAAACGCCCCAAAATTTTATGAGGGGATGGGCAGAAAGCCCCAAATGCCCCAAAATTTTAGAAGGGGATGGGCAGAAAGCCCCAAACGCCCCAAAATTTTAGGAGGGGATGGGCAGAAAGCCCCAAACGCCCCAAAATTTTAGGAGGGGACAGGTAGAAAGCCCCAAACGTCCCAAAATTTTAGGAGGGGACAGGCAGAAAGCTCTAAACGCCCCAAAATTTTAGGAGGGGGACAGGAAGAAAGCCCCAAACGCCCTAAAATTTTAGGCGGGGATGGGCAGAAAGCTTCAAATGCCCCAAAAAGTTGGGAGGGGACAAGCAGAAAGCCCCAAACGCCCCAAAATTTTAGGAGGGGACGGGCAGAAAGCCCCAAACGTCCCAAAATTTTAGGAGGGGACGGGCAGAAAGCCCCAAACGCCCCAAAATGTTGGGAGGGGATGGGCAGAAAGCTCCAAATGCCCCAAAAAGTTGGGAGGGGACTAGCAGAAAGCCCCAAACGCCCCAAAATTTTAGGAGGGGACAGGCAGAAAGCCCCAAACACCTCAAAATTTTAGGAGGGGACAGGCAGAAAGCCCCAAACGCCCCAAAATTTTAGAAGGGGATGGGCAGAAAGCCCCAAACGCCCCAAAATTTTAGGCGGGGATGGGCAGAAAGCCCCAAACGCCCCAAAATTTTAGGAGGGGACGGGCAGAAAGCCCCAAAATGTTGGGAGAGGACAGGCAGAAAGCCCCAAACGCCCCAAAACGTTGGGAGGGGACGGGCAGAAAGCCCCAAACGCCCCAAAATTTTAGGAGGGCATGGGCAGAAAGCCCCAAATGTCCCAAAATTTTAGGAGGGGGACGGGCAGAAAGCCCCAAATGCCCCAAAACGTTGGGAAGGGATGGGCAGAAAGCCCCAAACGCCCCAAAATTTTAGGAGGGGATGGGCAGAAAGCCCCAAACGCCCCAAAATTTTAGGAGGGGATGGGCAGAAAGCCCCAAACACCTCAAAATTTTAGGAGGGGATGGGCAGAAAGCCCCAAACGCCCCAAAATGTTGGGAGGGGACGGGCAGAAAGCCCCCAACGCCCCGAAATTTTAGGAGGGGATGGGCAGAAAGCCCCAAACGCCCCAAAATTTTAGGAGGGGACGGGCAGAAAGCCCCAAACGCCCCAAAATTTTATCCGGGGACGTGCAGAAAGCCCCGGCCGTGCCCGTCCCGTCCCGTGGCGGTGCTGGGGACACGGAGGGGACCCCCCCAGGGACCCCCCCCCAAATTATCGCTGTCCCCGTTGCCCCCCGCAGGCCACGCTCTGAGCCTGGTGCTGCTGCTGCTGCCGGTGCGCGCCCTGGTCCGGCTCTACCTGCACCTGCTCACGGCGCTGCTGCTCTGCGCGGGGCACCAGGCGGCCAGGTGAGGGGGGTACGGGGTCTGGGGGGGGGTTTTGGGGTCCCGGCGGGGGGGTTTTGGGGGTGCTGAGCCTCTCTCCGCGCAGTGAGTACGTGCGTCGGGAGCTGGAGCACGGCTTCCAGGGCGCTGTGTACAGCGACGCGGCCGCCTTCGGGCGCTTCGCCACGGCACTCGCAGGTGAGAGGGACCCCCCGGGACCCCCCCGGACCACCCAAAAGGGTGGGGAGAGGGTGCGGGATTGGGGACGGGGCGGAGGGTTTCGGGGACACGGCCAGGGGTTTGTCCCAGGGTCAGGGGGCTGCGGGGTCATGGGGGCTGCGGGGTCGGGTGTTTGTGGGGTCGGGTGTTTGTGGGGTCGGGTGTTTGTGGGGTCGGGGGTTTGCGGGGTCGGGGGGCTGCGGGGTCGGGGGGCTTACAGGGTTGGTGGGGCTGCAGGGTCATGGGGGCTGTGGGGTCAGGGTGCTACGGGGTCATGGGGGCTTACGGGGTTGTGGGGCTTACAAGGTCAGGGTGCTGCGGGGTCGTGGGTGCTGCGGGGTTGTGGGGCTGGGGGTCAGGGTGCTGCGGGGTCAGGTGTTTGCGGGGTCATGGGGGCTGCGGGGTTGGGGTGCTGCGGGGTCGTGGGGGCTGCGGGGTCAGGGTGTTGCGGGGTCGTGGGGGCTGCAGGGTCGTGGGGGCTGCCGGGTCGAGGTGCTGCAGGGTTGGGGGTTTGCGGGGTCGTGGGGGCTGCGGGGTCGTGGGGGCTGCGGGGTTGTGGGGCTGCGGGGTCAAGGTGCTGCGGGGTCGTGGGGGCTGCAGGGTCGGGGGGGCTGCGGGGTCGTGGGGCTTACGGGGTCGTGGGGGCTTGCGGGGTCGGTGGGGCTGCGGGGTCAGGGTGCTGCGGGGTCGGTGGGGCTGCGGGGTCGTGGGGGCTGTGGGGTCAGGGGGCTGCGGGGTTGTGGTGCTGCGGTGTCGGGGTGCTGCAGGGTTGTGGGGCTTACGGGGTCGTGGGGGCTGCGGGGTCAGGGTGCTGCGGGGTTGGTGGGGCTGCGGGGTCAGGGTGCTGCGGGGTCGTGGGGGCTGCGGGGTCAGGGTGCTGTGGGGTCATGGGGGCTGCAGCGTCAGGGGTGCTGCGGGGTTGTGGGGGCTGCGGGTTCGTGGGGCTGCAGGGTCAGGGGGCTGTGGGGTCGGGGTTCTGTGCAGGGTCAAGGGGCTGCGGGGTCAAGGGGCTGTGGGGTCAGGGTGCTGCGGGGTCGTGGGGCTGCAGGGTCAGGGTGCTGTGCGGGGTCGTGGGGCTGCGGGGTCGTGGGGGCTTACAGGGTCAGGGGGCTGCGGGGTCGTGGGGTCTGCGGGGTCGGAGGGGCTATGGGGTCAGGGTGCTGCAGGGTTGGGGGTGTGTGGGTTCGTGGGGGCTTACAGGGTCATGGGGCTTACAGGGTCAGGGTGCTGTGGGGTCGGTGGGGCTGCAGGGTCGTGGGATGCTGCGGGGTTGTGGGGCTGGGGGTCAGGGTGCTGCGGGGTCAGGTGTTTGCAGGGTCGGGGTGCTGCGGGGTCGTGGGGGCTGCGGGGTCGTGGGGGCTGCGGGGTCAGGGGTGCTGTGGGGTCGGGGTGCTGCGGGGTCAGGGGGCTTACGGGGTCGTGGTGCTGCGGGGTCAGGATGCTGACCCCCCCCCGTCCCCCCCCCAGCCCAGGTGTGTGTGTGCACTCTCTGCACGCTCCTGCTGCGGCCCCGCCAGGCCTGGCTGTTCTCCGCCCCGCTGCTGCCCGTGCTGGCCCGGCTCTGCGGGGTCCCGCTGCGGGTTCTGCCCCTCGCCAACACCCTGGCGGCCGCCTGCAGCAGCGCGGAGCTGCTCTACCTGCTGGGGTCCCACCTCCTCGGCCCCTTCCAGCTGGCTGCCGCCGCCTGCCGCGAGCTCATGCAGGTACCGGGGGGCTGCGGACCCCCTAACGTGACCGTCCCCAACCCGCCACCACCCCTCGCCCCCCTGTACGTGGGGCAGCCCCCTCCCCGCTGAGCCGCGCTGCCCCGCAGGCCATGGAGGTGTACCGGGTGCTGGCGCTGGGGGTGTCCCTGTGGGGCCAGCTGGGCGTCCCCCTCCTCTTCCTCGTTTTCTGGCTGGTGCTCTTCTCCCTGCGCCTCTCCGCCTTCCTCGCCTCCTCCGGCAGCGCCGTGGCCCAGCAGGGGCTGCTCTTCGTCCTGCTCAGCAGGTGGGTGCTGGCGGTGCTCAGCCTTCCTCCCTCCTGGCCTCAGAACGAGGAGGAGGAGGAGGAAGGAGGAGGAAGGTGAGGGGTGCTGAGCCCGGCTCCCCCCGCAGCGTGGCCGAGTGCTGCAGCACGCCCTATTCCCTCGTGGGGCTCACCTTCACCGTCTCCTACCTGGCCCTGGGCGTGCTCAACCTCTGCAAGTTTTACCTGCTGGGCTTCGGAGCCTTCCACAACGGCAACGTCATGCACCGGTCAGCACCGGGGGGGCTACCGGGGGGGTTGCAGCGGGCGGGGGGCGTCCCCTGTCCCAGCCCTGCATGGGACAAGGGGGTCAGGAGCGATCCCGGGGCATCCAAAATGGGATGGGGACAGCCCCGGGGTGTGGAGACCCCCGTCCTCACCCCCTGTTTGTGGCAGGGGGGTGACGGAGGGGGTGACGCTGCTGCTGCTGGCGCTGCAGACGGGGCTGCTGGACCTGCAGGTCCTGCAGCGGACCTTCCTCCTCAGCATCATCCTCTTCATCGTCGTCACCTCCACGCTGCAGTCCATGATCGAGATCGCCGACCCCATCGTGCTGGCGCTGGGGGCTTCCCGAAACAGGTACCGGGCACCCGGGGGTGGGTGGGCAGCAGGAGGCAGCCCGGTGGCAGAGGGTGCTGCTGGGGGGTGCCTGGAGAGGGGAGACCCCCCCGGCTGAGCTGTGCCCCCCCCCCAGGAGCCTCTGGAAGCATTTTCGGGGTGTCAGCATGTGCCTCTTCCTGCTGGTCTTCCCCTGCTTCATGGCCTACAAGATCGCCCACTTCTTCCACCTGGATTTTTGGCTGCTCATCCTGGTCTCCAGCTGCATGCTCACCTCGCTGCAGGTACGGGGGGGCCCCCCTTGCTTCTGGGGGGGTCGCACATCCCCTCCCACAGCCCCAGGAGCTCCTGGAAGCTGGGTTTCCCTGGGGTGCTGGAGCACGGCGGTGTGCCAGGCATGCCCGTGGTGCTGGGGGGGTGTTTGGGCGTGCTGCGCCCACCCAGCAGCACCCAATGTGTCCCCCCCCCCAGGTGCTGGGCACCCTGTTCATTTACGGGCTGTTCGTGGTGGAGCTGCTGCAGGCCACGCCGCTGGAGCGCATGGACGAGATCATTTACGGCGTCACCGCCATCAGCCGCGTGCTGGAGTTTTTGGTGGCCCTGTGCGTGGTGGCTTACGGCAGCTGGGAGTCCCTGGTGGGCGAGTGGAGTTGGGTGGGGGTCTCGGTCATCGTCCTGCACTCCTACTGCAACGTCTGGCTGCGCGCCCGGGCGGGCTGGAGGAGTTTCCTGCTGCGCCGCCAGGCTGCCCAAAAAATCAGCTCCCTGCCCCGCGCCACCCGCGCCCAGCTGCGGGACCACGACGACGTCTGCGCCATCTGCTTCCAGGTGAGCCCCCCCCGGCACCCTAAATGGGGTCCGGAGGAGCCCCCCACCCTGGGGTGCGTGCCACCAGGTGATGTCCCCCCCCCCGTGTGCCCGCAGGACATGCAGGTGGCCGTCGTCACCCCCTGCGGTCACTTCTTCCACGGCGCCTGCCTCCGCAAGTGGCTCTACGTGCAGGACACGTGCCCCATGTGCCACCAGGGGGTCGCCCCCGCGGCCCCCCAGGACGATGCCGGCAGCGGGATGGGGACGCAGGAGGGGGCAGCCCCCGAAGACGAGGGGCTGGAGGACGCGGGACCCCCGGCACGGCCCCAGGAGGATGAGCCCCCCCCTGGGGACAGCGTGCCAACAGGCCCAGGGGCCAGCAGGGCTGGTGCCTGCAGCCCTGAGCGGGGTGAAGAAGCGGCGGGGGCCCCCCCACAGCCCCCCAGGGTGCCCCCCAGCACGGACTCGCAGCAGCTGCTGCCCCCCCCTGCCAGCCCCGACCCCGCTGTGGGGGACAGTGGGGACAGCCACAGTGGGCACCAGCCCTCCTAGCACCCCCCCTCCCCATCCCATCCCCTCCTGCAGCCCCCTGGGCACCCCCCCCCCACCAGCAGCCCCCAGTGCCGGGGGGGGGCTCCAGGCCCCCAGGGTTGGGGTCTCTCTGCGGGGTGCAGGGGCTGGGCCCAGGCTGTGCCCCAGGGACAGATTTTTGCAATAAATTTGGAGCTGAAGCTGCTGTGCCCCCCCTGCGCCCCCCCCCCAGGACCTCAATGGAGTGAGGGCTGGGGCTGCATCCAGCCCTGCGTGCTGGGGGGGGCGCAGGGTGGGGGTCTGCCTGGTGTGGGGGGGGGGCATGGCTGGGTGTGGGGGGGTGCTGGGCTTGGCATGGGGCTGGTGGGGGGCTGGCACAGGGCGGGGGGGGGCTTGGTGGGGGGCTGGACACCCCCAGCCCCCTCCCAGCCCTGCTGCCAACCCCATTTCCCCAGTGCCATGCTGGGGGGGGGGCGTGGGGGCCCCTCTGTTCCCAAAAGGGGATTGGGAGGGGGGCACTGAGCCCTGCTGGGGGGGTGCTCAGCCCCACTGGGGCTGGGGGGGGGCCTTTTGGGGGCACGCAGCCCCTCTGCAGCCCGGCGGGGGAGGCAGGGAAGGCCCCCAAAGGGCCGGGGTCCCTGGGGAGGAGGTAAATGTGCCCCCCCCCCCCCCCCTTCCAGCTCGGCCCCACCCCGCACTTACCCTAAGGAGGGTGACGCAGCGTCCCGGGGGGGCCCTGAGCATCCCATTAGCCGGGGGGGGGGAGGGAGAAGCAGCCATAAAACCCCTCGGGGGGAGCCTCCCTCCCCCCCCCTGAATGCCCCCCCCAGCCCTGCACCACCACCTCGACCCCCAAACCCCCCCCCCCCCCCGTGCCAGGAATGGGGTTCCCTGGTGGAGAAACCCGGTGTGCCCCCCCCGGGTGTGCCCCCCCCCGGGCATGGCTCCGAGAGTGCTGCCTGGAAGTGGGAGAGGCTGTGGGGGGGGGGGGGCACAGGGCTGGGGTCCCCTGGGTGCTGCCCCCCCTGGGATCCCAGCACCGGCAGCGTAATGGGGGTGGGGGGAGCACCAAGGCGGCCCCCCCCCCGGGGCTGGGGGGGGTGCCCAGGGGTGGGGGGGTGCTCGGTGGGCTCAGCCCCCCCGGGGGGGTCCCTGCAGAGCCCTGGTGCAGAGGCTGTGAGGGGAGCGGGGGCTGCGGGACACCAATGACCCCCCCCCCCCGACCCCCCCGGGGCTGTCCCCTCCCAGTTTGTGGTGGGTGCTCATTTGGGGTCGCTTTGGGGTGTCCAAGGGGCTCTTTTGGGGTCAGTGTCAGGGATGTAGGGGATACAACGAGGGGCACTGGGGGCCCTCAGGAGGCAGGGGGGGTCATTGGGGTCTCCTGGGGTCCACCCAGGGTCTCTGTGGGGCACCAGGCGATGCGGGGGGGGGTCCCTGGGGGATGTCTCCTGGTGGGGATCCCACAGTGCCTCAGGGGTCACCCCGGGACATCTGGAAGGCCACGTTCGGGGCTTTTTGGGGTGAATCGCGGGATGCAGTGGTGTCACTCTGGGGCATCTATGGGAAGAGTTTGGGGTCGTTTTGGGGTGTCTCAGGGGATGCAGTGGGGTCACTCTGGGGCATTCATGGGACCAGTTTGGTGTCCTTTAGAGGTGTCTTGGGGGATGCAGTGGGGTCGCTCTGCAGCATCCCTGGGAGCATTTTGGGGTCCTTTTTGGGTTATCTTGGGGGATGCAGTGGGGTCACTCCGGGACATCTGCGGGACCAGTTTGGGGTCCTTCTGGGGTGTCTCAGGGGATGCAGTGGGGTCACTCTGGGGCATTCATGGGAAGAGTTTGGGATCTTTTCGGGGTGTCTCAGGAGATGCAGTGGGGTCACTTTGGGGCATCCATGGGAAGAGTTTGGGATCCTTCTGGGGTGTCTCAGGGGATGCAGTAAGGTCACTTTGGGGCATCTGCAGGACCAGTTTGGGGTCCTTCTGGGTTATCTTGGGGGATGCAGTGGGGTCACTCTGGGGCATTCATGGGACTGGTTTGGGATCTTTTTGGGGTGTCTCAAGGGATGCAGTGGGGTCACTCTAGGACATCTGCAGAACCAGTTTGGGTGTCTTTGGGGATGTCTTGGGGGGTGCAGTGGGACACTCTGCAGCATCCCTGGGAGCAGTTTGGGGTCCTTTTTGGGTGTCTTGTGGCAATGCAGTGGGGTCTCTCTGGGGCATCTGCAGGACCAGTTTGGGGTCCTTCTCGGTTATCTTGGGGGATGCAGAAAGATCAGTCTGGGGCATTCATGGGACTGGTTTGGGATCTTTTTGGGGTGTCTTGGAAGATGCAGCAGGGTCACTCCGGGACATCTGTGGGACCAGTTTGGGGTCCTTCTGGGGTGTCTCAGGGGATGCAGTGGGGTCACTCTGGGGCATTCATGGGACTGGTTTAGGATCTTTTTGGGGTGTCTCGGGGGATGCAGCAGGGTCACTCTGGGGTATCCCTAGGAGCATTTTAGGGTCCTTTTTGGGTGTCTTGTGGCAATGCAGTGGGGTCACTCCGGGGCATCTGCAGGACCAGTTTGGGTGTCTTTGGGGATGTCTCGGGGGGTGCAGTGGGGTCACTCTGGGGCATTGCATGGGAGCAGTTTGGGATACTTTAGGGGTGTCTTGGGGGATGTAGTGGGGTCAATCTGGGCCATTCATGGGACTGGTTTGGGATCTTTTTGGGGTGTCTCAGGGGATGCACCAGGGTCACTCTGGGGCATCTGCAGGACTAGCTTGGGGTCCTTCTGGGGTGTCTCAGGGGATGCAGTGGGGTCGCTCTGCAGCATCCCTGGGAGCATTTTGGGGTCCTTCTGGGGTGTCTCGGGGGGTGAATTGGGGTCACTCTGTGACATCCCTGGGGGCATTTTGGGGTCCTTTTGGGGTGTCTCAGGGGATGCAGTGGGGTCGCTCTGGGGCATTCATGGGACTGGTTTGGGATCTTTTTGGGGTGTCTCGGGAGATGCAGCAGGGTCACTCTGGGGCATCTGCAGGACCAGTTTGGTGCCATTTCGGGGTGTCTCAGGGGATGCAGTGTGGTCACTCTGCGACACCCCCAGGAGCATTTTGGGGTCCTTTTGGGGTTATCTTGGTGGATGCAGTGAGGTCATTCTGGGGCATTCATGGGAATGCTTTGGAGTCCTTTTGGGGTGTCTCAGGGGATGCAGTGGGGTCACTCTGTGGCATCCCCAGGAGCATCTTGGGGTCCTTTTTGGGTGTCTTGTGGCAATGCAGTGGGGTCACTTTGGGGCATCTGCAGAACCAGTTTGGGGTCCTTCTGGGGTGTCTTGGGGGATGTGGTGGGCTCATTCTGCAGCATCCCCGGGGGCACTTTGGGGTCCTTTTTGGGTGTCTCAGGGGATGCAGTAAGGTCACTCTGGGGCATCTGCAGGGCCAGTTTGGGGTCCTTCTGGGTTATCTTGGGGGATGCAGTGGGGTCACTCTGGGGCATTCATGGGACTGGTTTGGGATCTTTTTGGGGTGTCTCAAGGGATGCAGTGGGGTCACTCCAGGACATTCATGGGAGCAGTTTGGGGTCCTTTCGGGATGTCTTGGGACGATGCAGCGGGGTCACTCTGCGACACCCCCAGGAGCACTTTTGGGTCCTTTCGGGGCATCTCACAGGTGCAGCGGTGCCACCCACCAGCGCACCCCCGCGCCCTCCCCAGGCTCCCAACCACGACCACCCCCCTACCCCCAGCTCCCCCCCGGTCGCCCCCCGGGTCCCCCCCGGCGCCGTCCTCGGCGGCGCTGCCCGCGGAGCCCCTCGGCGGCTCGGGGAGGGGCCGCTCCTCCCCGGAATGATGTCAGCCTGCCCGGCCGCGGCCCCCGCCTCCCCCGGCGGCTCCGGCCCTGCCTCCCCGGGGAGGCGGCGGCGGCGGCGGCGGCGGCGGCGGCATGGCCCGTGCCGGCGGGGCGGGGGGGCCGCGGCGGCGGGTGCTGGTGCTGATGGTGCTGGTGGCGGCGGCGGGGCGCAGGGGTCGAGGAGGAGGAGGAGGAGGAGGAGGAGGAAGGCGGCGGGGCGGGGGGGGCGCCCCCGCCGGGCTCCCGCCGCCCCCGGTTCCCCCCCCCCCCGGCCGCCCGTTGCTGCTGCTGATGCCGCTGCCGCCGCTGCCGTCGCCGCCGCCCCCCCGCACTGCGCCCACCGCCGCCGCCGCCGCCTCCCGGCCGGTAACGAGCCCCCGCCCCGGGTCGCGCCTGCCCCCTCCCGCAGCCCTCCTCCTCCTCCTCCTCCTCCTCCTCCCTCCCTCCCCCTCGCCCCGCATCCCTCCTCCAGCCCCCCCGAGCCTCCCCCCAGCCCTCCCTCCACTCCTCCCCCCAGCCTTCCTCCCTCCCTCCCTCCCCTCCTCTGCCTCTCCCCCCCCCCCCCCCATCCTTCCCTCCACTCCTCCTCCTTTCCCCTCCCCATCCCTCCTCCCCCCCCCCACCTTTCCCCGCCGCCCCCCGCCCCTTTCCCCTCCCGGTCCCCGCACTTGGGCTCCTCCGTCTCCAACTTCTCCGGCCCTGCCTCCGCCCCCCCGACCCCCCCGGTCCCCCCCCCCCCAGGCTCCCCTCTCTGCCGGCCCCCCAGCAGCCTCAGATGCCGCTTCCCCGGCGGCCGGGACGGCGGCGCCCGGCACCTGCCCGGCTCTGAGCGCAGCGCCCCGGAGGAGGTGGTTTTTGGGGAGGGGGTCGCAAGTTGGGGGCGGCCGCTGAGCCCCCTGCCATGTTCTCCGTGCAGGAGGCGCTGCCCCGGGGGGGGCTGCCCATGAAGGAAGAGCCGCTGACGGCCGGGCTGCCCTCGGTGAGGTGGCTGCAGGGCACCGGCATCCTGGACGCCAGCACGGCGGCGCAGAGGTAAGGGGACGGCGGCGCAGAGGGCACCCCAAACAAACACCACGGGCACCCCAAACACCACGGGCACCCCGGGCTCCACGAGCATCCCGGGCTCCGTGGGCATTCCCAGCACCGTGGGTACCCCAAACACCACGGGCATCCCGGGCTCCGTGGGCATCCCAAACACCCTGGGTACCCCAAGCTCCATGAGCATCCCCGGCACCATGAGCATCCCAGGCTCCATGGGCATCCTAAACACCAAGGGCACCCCAAACAACCCCAAACTCCACGGGCACCCCGGGCTCCGTGAGCTCTGTGGGCTCTGTGAGCATCCCGGCTGCCCCCAGCAGCCCGGGTACCACCAGCACCCCGAGCACCCCGTGCGCCACAAGCACCCCGCACCCTACAGGCACACCCTGCACGCTCCGAGCACCCCAGGCACCCAACCCCCTCAGCAGCCCGGGTGCTTTGGGCATCCCTAGTGCCCGCTGGGGACTTTGGGCATCCCAAGTGCCCCCCACACCCTGGGCTCCCCAGGCCTCGCAGGTTATCCAGACCCCTGAGTTCCTTGGGTACCGCGGGGACCCCCAGGGACCTCAGCAGCACCCCAAATCTGTCACCCCACACGTGCCAGGCTGGTCGCCCCGTGCTGGGAGGGCTGGCAGGTCCCGCAGCGGGGCAGGTGCTGCTGCCAGAGCTGCGAGGGGCTCGTGCCGAGCTGCTGCTGCATGTCTTGGGGTGTCTTGGGGTCGGACCCGCACCCTGCGCCCCGGCTGTAGGGCAGGGCTGGCGGCGGTGCCTTCCCCTGCTCCTGGGCAGGGCTGGTGGCATCGGCCGGGCGAGACCCCGCTCACACAGCCTGCACAGCCCCCTGTGCCCTGCCTCACCCTCTGCGTGCCCTGTATGTCCCTGTCCCTGTCCCCTGCCCTCCCTGTCCCCGTCCCCTGCCCTCCCTGTGGGGCTCCCCGTGCTCCACCCCGTCCCCATGGGTGCACAAAGCTCCCCTGCCCTTCCCCAGCCCCACACCCAGAGGGGTCCCGGCAGTGGCAGGGGGACACCTCCACCCCTGTCCCCAGTGCCCCTGCTCCTGCTGTCCCCATGGGCTGGGGGGCTCGGTCCTGGGGTGCCGTGCTTGCGGCGTGCTGCGGCGCTGCCTGGGGGTGCCACGGGGTGCCGGGGGGTGCCGGGGGCCCTGGGACAGCCTGGACGCAGCCCAGTGAGGGTGTGGGCGCTGCCACCCCACTGCCCCTGCCCCGTGTCCCCTCCCAGCCAGGGACACTGGGGCTGGGCTGCGTTGGAAGCCCTGGGGTCTCCCCCGGGACCCCCCCCAGCTGCTGCACTCGCAGACGCTCCAGGGTGCTGGAAAACTGCAGCGATCCTACTGCGCCCCCCCAAAAACCACCCGGCCCCCGCTGCACCCCAGCAGAGGGGCTGCACCGGGGGGGGCTGGCCCAGCCCCGGGAGGTGGGGAGGGGGCTGCAGAGGGGGGTGAGAGCCGGGGCGCAGGGAGGGGCTGGGCATTGTGCACCCAGAAACTTCCCTGTGCCCCGGTGTGGTGGGGGGGCAGGCGGATGACATCCGTCCCCTGCCACCATCCTGCAGCACCTCGCAGCCCCGCTCCCCACGTGCTGCCCGCGAGCAGCCTCGGGCACATCCCGGGGGTGACTTTTAGGGTCGGGGTCCCGGGGACAAGCCCGCGCCCCGTGCCTCGGCTCCCCGGGCTCCCCCCCCAACCCTCCCGCAGCCCGAGCGCGGAGCCGGGGGCTGCGTAATTGCGCGGTGCCCCCTGTTCCTGGAGGATCGGTGAGTGGAAGATGTTGCTTTCCTGTAACAGACATTCGCTGGGCTCATTTGCTAGGAAATGCTCTGATTTCCTTTAATAATTAATGGCAGCCGGGCTCGGCTCTCGGAGCGCCGGGGTCTCGGCAGCGCTGGGAGCAGAGATGCAGCTATTACCCGGCCGGCAGCCCAAGGGCCCCCCCCCCCGCTCCCCCCCGCTGCACTTTAGGGCCAAAAAAGCCTGGGGGAGGCGGAGGGGAATTAAAAGGCCGAGGCTCGCTGCAGCTGCCCTGCTGCTGGGGCCGTGCCACCTCCGCATTAGCCGGGAGCCCCGTGGACGGCAGGGTCCCCGTCCCGGCAGCATCGTGGGGCTTCGTGCACCCAGCTGGGGTCTCCGTGCGCTGGGGGGTCCTGGGCTCAGCACCCATGTTTGGGGATAATGGTCCTGAGCTCGGAGCGTGGCACTGGCAGAGCCCCCGCTCATGGGCACAGAGGGGGTTTGGGGAGCGCCCCCCACACTGCTCGGAGCCTGGGTGCGAGGCGGTGAGGACGCGGGGGTGTGAGTGTGCAAAGAGGTGTGCAAGGAGGTGCCAGCGGTGCACGGGGACAGCGAGTGTGAGCGTGCACACCCGTGTCCAGCCGTGCACGCTGCACTGAGCTCGGGCACCCGAGTGCAAAGCAAGCGCAGGGCACCGGCACCCCAGTGTGTGCCAAGGGGCTCGGAGCCCCCCCGCGGGCACCTGGGTGGGCTGCGCGCCCCCCGGCCTCGGAGCGTCCCGGAGCTTTGGTGAGGGTCTGGGGGACTGGAGGGGGTCTGGGGGCCGTGCCCCCCCCCCGCCGTTCCCGGGCCGGCCATCAGGTGGCGGCCGTGCCCCGGCGCAGCGGGGGGGCCCCGTACCGGGACCGGCTCCGGCAGCGCCCTGGCCCCCACCGAGCCCTGTCCCAGCCCCCCCGGGGGGCTCCGGGGCTGGAGCAGGGCTGGAGGGGTCGAGTCCCTCACGTTTGTGCCCCCCCTCGGTGCTGACCCCTGCCTGCGCCCCGGCTGCCCCACACCGGGGGGGCTGCGGGCGCAGGGGGGTCCTGCCCCACAGCGGGGGTCACGGCGGACTGTGGGGTCCCCGTGGGTCCCCGCTCCCTGCCCTGCTGGGGAGGCTCGGAGGCAGCGTGGGAAGCGGCTCCGGCAGCCCGAGCCCCCCGAGGCTGGTGCTGGGGGGGCCGAGCCCCCCGCCCCCGGCTCGCTCCCGGCCCGATGTGTTTTTAATCGCGGAAGCGGGGAATTTCTTACAGCCCCGTGTTTGTCTTGGCCGAGCCTCACGGCAGGGCCGGGTCCTGCTCCCGCGGCCCCACACGCGGATGTGCGGGGCGGGGGCGGCCCTGACCCCCCCCCCCCAGGGTGCTGACACCGCTGCGGGGACGGGGACCACCCGCCGGGCTGGGGACGGTGCCGGCCGTGTGGGTGGCTGCGTGTGCCGGGGGGACGGGCAGTGCCAGGGCTGCTGCCCATCCGCTGACCCCCCCCGTGCCACCCGTGCCTCGTCACCGTGTGCCACCCGAGCCTTGTCACCCTGTGCCACCGCTGCTTTGTCACCAAGTCCTTGCGGGGACAGCAAGGGGGTCCCGTGAGGCTGGGCTGCTGGTGCCCACGTTCGCCCTGGCTGTGCGCACGTGGTGGGACCCCACTGCGGCACTGGGATCTGGGGGGTCCCCGTGGCTGCCCCCCTCTGTGTTCTCATCGTGGGGGTGAGCTGGGTGGGGGCACGGCCCAGCCGTGGTGCAGGGCTGGGGGCCGGGGTCCTCCCTGCTTCCATCCCCGTAGCATCCCGTGGGTACCGGGGACACCCTCACCACGGGGGCACCACGATGGGCACGTCACGCCGAGTCCCTCCCGGGGAAGGGGCTCCACGGGGGGACGCAGGCGGCCCTGGGGAGGGGGCGCAGGACCCCGGCAGCCGCCCCGCGCTCACCCCCTGCCTCGTCCCCGCAGCGGGGTGGGCCTGGCCCGAGCCCACTTTGAGAAGCAGCCCCCCTCCAACCTGCGGAAATCCAACTTCTTCCACTTCGTGCTGGCCATGTACGACCGGCAGGGCCAGCCCGTGGAGATCGAGCGCACCTCCTTCATCGACTTCGTGGAGAAGGAGCGGGTGAGGCCGGGGGGCACGGGACGGGGGGGGGGTAACACCATGAGGTGAGGGGTCTGGGGCCGCACCCGGGGGACGGTGACACCCCGCGGCCCCCTCCCGACCGTCCTTCCCCTCCCCAGGAGCAGAACGGCGAGAAAACCAACAACGGCATCCACTACCGGCTGCAGCTGCTCTACAGCAACGGTGGGTGCTGGGGGGGGGGGCGGCGTGGGGGCGCGGGCTGGGCTGACCGACCCCTCTCGCCCCACAGGGGTCCGGACCGAGCAGGATCTCTACGTCAGGCTCGTCGACTCCATGTCCAAGCAGGTAACGCTGGGGGGGGGTCCCCGTGGTGTCCCCCCCCGCCCCGTCCCATGAAGCCACCGAGCCCTGCGTGTGCGCAGGGGGGTGTGCAGGGTGGGCACGGCTGCGTGCAGCGTGGGCACAGGGGTGTGCATGGGCACACGCGTGTGTGCGCACCCCCTGGCTGTGGGCACACCGCTGCTCCCGGTGGAGCCCCCACCTCCCGTTTTCCCCCCCCCCAGGCCATCATCTACGAGGGGCAGGACAAGAACCCCGAGATGTGCCGGGTCCTCCTCACCCACGAGATCATGTGCAGGTAGGGGGGCTTGGGGGGGGGTGAAGGGGGGGGGGCTGCCGGCCGCAGCTGCCTGGTGCCAGCGCTTGGTCCCCGGTGCCCCATTAGAGCCGCTCTTGTTTACCACGCTCGCTCGGTGTTTGTGCAAATTAGCACTCCGTGCCAGCACGGCTAATTGAGCTCCAGGAGCCGCGCTAACGATGCTGCGGCCGGGCCCCCTGCTCCCCGTGGGGCTCGGCCCTGCCGTGTCCCCCCTGTCCCCGTGGGAGCCTGCGGGGTGTGGGTGTCCCCGGCGCACGGAGCCCACCCCGTGGCACCCCGCTGCAGAGCCCAAATTCAGAGCCTGGTGGCACAGTGGGACCAGTAAGGGGGGGCTGCAGCAGGGTGGCCCCCTGTGGCACCCCAGTGCCCCCCGTGCCCTGGCACCACGTGGCCGATGTCCCTGTCCCGGGGACCCCTCCAGCCCTGCTCTCCTGGGGGCTTGTGGCTGTCCCTTCCGTGGCTGCCCCCCACTTTTGCTCCCCAGTAAAGGGGTTGGTGATGGGGGGGGGGGTTCTGGGGCTGGGGTCCTGGGGGGTCCCTCACTCTGCTCCTCTCCCCCAGCCGCTGCTGTGACAAGAAGAGCTGCGGGAACCGCAACGAGACGCCCTCGGACCCCGTCATCATCGACAGGTACGGACGGGGCAGCGCCCGGGGGTCCCCGGGGAGCCACAGGGCAGGGAGCCCCTGTGCTGGGGGGGAGGGGGGGGCGGATGTGAGCGCTGCCTCGTTAGCGCTAACGACCTCGGAGCCTCTCCATGCTCCCTGCTCCCTCTTCTCTGCTGTTTGTGCAGCTGGCACTGCGGCACCGGGTCCTGCCCGGGGCCCTGGGGGACAAGGGGGAGCCCCCCCCCCAGCACAGGGCCCCACACAGCGGGGAGAGCCTGGCACGGTGTCCCCAGGCGTGTCCCCACAGGGGGGGGCCTCCTGCTGCGTGGTGGGTGAGCGCTGGCACCCCTGTGTCGTGCCCGGGGTCCCCGTGTGTGCTCCCCATCCCTCGGTGCCGGGGCTGAGCAGGTGTCACCCCCGGGTCCCCATGCAGGGGCTGACACCCCGGGGGCACCCCGACCCCAGGGCAGAGCGGGGAGGGGGTCCCCTGCCCTTAAAGTGGGACGCAAGGGGGCACCGATGGTCAGGAGCCACCTCCAGGTCCCCCCCCCTTGTGGGACTGGGGGCAGCAGTGGGACCCAGGCTCTGAGCTGGGCACGGCACCACGACCCCCCCAGCCAGCCCCACGGGGCCGTGCCCCCTCCTCACCTCACCCCGTGCCCCTTGGTCCCTGGGGGCCACCCGGGATGCGGGGGGGCTCTGGCGGTGCTCTCAGGCCGTGTCCCCGTGTCCCCATCCCTGTCCCCTGCCCTCCGGGTGTGACCCCAGCCCCAGGTGGGTGTCAGGTCCCGGGGTGTGCCCCCCCCCCCAGCAGCATCCAGCTGTGCCTGGCCAGATGTGCACGGCCAGATGTGCAGGGCCAGATGCGCCCCCGCCCTATGGATCAGGAAATCCCCACACAGCCTCGGGACTCCACGGCCAAGACAAACTCCCGGTACCGGCCAGAGGGTCCCCGGGGCCCCGGCCCCCTCCCCCTTCTTCCCCCCACCCCATGGGGACGGGTCCCCCCCGCGCTGACCACCCCCGACCCCTTTGGCCATGGAGACCCCCGGGGACCCCTGCCCGGTGCCGTGCCCGGGGGTCGCGGCTCTGTCCCTGCTCCTGCCCCTACCCCATGACCCGGCCCTATTGGGGACCCCCCCGTCCCCCCCATCCCGTTCCGTGCCCGGGGCCGGCAGGGTCCCGCCCGGCGCCGCCGCCGCCCCCCGGCCCTACCCCCGCGCCCGCTCCCGGCCCGACGCCCGGCCCCACTGGTTTAGAGAGCCAGATAAGTGCCCTATCAACATGTTAATCAAATTACTTAGGAGCTAAAATTGACGCTTTTTTCATTAATTATACAAGATTATTCTAATTGCGAATTCAAATTTATGCGCTCGGAACAGAAGGTGTTCGGCAGCACTGCCGGGAATTTGCATATTAAATGGGGAGCGCGGCGCATCAGGATGCTAATGGATGCGCCGCGCGGTATTTTTAACTCTGCGCCCATCTGCGCCGTGCCGGAGGGGGCCGCCCGCCGCCCCTCTCCCCTCTCGGGCCGGGCCGGGCCGGGGGGGGCTCAGCCCCGAGCCGCCCCTGTCAATCTCCTGGCGGGGGGGGGGGTTGCTTTCCTGGCCCCCCCTCCCCGCGCCTTCCTTCCGCTGATTACCACCTGCGAGGACGCGGCCCCGCGCCCGGGACACGGGGAGGGGGGGGTTGGGGAGGGTTGGGGGGGGTTGTGGGGGGGCGCTTCCAGTGCCCTTCCTGGGAAAAATGTCCCTGAGTTGGCTGGGGACAGGAGTAACCTAGGGGACAGTGTGTGGGGGGGGTGCTCCGGTGGGGATGGACAGGGCCCTCGGGGGTCTGCGTCCCCCTCCCCTCATGCGTCCTGCACCCCCTGACCCTCCCCGGCTTCTCCCCAGCCCCCGGGGAGCCAAGGCGGGGGGGTGCTGGGGTGGGGTGGGGGGGGTGGGATGGGGATGGGGATGGGGATGGGATGGGGATGGGATGGGGATGGGATGGGGATGGGATGGGGATGGGATGGGGATGGGGATGGGGATGGGGATGGGATGGGGATATGGGATGGGGATGGGGATGGGGATGGGATGGGGATGGGGATGGGGATGGGATGGGGATGGGATGGGGATGGGATGGGGATGGGGATATGGGATGGGGATGGGATGGGATGGGGATGGGGATGGGGATGGGGATGGGGATGGGAGATGGGATGGGGATGGGGGTGGGATGGGGATGGGGATGGGGATGGGGTGGGATGGGGATGGGGATGGGATGGGGATGGGGATGGGATGGGGTGGGGATGGGGATATGGGATGGGATGGGATGGGGCTGGGCTGCTGGGGCAGGGTACCAGGGCAGCGTGCTGGGCAGGGTGCTCAGGGGGATGCTGGAGCAGGATGTTGGGGTGCTGTCAGTGTGGGGGTGCTGGGATCAGGCACTGAGACAATGCCGAGGCAGGACGGGGGCAGGATGGCACCCCAGGGTGGTGTGGGGGGGCTGGGGCTGTGCCGTGCTGGAGCAGGGGAGGGGGTGGCACAGGGGGACATGGTGACATGGCACTGCTTGGTGGCCTGGCGCAGCAGGGACCTGGCCTGGAGCAGGGACTGGGGCAGTGACCTGGGGCAGTACCTGGGGGGGGGGACCTGGCACATCCAGGTGGGTGGTGAGCGGGCACAGCACCGCGACCTGGTCAGCACCACAGCTCAGGGGGGGTTTGTGGGGGGGGGGGGGGGTGCGTGGTGTGGCTGTGGTCCCAGGGGATGTGTCAGTGATACTGGGGGACAGGTCTGTGCTGCTAGCTGTGTGCCTGTGTGCCATGGTCCCTGTGCATTCCCCATCCCATATCCCCATCCCATCCCCATCCCCATCCCATCCCATCCCCATCCCCATCCCATCCCATCCCATATCCCCATCCCATATCCCCATCCCATATCCCCATCCCATCCCCATCCCCATCCCATATCCCCATCCCATCCCCATCCCCATCCCATCCCCATCCCATATCCCCATCCCATCCCATCCCATCCCCATCCCCATCCCATCCCCATCCCATCCCCATCCCATCCCCATCCCCATCCCATCCCCATCCCCATCCCATATCCCCATCCCATCCCCATCCCCATCCCATCCCCATCCCCATCCCCATCCCATCCCCATCCCATCCCCATCCCCATCCCATCCCCATCCCCATCCCATCCCCATCCCATCCCATCCCATCCCCATCCCATCCCCATCCCATCCCCATCCCCATCCCCATCCCCATCCCCATCCCCATCCCATCCCCATCCCCATCCCCATCCCATCCCCATCCCCATCCCATCCCCATCCCATCCCATCCCCATTCCATCCCCATCCCATCCCCATCCCCATCCCCATCCCCATCCCATCCCCATCCCATCCCCATCCCCATCCCCATCCCATCCCCATCCCCATCCCATCCCCATCCCCATCCCCATCCCCATCCCCATCCCCATCCCCATCCCATCCCCATCCCCATCCCATCCCCATCCCCATCCCATCCCATCCCCATCCCCATCCCCATCCCCATCCCCATCCCATCCCATCCCATCCCATCCCCATCCCCATCCCAACCCCATCCCATCCCATCCCTGCCCCTAATGTGAGTGCTGCTGCTGCTCATTAATTATTGAGGGACCGATGCTGATTAGGGCCTGAATATTTCATCAGGCCGGGAGGTGCTGGGGGCAGCTCTCCCTGCTGCCCACCCATCTCCCAAAACTGCCCCACTCCCGTGGGTCCTGGGGTGTGCACACACTGCTGCAAGGTGTAGACATGGGGGGGGGTGTGGAGAGCACCCGAGCACGTCTGGCTGGGGACATGGGGACAGCGGGACGCTTGCCCTCACCCCGCTGGCCCCCCGCCTTCCTCCCCAGGTTTTTCCTCAAGTTTTTCCTCAAGTGCAACCAAAACTGCCTGAAGAACGCAGGGAACCCACGGGACATGCGGCGCTTCCAGGTGAGCCCCGGGCCCCCCCCTCCCAGCCCTGCCCCACACATCGGGATCCTCATCTCCTCCTCGGAGGGGCCGAGGGGATTTGGGGGGGTTCGATCCAACGAAGAAGGCGAATCAGATCCTGAATCCCCCCCCCCGACCCCTTCGCAAAGTCTTCCCCAGCGTCCCCCTTCCCACAGCTGGAGTTTCCGTAGCGAAGCGGGGGGGGGTGTAGGGGGGGGGGCTCTGTCCCGTCCCCCACCCAGCACGGGCGCCTTCATTAGGGCCTCTCGTAAAGATATGATAATTGTGACATTTTTACATGATTAACGACCTATCCAATTTGCATAGCGCCAAGCAGCTCCGGGAGAACAGCCAAGTCCACGCCGGAGGGAGGGAGGGGGGAAGGTTGGGGTGGGGGCGCAGGGGGCGGGATGGGGTGTCCCCCGCCGTGGTGGACCCGGGGTGTCCCCTGGGGGTGGCGTGGGACGGGCAGGTCCTGGTGGTGCCGGGGGGGTACTGGGGGCACTGGTTTCTGTGCGGGAACGGCACCCGTGGCGCACACAAGTGCTCACCAGCACGGTCAGGTACCCCCCCGCCCCCCCTTGGCTCCCCACCTCTGTGCACACATGTGGTGCGTGTTGGCACACACATCGGGGGGGGCTGGGGGGCAGGCGTGACAATGGTGGCGTGCCCAGAGGCAGAGGGGACACCAGAGGTGACCGCGGGACCCCTCCGGTGGGCACCGTACCCGTGGCAGGGTGCCCTGCGGGGGTCCCCACGGGGACGGGAACCAGCCCCATGCGCCCCACGGCTGCGCCCCCCCCCTGTGGGGCAGGAGGGGGCGGTGGGGCTGACGGTGGGTCCCGCAGGTGGTCGTGTCGACGACTGTGAACGTGGACGGCCACGTGCTGGCCGTGTCCGACAACATGTTCGTGCACAACAACTCCAAGCACGGGCGGCGAGCGCGGCGCCTCGACCCCTCCGAAGGTGAGCGCACGCGCACGCACACGGGATGTACACGTGTGCACACGCGTGTGCCGTGCTGCTGCCACGTGTGCACAGCCGTGCGCAGCCCCACGCGCACACCCACGGGTGCTTGCACACCCAGAGCCACACACACGTGTGTGTGTTTGTGCAAGGGGTGGCCGGGCACGGGGCAGGGTCCCCAGCTGTCCGCAGGCTGCGGGGTCTGGCACAGCCCCACGGCACCAGGGCAGCCCCCAGCCCCAGGGGATGTGTCCCCGTGCCGGGACCCCCAAGTGGGGGCCGTGCGGTGCCCCCGCTCTGCCCCACGCTGCTCCTGCCGGGTCAGCGGGGCGAGCGGGCACCCTGGGGTGGGCACTGAGCCCGGTATTGGTGCCTCGTCCGTCTGTCCGTCCGTCCAGCACGCAGCCTCTCCATCTCCCCGCCGTCCTTGTGCGTTTTCTGTCTGTCCCTCGGCCCGTCTGTCTGTCCGTCCAGCACGTCCAGGCTGTCCTGCCACCACGCACACGCCGCCCCCCCAGCCACTCCGTGCGCCCCCGCCGTCCGTCTGTCCGTCCGCCCGCTGTCGCCGTGCTCTGCCTGCCCACCCGACACGTCCGCTCCCTCTGTCCGTCCGTCCACCCGCCCGCCCCCCCGTGGCACCGTCCCCGTCACCCCCCCGCCGCCCCCGCCTGTCCCCGCGTCCCGGCAGCGCCAGCCATCCCGTGCTCCCCGCGTGGCGTCTGTCCGTGTCCGTCTGTCCCCGGCCGCGCGCCCCCCCCGCCGCCGCCTGGTTCTCACTCTCTGCCTCTGCTCTCCCTCTCTGCCTTCTCTCCCCCAGCTCGCGCCCCTGGCCCCGACCCCGGCGCCCCCCGCTCCCGCCACGCGCGCGCCCCACACTCACTGCTGCCCTGTCTCTCCCCCCCCCCCGCCCGAAGCAGCCACCCCCTGCATCAAAGCCATCAGCCCCAGCGAGGGCTGGACCACCGGAGGCGCCACCGTCATCGTCATCGGCGACAACTTCTTCGACGGGCTGCAGGTCGTTTTTGGCACCATGCTGGTGTGGAGCGAGGTACGGCACGGGGCGGGGGGGGGCGCGCAGCCGGCCGAGGGCTCAGCCCCCTCCCTGTCCCCGCAGCTCATCACGCCCCACGCCATCCGGGTGCAGACCCCCCCGCGGCACATCCCCGGCGTGGTGGAGGTGACGCTCTCCTACAAGTCCAAGCAGTTCTGCAAGGGCGCCCCGGGGCGCTTCGTCTACACCGGTGAGGGGCCCGCAGCCCGGGGAGGGGGCACGGCCCCCGGGGGTGCCGTGGGGTCCACTGCCAGCCCCAGGGCTCAGCCGGCGCAGGATATGGGGGTGCCAAGGGAAGGGGCTGCGGTGGTTTGCATGGGGGGGGACAGGGGTGATGTGGGGGGGGTCCCTGCAGTGGTTGGAGAGACCCCGGGGTCCCCCTTTCCGCTGTCCCCTGCTCGGCTCCATGCACAGTGCTCCGTGCCTCAGTTTCCCCAGCGGACAGGGCAGGTTTGGGGGCCCGGGGCTGGCCTCACCACTCCCCCCTTCTCTCCTCGGCCAGCGCTGAACGAGCCCACCATCGACTACGGGTTCCAGCGCCTGCAGAAGGTCATCCCCCGGCACCCCGGAGACCCCGAGCGCTTGCCCAAGGTGGGGATGAAGTGGGGCAGCGCTGGGTCCCGGCCCCTTGGGGCTGGGCTCGGGGCATTGCACGGCAGCCTGGGGAGGTGACACTGGCACGGGGACGTGGGGGGGTGCAGGGGGGGCCGGGTTCCACCTGACCCTGTGCCCCTCGCTGCCCAGGAGGTGCTGCTGAAGCGGGCGGCCGACCTGGTGGAGGCTCTGTACGGGATGCCGCACAGCAACCAGGTACCACGGCCCCATCCCACCCCACAGACCCCCCCCTAATCTGGCCGGGCTCAGCTCCTGGCGCTGGAGCAGGGCCGCAGGAGCCGGCCCCACATCTGCTCCGCGTTAGGACTCCCCGGGCGCTGAGTCAGGGCCGCGGGACCCCCCCGGCGCCGCCGCCCCCGAACCTGCGCGGAAGCCGGAGCCGCCCAGGTCCGGCCGCAGGAGCTGCCCCGCTCCCACGGCCCCACCGCAGCCCCGGGTGACGCCGTGCCCGTGCCATCCCCAGGACATCATCCTGAAGCGGGCGGCGGACATCGCCGAGGCGCTGTACAGCGTCCCCCGTGCCCCCGCGCAGCTCTCCTCGCTCGGCAGCCACGGCCCCGGTGCCGTCATGGGCGTCAACTCCTTCGGCAGCCAGCTGGCCGTCAACATCGGTGACTCGGCACAGGGCCCCGAGCAAGGTGGGCTGGGGGCTGTGGGGGTCTGGAGGGGCTGTGGGGGCCGTGGGGGTGGCACCCTGCCTGGTGCCACCTCGGCTCTCGCCCGCAGGCTACTCCCGGAACACGAGCAGCGCCTCGCCGCGCGGCTACGTGCCCAGCTCCACGCCGCAGCAGGGCGGCTACGGCGGCACCTCCGGCATCAACGGCTACGGGGGCAGCGGCATGGCCGGCCTGGGGGTGCCCGGCTCCCCCAGCTTCCTCAACGGCTCCACCGCCAACTCCCCCTACGCCAGTGAGTCCCCACCGGGGGCCGTGCCGCCGGCTCTGCCCTGGCTGCGGGCACCCCCTCCCCAAGCACCATCCCCGTCCCCATCCCTGTCCCTTGCCTTTGGGTCCCCCCTGGGGGAGCTGGCGCAGGGGCTGGGGGTCCTGAGCGCCTTCCCCCCCGCAGTCATGCCCGCCAGCCCCCCCCTCGGCGCCTCCTCCATCACCCTCCCGTCCGGCACCGCCAGCTCCGCGCCCGCCGGGGGCTTCTCCTTCTCCCCCGTCAACATGATCTCGGCGGTGAAGCAGAAAAGCGCCTTCGCCCCCGTGGTGCGGCCGCAGACCTCGCCGCCGCCCGCCTGCTCCAGCACCAGCGGCAGCAGCCTGCAAGGTGAGCCCGGCCGGGAGGGGGCTGCCCCCAGCCCTGTCCCCATCCCCGTCCCTGTCCCTGTCCCCTCTGGGCTCACCCTCTCCGTCCCCACCGCCCAGACCCGGCTTTTGAGGACTCGGACAAGTTCCACACCCCGGCACGGTCGCTCCAGGGACTGGCCTATTCCTAAGCACAGTAGGTGCCTGGTGCTGCATCCACACCTGGTGGGGACCAGACCATGGAGGGCTGGGGTCCTGGTCCCCCCCCCCCCAGCACCGCCGACCCCTCCCCTTCCCTTACAGCCATGCCCAGGCTCCTCGTGCTGCCCGCAGGAGCCGGGACAGCCCCGAGCAGCGGACGGGGACGGGACCGAGCGCAGCCGTGAGCGTGGCGGTGCCGGCCCCTCCGACCCGTGCTCAGGGCTGGGGGGGCTGCAGGGCCAGGACCCCCTGCCCCGGCTGCCCACGGGTCCCGGAGCTCAGCCCCTGCTGCAGCGGGGTGCCCCCAGGGCTGCGGGGTGCCCCTGGCCAGCACGACCAGAAGGGGCCAGCGTGGCCGGATCCTGGTTTTGGCACAGTCCCTTGTGGGGCCAGACAGACCTCGGGGGAGCTCCTGGGATCAAATCAACCCCTCCGAGTTCATCCTCAGAGGCACCCCGAGACCCGTGCAGCAGGACCGGGACCCCCGTGCGGGGGCAGCTCCGGGAAGTGGGGCGGAAGGCTCGGCCCTGCTCCCCCCCCGGCTCGCCCAGCTGCGCGCTTCCAGATGTGCGGCCGCCCACCCGCAGCTCCCGGGCGGCCGCGGCCGGGTCCCTGCCCCTGCGCCCCCACACAGCACCGGGGCCGTGCGGGGGCTCAGCCCAGCCCATCCTGCCCAGCTGGGGGGGCCACGCTGCCCACCCCCAGCCTGAGCACTTTGCCCACCCTGAGCCATCCGAGCCCCTCGGCACGGTTCCCGGCAGCGCCCGGAGGCAGTAGGCACAGGACACAGGGCACGGGACACGGGACACGGGACACAGGACACGGGACATGGGACACAGGACATGGGACACTGCTGCCACCCCGTTACTGCCATCAACACTGGTTTTAGCCAGGTTGGGCCGGGTGGGAGCCCCCCCAGGGCTGGCACTGCCCCCCCTCCCCATTGGGGCTCTGCTGGCACTTCCAGGCAGGGGGGAGCGGACAGAAATTTTGTAAATAAAGGGAAAGAAAAAAAAAAAAAAACACCACTCTCCCCCACACCCCCGTCCCTGCCCCATCCGCACCCCCTCACAGGGTGGCCGTGCCCCCCGTCCCCCTGCCACAGCCGAGGTGACGCCTCCGTGCCCAGCCTGTGCCCCCCGCACCGTCCCCTCCTCCAGAGCTGGGACCTCACCGGCTGTCCCCACCCGTCCCCAGCTGGGGGTCCCAGGGTAGAGCCCCCCCCCGGTGACCCCCAGCCACCAGTGCCGGCCCCTGTCCCCAGCCCAGCCTCGAGGCCAGGGGGCTGGGGACGGGGTCACGCAGCGCTGGGGACGGGGTGGCCGGGATGGGGTGGCCACACTGGGGTCCTGGTGCCCCCCAGGGTGGTGGCACGGGGCGGGCGGTGCAGGCTGGCTCGGAGGGGGGGGCTTTTTGAAACAGAAATAAAAAAGGACTTGCAGAAAGGCAGCGGCTCAGCAGGGTCTGTGGGTGGGGAGGGGGCTGCCCTGCACCAACCCTGGGGCAGGGAGAGCGCATGGGGGTCCTGGGGCCAGGGAGAGAGGGACTGGGACAGGGACTGGGAGGCTCTGGAAGGTGCTGGAGCCTGGTGCCACGGCAGGGCTGGGGGCCGCAGGCTGCCCCTGCCCGGGGGGGGTCCCCTCTCCATGTGGCCGAGCTGCTGCCCCGGTCCTGGCCCCCTGCACCTGGAAGCGCTCAGCCCCAGCCCCGCAGCCCGGAGCACAGCGGGGTGGGCGCGGAGCTTCCTCCCCACGCCGGACCCCCGGGACCCCAAGGAACGCGCCCGCTCCTCCCCACCCTGCAGGGTCAGAGCCCGGGGGACGTGGGGCCAGCCCCCAGCCCTCGCAGCTGCTGCGGGGGGGCCACGGCCGCCCCCGGACCAGGCTCGCCACGGTCCCTGGGAGTGGATGCTGTGGGGTCTGGGGGTGTGGGGCTGTGCCTGCCCCATAACCAGCCCCAGGGGCTCAGCACAGCCAGGGGCTGAGCCAGCATGCGTGGGGGGGCAGCGGGTTGTGCCCCGTCCCCTGTTGCCCCCACAGCCCAAAAGCGGCCTGGGACCACCCTACAGGAGGGAGAGGAGCTGGGTAGGGGGATGTGGGGGGGACATGGGGGGGACAGGGGGGCTTGGGGACCCCCCTGGCCACAAGGAGCAGCAGGGCACGCTCAGGCACCAGACGTGGTTGGGGTTTTCCACCCAGCCCCAAGTGCGAAGGGGGCACATGGGGGGGTCGCAGGGAGGGGGCGCAGAGCGGGCTGCGGGGCCGTGGGGTGAGCGTGTGCGTGGGCTGCATGTGCACAGGGACACGCGGGTGTGGGTGTGCCCCGGGGGAGGTGTGCGGGCACCGACCCCACAAACCCAGCACCACCGCTGCGGGGGGGCTGCGCTCCAGGCTGGGACACAAAACCCCGGCTGCAGCAGTGCTGGGGGGCAACAGCAGCGCCCCCCCCCACACACACACACACGTGCAAGGGGAGGACCCCCGTGCCGCTGTGCCCCCGAGGAGCCCAGGGGGTCTCAGCACCCCCGCAGCGCCTGCCCCACACCCTGACCCTGCACACAAATGGGGGCACAGCCGGCAGTGGGGCACACGCGTGTGCAAAGGGCGGGGGGGGGGCCCTGCTGCCACGCTGGGGGGGGTGCGTGTGTCCACACCTCCTGCTGGCACACCCAGCGGTGTGCACCCACCTGTGTCCGGGGCACCCAGCACCACGGGTGGGTGCGGGCAGCTGGGCAGTGCTCAGGGGGGTGGCAGTGCAAATTTGGGCCCCCCCAGCCCCTCTCAGCCCCCCACACTCTGCAGCACCCACACGGAGCATGGGGGGCACAGGAGGCAGAGGAGCCATGGGGGTGCAGCCGGGGTGGGTGCACAGAGCGCAGCCCCCACTGCCTGCCCCCAGCACCCTGCTCAGGGGGTGGGGGGGGGTCTCAGAGCTGCCTCCATTGCTCCAGCCCGTCTGGGACCCTCTGGGTGGTGGCACCCCCCTGCCGTACAGCCCACTCCCCCCCTTCTGTGGGAAGGGACCCCCACCACCCCCATCACCCCTCGCTCCTTGTGCCGGCCACCTCTGGCACGAGCAGGACCCGGGGGGGGGGGACCGGTGCCCCCTCCCCACCCTGCCCTGGGTGTCCCCAGCCCCCCGTGGGGTTGGGGTGGGGGCCGTGGCCGTGCTGGCAGCGAGGGGGCGTCGCGGTGGGACGGCGCGCACCCACCCCACCGAGCGGCGTGCCGGCAGCCTCCGCCTCGCACAGATGCTGCCAGCATCTGCCTGGGAGGACCATAAATATTTATGGCCCCCGGCGCAGGCAGCAGCTCCCGTGGTGTGCCTGCAGCCCCCCCGGATCCCCCCCCCAAGCTGCCCCCGAGGGCTCCCTGCCCCACGGGGATGGGGCACCCCAGCACCTGCACCCACATCAGGACCAGGGGCCACTGGACTGGGGCCCTTGCAGCCCCCAGACCCCCTGAGCTGCCCCCCCCTCCCCAGGGTCCCCCCAGCACCTCTGGGGTCCCTCAGCCCCCCTGCGTCCCCCCCACATCCTCCCCTTTGTGCAGGGGTCTCCAGCCTGGGGGGTTGGGACAAGGTGTGCAGGGAGGGGACCCCCATCGGGGCGCCCTGGGGACACCCCCAAACCCCCCAGCTCATCCCAGTGGCTGCGGGTGCCAGCTCCCGCCCCCCCAGCCCCGCGGAGCAGCGCAGCCTGCGATGTTTAGATTAGAGGATAATGTGCTGGAAATAATTGCCTTAATCAAGAAAGGTTAATGAGGCTGCCTGTGTGTACAACTGCGGCGGGCGCCGGCGCAGCGCGGGGCTCGCGGGAGCGCTCAGCGAGCGGCAGCGCGGCACCGCCGGCACCGGGAGTGGGCCCAGGGCCACCTCGTCCCTGTCCCCAAATGGGGACACGCCACGCATGACCCACAGCGGGTCTGGGTGCACAGGACCCATCGCCTGCATGGGGTC